>NC_080069.1:92477358-92808744 GCF_949987535.1 Balaenoptera acutorostrata
TACTCAGGCATAAAAAAAGCAAAATAATACCATCTGCAGCAACATGGATGGACCTAGAGATTATCATACTAAGTGAAGTAAGTCAGACAAAGACAAATGTCATATGATATCACTCATATGTGTAATCTAATTTAAAAATATGATACATATGAACTTATTTACAAAACAGATGCAGACTCACAGATTTCGAAAACAAACTTATGGTTACCAAAGGGGAAATTGGCGGGGGGGGTGGGAGGAGGAGGGATAAATTAGGAGGTTGGGATTAACACATACACATTACTATATATAAAATAGATAACCAACAGGACCTACTGTATAGCACAGGGAACTCTACTCAATATTATGTAATACCCTATATGGGAAAAGAATCTGAAAAAGAATGAATATATGTATAACTGAATTGCTTTGCTGTACACCTGAAACTAACACAAAATTGTAAATCAACTAAACTGAAATAAAAAATTTAAAAATTACTTTCAAGAGAAAAGATGAATCAAAGATTGACAGAAAAAGTTTACAAATCATGTAGCTGATAAAAGACTTGTATTTAGAATACACAGAGAATTCTTATAATTCAAGACAAATGATCTAATTAAAAATGGTCAGAAAGCTTTATAGACATTTTGCCAAGATATACGAATAGCTAATAAGCAATTTCTTAAGACTACTGATAAAATTAAAACCATAATAAGCAACTACTCCATACTAGAATGACTATAGTAATAATTTTTTTAAAAAAACAATACTAAGTGTTGGTGAGGATGAGAAACTAAACTCTTCATACATTGATGGAATGTAAAATGGTACAGTCCCTTTGGAAAACAGTTTCTTTTCTGAAGGACAGTTTCTTCCAAAGTTAAATATAGACCGAAGGGGCAGGGATCAAGATGGAGTAAGAGGATGTAGAGCTCACCCTCCCCCATGAACACATCAAAAATACATCTACATGTGGAAAAATTTTCATGGAAAACTACCTGGAAACTGGAAGAAGAACTATACAAACAAGGCTTAAAGAAAGATTCCCAAGTAACCAGGTAGGACAGGAAAAAAAGCACTGGGTTGGGACTTGTGCTTCCAAAAGGGGTCTAAGAGGAAAAGAAAGACTGTGCAGGTAGACTCTTGCTCTGGGGAGTGAGTGGGCTGAGCCACAGACCGGGTGTCCCAGTCCTGGGGTCCTACACGGAGGAGACAAGCATCCTTGGCTGCTGAGAGAACCACTGGGACAGAGATAAAGGTTGGAGAAGCCTGGACTCCACTTGCTAGGAGTGCATGGATGCTGGCTTGCCAACAGACAGGGCGGAGAGAGGCCCGCCCTAGTGGGTGCTCCTTCACTTCATTCCCCAGTCCAAGCTGGGCAAACACCCTGGCCCTACCCACTCCATATATGGCTTGGCACAGGATCTAGGGCAGCCAGGTCCTGGGAAAAGACTTTACCTAGTGACACACAGGTGGGCTGGGCTGTAGTCCAGGTGGGGCCATTGTTGGCACTTACTCAAACAGCGTCAGGAAAGCAGTGCTGACCTCCACAGCAGTGCAGCCGCTTTAATTCTTGCAACCACATGCCCCAAGCCTCAGTCCCAGCCTAGTGAACGCTCTGGCCCTGCTCACTCCATGCCACAACCTTGCACTAGACCTGGGACAACCACAACAGGAAAAGACACAACCTTGGGCTGTGACTGAGCAGAGCCTAAGATGCCTACACAGGCAGCACATCAGACCTCTGTAAGCACGCAAGTCACTTAATTCATTGCTCCCCTCCTTTGGGCCAAAAACCCCAGTGTGGGGAGAAGGAAAAACACTTAAAAGGAACAGAGCCTGCTTGAGTCTGACCCTGAGGGCTTCTGCTCCAGCGACCTGGGAGCTGACCCCAAGCCCTGGCAGGGCTGTGGCAGATACTGAGCAGAGAAGAAATCCCACCTCACACCCTGCACAGGATTTAGCTCCTCCAATACTAGCCATACTCTCTATCAAAGTGATAGTGGCCAGCAGACCCTGAAGAAAGATGTGGCTGGTGTCCACATTAAATACAGCCCTCACACCAAAGACATTAGACACATACCATCTATACAGGGATATTCCCACATAAAAACACCCCTTCAAGATGGCAATAGAGAACTGTTTCATCTAAATTCATAGAAAAAGTAAAATGAAAAGGCAGAGGAAGTACTCCCAGTTGAAAAAGCAAGAGAAAACCCGTGACAAACAATGAAACAGAGGTAATCAATCTACCAGACACTGAGTTTAAAAATTAGTAATAAAAATGCTAACTGAATTAAGAGTATTGATATAAACACTGGTCATTTTAACAAGGAACTAGAAACTATAAACACCTAATCAAAAATAGATTATTCAATTTTTGAGATAAAAGCACTCTAGAAGCAATGAATAGCTGACTCAGTGACACAGAAGAATGAACAAGTAAGCTGGAAGACAGAATAAAGGAAAATCGCCCAATAATAACAGTTGACAAACAAATGAAAGTAACATATGAGATCTATGGGATAATATAAAATGTGCCAACATATGCATAACAGGAGTTCCAGAAGGTGAAGAGAGAGAGAAGGAGATAGAAAATGTATCTGAAGAAATTACAGCTGAAAATTTCCCAAACCTCAAGAAGGAAACAGATATCTGGTACTGGAAGCACAGAAGGTCTCAAACAAGATGAACCCAAACAGGCCCACACCAAGACATCATAATTAAAATGACAGAAGTTAAAGATAAGGAGAGAATTCTAAAGACAGCAAGAGAAAAACAAAGTTCATTAAAAGGGAACCCCCATAAGCCTAACAGCTGATTTCTCTGAAGAAATTTGCGGACCAGAGTCCTGAAAGGGAAAAACCTGCAACCTAGGATGTTCTATCTGGAAGACCATCATTTAGAATAGAGGGGGAGATAAAGAATTTCTCAGATAAGCAAAAACTAAAAAGAATTCAGCAATACTAAACATACCCTAAAAGAAATGTTGAAGGGTCTTCTCCAAATGGAAAAGCAAAAATCTATAGGAAAGGGAAAATCCCAATAAGAAAGGCCAGTATATAGTAAGGATTGAAGATCACTTAAATAAGTTAGTACATTGATTAAAAAACAAACAAAAAACTGTAAAAGCAACTATAACTGCAATAAACAGTAAAGGGATAGGCATGAAGATGTAAGATATGGCATCAAAAACAATGTTGGGGAAGGGAATAGAAAATGTAGACCTTTTAGAATGTGTTTGAACTTAAGTGACTAACAGTTTAAAGCAAGTAGATATAATTATGGATCAAAATATATGAACCCCATGGTAACCACAAAATCAAAAACCTACAATAGATACAGAAAAACCAAAAAGAAAGGAACTCAAGCATATTACAGAAAAAAATCAAACCACAATAGGAAAAACAAAAAAGAAATGAACAAAAACAACTGGAAAATAAGGAGTAAAATGGCAGTAAGTACATACCTATAATTTAAGTGTCAACGGACTAAATGCTCAGTCAAAAGTCACAGGGTGGCTGACTGGATTAAAAAAGACCCTTCAATATGCTGCCTATAAGAGATTTGATTCAGGGTGGAAGACAGACACAGACTAAAAGTGAGGGGGTGGAAAAAGGTATTTCACGCAAATGGAAACAACAAGAAAGCTGGGATAGCAACACTCATATCAGACCAAATAGACTTTAAAACAAAGGCTATAGAAAAGACAAAGAAGGGCATTATATAATGATAAAGGGATCAATACAAGAAGAGGCTATTACACTCATTAACATATATGCACCCAATACAGGAGCACCTAAATACGTAAAGCAAATACTAACAGGCTAAAGGAAGAAATGAATACAGTCATAGGTGACTTTAACACCCCACTGACATTAATGGACAGACCATCCAGACAAAAAGCAATAAGGCAACAGAGATCCTAAGTGACACAACAGACCAATTGGACTTAATTGATATCTACAGAAAACTATATGCAAAAAAAGAATACACATTCTTTTCAAGAGTGCATGAAACATTCTCTAGGATAGATCACATACTAGGTCACAAAAGAAGCCTCAATAAATTTAAGAGGATAGTAATTATATCAAGCATCTTTTCCGACCACAATGGCATGAAACTAGAAATCAACTACAGAAAGAAAGACAAGGAAAGAACAAACATGTACAGACTAAACAACATACTGTTAAAAAAACCAATGGGTCAACAATGAAATCAAAGAGGAAATCAGAACATACCTCGAGACAAATGAAAATGAAAACACAACTTTCCGAAAATCTATGGGATGCAGCAAAAGCAGTTCTAAGAGGGAGTTCATAGTGGTACAGTTCTTTCTCAAGAAACAAGAAAACTCTCAAACAATCTAAACCTAAAAGAACTAGAAAGGGAACAAAGCCCAAAGTCAGCAGAAGGAAAGATCACAGAGGAAATAAAATAGAGATAAGATGAAAACCAAGAAAAGATGAAACCAAGAACTAGTTTCAAGGGCTAAAGTTTTTTTTTAAAGATAAACAAAATTGATAAACCTTTAGCCAGGCTCACCAAGAAGAGAGAAGACCCAAATAAAATAAGAAATTAATGAGGAGGAATAACAAATACCACAGCAATTCAAAAACAATCATAAGTAAATATTATGAACAGTTATATGCCAACAAAATGGACAACCTAGAAGAAATGGACAAATTTCTAGAAACACACAGCCTGCCAAGACTGAGTCAAGAAGAAACAAACAATATGAACAGACCAATCACTGGAAGTGGAACAGAATCTGTAATAAAAACAAAACTAAACAATACCCAAAACAACAACAACAAAGCTCTCTGCAAACAAATGTCCAAGACTGGACTGCTTCACTGGGGAATTCTACTAAACATATGGCGAACTTATACCTATCCTTCTCAAACTATTTCAAAAAAAAATTGAGGAGGAGAGAATATTCCCAAATTCATTATATAAGGTCATCATTACCCTGATACCAAAACCAAAGACACTACAAAAAATATTACAGGCCAATATCCTTGATGAATATAGATGCAAAAGTTCTCAAAATATTAATATTAACATATTGACTCCAACAATACATAAAAAGATTCACATACCATCATTGAGTTGGATTTAGTTCAGGGTCACGAGGATCAATCAACACTCACACACACAGGGGAGCTTCAAGATGGCGAAAGAGTAAGACGTGGTGATCACCTTCCTCCCCACAAATAAATGAGAAATACATCTACATGTGGAACAACTCCTACAGAACACCTACTGAATGCTGGCAGAAGACCTCAGACCTCCGAAAAGGTAAGAAACTCCCCATGTACCTGGGCAGGGCAAAAGAAAAAAGAAAAAACAGAGACAAAAGAACAGGGACGGGACCTGCACCAGTGGGAGGGAGCTGAGGAGGAGGAAAGGTTTCCACACACTAGGAAGCCCCTTCGTGGGCGGAGACTGTGGGGGGCGGAGGGGGGGAGCTTCAGAGCCATGGAGGAGAGCACAACAACAGGGGTGCGGAGGGCAAAGTGGAGAGATTCCCGCACAGAGGAGCAGTGCCGACCAGCACTCACCAGCCTGAGAGGCTTGTCTGTTCACCCGCCGGGGCGGGCAGGGGCTGGGAGCTGAGGCTCGGGCTTCGGTTGGATTGCAGGGAGAGGACTGGGGTTAACTGCGGGGAAAACAGCCTGAAGGGGGCTAGTGCGCCACAGCTACCCGGGAGGGAGTCTGGGAAAAAGCCTGGAATCTACAGATTCAATGTAATCCCTACCAAACTACCAATGGCATTTTTCACAGAACTAGAACAAAAAATTTCACAATTTGTATGGAAACACAAAAGACCCCAAATAGCCAAAGCAATCTTGAGAAAGAAAAACGGAGCTGGAGGAATCAGGCTCCCGGACTTCAGACTATACTACAAAGCTACAGTAATCAAGACAGTATGGTACTGGCACAAAAACAGAAATATAGATCAATGGAACAGGATAGAAAGCCCAGAGATAAACCCACGCACATATGGCCACCTTATCTTTGATAAAGGAGGCAAGAATATACAGTGGAGAAAATATAGCCTCTTCAATAAGTGGTGCTGGGAAAACTGGACAGTTACATGTAAAAGAATGAAATTAGAACACTCCCTAACACCATACACAAAAATAAACTTAAAATGGATTAAAGACCTAAACGTAAGGCCAGACACTATTATACTCTCAGAGGAAAACATAGGCAGAACACTCTATGACATAAATCACAGCAAGATCCTTTTTGACCCACCTCCTAGAGAAATGGAAAGAAAAACAAAAATAAACAAGTGGGACCTGATGAAACTTAAAATCTTTTGCACAGCAAAGGAAACCATAAACAAGACGAAAAGACAACCCTCAGAATGGGAGAAAATATTTGCAAATGAAGCAACTGACAAAGGATTAATGTCCAAAATTTACAAGCAGCTCATGCAGCTCAATATCAAAAAAACAAACAACCCAATCCAAAAATGGGCAGATGACCTAAACAGACATTTCTCCAAAGAAGATATACAGATTGGCAACAAACGCGTGAAAGGATGCTCAACATCACTAATCATCAGAGAAATGCAAATCAAAACTACAATGAGATATCATCTCACACCAGTCAGAATAACCATCATCAAAAAAAATCTACAGACAATAAATGCTGGAGAGGGTGTAGAGAAAAGGGAACCCTCTTACACTGTTAGTGGGAATGTAAATTGTTACAGCCACTATGGAGAACAGTATGGAGGTTCCTTTAAAAACTAAAAATAGAACTACCATAAAACCCAGCAATCCCACTACTGGGCATATACCCTGAGAAAACCATAATTCAAAAAGAGTCACGTACCACAATGTTCATGGCAGCTCTATTTACAGTAGCCAGGACATGGAAGCAACCTAAGTGTCCATCATCGGATGAATGGATAAAGAAGATGTGGCACATATATACAATGGAATATTACTCAGCCATAAAAAGAAACGAAATTGAATTATTTGTAGTGAGGTGGATGGACCTAGAGTCTGTCCTACAGAGTGAAGTAAGTAAGAAAGAGAAAAACAAATACCGTATAGTAACACATATATATGGAATCTGAAAAAAAAAATGGTCATGAAGAATCTAGGGGCAAGATGGGAATAAAGACACAGACCTACTAGAGAATGGACTTGAGGATATGGGGAGGGGGAAGGGTAAGATGGGACAAAGTGAGAGAGTGGCATGGACATATATACACTACCAAACGTAAAATAGATAGCTAGTGGGAAGCAGCCGCATAGCATAGGGAGATCAGTTCGGTTCTTTGTGACCACCTAGAGGGGTGGGATAGGGGTGGGATAGGTTTCATCTTCAAGGAATTCATGGTGGGAGGGAGGGAGATGCAAGAGGGAAGAGATATAGGGATATATGTATATGTATAACTGATTTACTTTGTTATAAAGCAGAAACTAACACACCATTGTAAAGCAATTATACTCCAATAAAGATGTTAAAAAAAACAAAAAAACAATCACACACACACAAGAAAAATAAACAAAAATTATGTGACACACCACATAAACAAAAGGATAAAAATCATATGATCATCTCACTAGATGCAGAGAAAGCATTTGACAAAATTCAATATCCATTCATGATAAAAACTCTCAAAGTTGGTATAGAGAGATCAACGTAATAAAGGCCGTTTACAACAAACCCACATCAACATAATACTCAATGGTGAAAAGCTAAAAGCCTTCCCACTAAATTCAGGAACAAGACAAGGATGCCCACTCTCATGACTTCTATTTAATGTAGTACGGGAAGTCCTAGCCACAGCAATCAGATGAGAAAAAAATAAAACACACCTAAACAGGAAGGAAGAGGTAAAACTGTCACTATTTGTAGATGCAATAATACTTTATATAGAGAACCTTAAAGTTTCCAACCCAAAAACTATTAGAATAAATGAATTCAGCAAGGTTGCAGGATACACAGTTAATATACAGAAATCTGTTGCATTTCTATACACTAATAATAAAATAAGAGAAAATGAAACAATGCCATTTAAAAATTGCTTAAAAAAAACCCAGGAATAAACTTAACCAAGGAGGTGAAAGACCCATACTCTGAAAACTATAAAACACTGATAAAGGAAATTGAAGATGATTCAAAGAAATGGAAAGATATCCTGTGCTCTTGGGTTGGAAGAATATTGAAATGGCCACACTACACAAAGCAATATACAGATTTAATGTAATCCCTATCAAAATACCCAGGACATTTTTCACAGAACTAGAACAAATAATCCGAAAATTCGTATGGAACCACGAAAGACCCCAAATTTCCAAAGCAATCCTCAGAAACAAAGAATAAAGCTGGAAGCATAATCTCCCAGACTTCAGACTATACTACAAAGCTACAGTAATCAAAATGGCATGGTGTTGGTACAAAAACAGGCATACAGATCGATGGAACAGAAAAGAGAGCCCAGAAATACCACACACCTATGGTCAATCAATCTAAGACAAAGGAAGTAAGAATATACAATGGAGAAAAGACACTCTTCAAGCAGTGGTGCTGGGAAAACTGGACAGCTACATGTAAAACAATGAAATTAGAACACTCCCTCACACAACATACAAAAATAAACTCAAAACGGTTTAAAGGCCTAAATGTAAGACCTGAAAGCATAAAACTCCTAGAAGAGAACACAGGCAGAACACTCTTTGACATAAATCATAGCAATATTTTCTTGGATCAGTCTGAGGCAAAAGAAATAAAGGCAAAACCAAACAAATAGGACTAGATTAAAGCTTCTGCACAGCAAAGGAAACCATCAAAGTGAAAAGACAACCTACGGAATGGGAGTAAATATTTGCAAATGATGCAACTGACAAGGGGTCAATTTCCAAAATATACAAGTAGCTCATACAGCTCAATATCAAAAAACAATCCAATCAAAAATGCCCATCGACGCGGATCAACTAGACCCATGAGCCACTAGAGAAAGCCCTCCCACAGAAATGAAGACCCAACACAGCCAAAAATAAATAAATATTTGAATTAATGTATAAGTTAAAAAAAAATGCCCATCAACAGATGAATGGATAAAGAAGTTGTGGTACATATATACAATGGAATATTACTCAGCCATAAAAAGGAATGAAATTGAGTCATTTGTTGAGACGTGGATGGATCTAGAGACTCTCATACAGAGTGAAGTAAGTCAGAAAGAGAAAAACAAATATCGCATATTAACGCATGTATGTGGAACCTAGAAAAATGGTATAGATGAATCAGTTTGCAGGGCAGAAGTTGAGACACAGATGTAGAGGACAAACGTATGGACACCAAGGGGGGAAAACTGTGGTGGGGGGGGATGGTGGTGTGCTGAATTGGGTGATTGGGATTGACATGTATACACTGATGTGTATAAAATTGATGACTAATAAGAACCTGCAGTATAAAAAAAACAAACAAAAAAAACAACTAATACTAAACTTTCTTTGGGTTATTTGTATGGAAATATGTTAATATAAATGTTTCAGACATTACACGAAATTTCTAAAAATCTTATATGTTCTGGTATAATGTTATAAGTCATAATTCTACTTATTACTTTAAAATGTATATCTCAGAAATAACTAAATTTCCTTGTCAATTGCATTATTATGAACTTTCATCAAATTTTAACCGTGGTCATTTTTCTTTTTTTTTTTTTTAATTTATTTTATTTTATTTATTTTATTTATGGCTGTGTTGGGTCTTCGTTTCTATGCGAGGGCTTTCTCTAATTGTGGCAAGTGGGGGCCACTCTTCATCGCGGTGCGCGGGCCTCTCACTATCGCGGCCTCTCTTGTTGCAGAGCACAGGCTCCAGACGCGCAGGCTCAGTAATTGTGGCTCACGGGCCCAGTTGCTCCGCGGCATGTGGGATCTTCCCAGACCAGGGCTCGAACCCGTGTCCCCTGCATTGGCAGGCAGATTCTCAACCACTGTGCCACCAGGGAAGCCCCCCGTGGTCATTTTTAAGTCTTTTGTCATTTACAGACAGTTCTGGGTGTACTCTGATGCTTTTGCAAATATGTTCCTATAAAAGGATTTCATCTTCAAGGAATTCATGGAAAAGACTCTGACAAGTACAGGTTTCTGGTAACTGACTATACCGCTGAACTGAATGAATAAGCATTTTCAGAACTCTAATGGAAAACTGATGAATTCATAAAAGTGCTAACAAAAGATCAAGATGAAAAAAAAATTACATGGGACTGAGTGAACTGATGAAGATGATTATAATTTTTGTGACCTTCTGTTTGAATAAAAAAAATTTTAAAAAACAGAAACAAACAATCCAATCAAAAAATGGGCAGAAGACTTGAATAGACATTTTCCCAAAGACATGCAGATAGCTAACAAGCACATGAAAAGATTCCCAACATTACTAATTAGAGAAATGCAAATTAAAACCACAATGAGGTATCACCTCGCATTTGTCAGCATGGCCATCATCAAAAAGTCTACAAATAACAAATGTTGGAGAGGATGTGTAGAAAAGATCCTGGTCCCTGCTGTTAAAAATTTTGGAGGCAATTTCAAAAGTTGAGACATAAGCATTCCTAAAGCCCCTTCCACCTTTTGCACTTTCCTCTGTCAGGGATGCTCTGACCAATAAAAGTCATAGTAACCATCTTTAAATTCTCTGGGGCCTTAGGGACTGTATCTGTATATGCCTATAGGCTTTAAAGATCCTCTCTAGAAATTCTGAAGGCTCCTCATTCCGTTTCTGTATTTCCTTCTGTGCTTTATTAAGGCTTCTTTGTTTCGGCCCCCTCTTCACAATCCTGCAAGAATGCAGTCTCGATAATTTCCAAGTTTGAGCCTATCCCCAGCATCACATCCCAGTTAGGATGCACTGTTGGTTCAGCTGTGCTGGCAGCATCCTGTATCGGGCCGCCAGAGGTTTCTGAATGAAGCTCACCTGCCTCCTCCCCAGCTCTATCCAGCACCATTCTACATGCTTCTGAAATGAGGAGGGGGGTGAATAAATTTTGAACACCGGCCCAGGTTGGGTTGTGGGTTGCAAGAAATCGATGAAAGAAAGTTTTCCATTCTTTTTGGGTCATCTCTATAAGTTGGCATATTGTTCTTGCAATTAAATAAATCTGAAGTTGAAAAAGGAGAATGGACCCAGGTCAATCCCATCGGCTGCCCCATTTCAGCAATCACACCTCCAGTGGGGACCTGCCTTAAGGGATTTTGCCCCACCTGAGTTTGGGTAGCTCCCTGGCCAAATCGAGTACCCTGGCAGGTATGAGAGGGGAAGACGGGTCCTATTTCCTGTTTCTCTACCCTCAGAGACCAGGGGGGGCAGGACGGGGGTGGGACGAGCCTGAAGCAGCAGCAGCACGAGCGTGTGGGGATGGGAGAGGAGCAGTCGAAGTGTTTGAATTAACAGCAAGTCCTCCTCCTTTGCTTTACAATCAAGTGAAACAAGTTTCTTTGCCTTCCCTTCCTGTTGGGCCATAATCTTACATTTTATCTTGCATTTTATGACACAATAACATAAAAGACTGTACAAAAGGTATTTCATAGCATTTTCCTTCCCATTTACAGAATAAATCTAGTTGCAAGATTTTATTGTAATTTAAGGATCCATTTTCAGGCCATTTTGCTCTGGAGTCTAAAGGATAGTGTGGCTATACAGTGTTACAAAAAATACCATCTTTTTCTTTCTCTTCTATGGATTCGTAACTCAAAGTCATCTACTTTTGGAGAATGCAGGCTAGAGGGCTGCAAGAGGGAACCGAATCAACATTGCCCATTTTGAAGGGGCTTTGCTTCCAGTTGCATCAACGAAACCTCTCTACAGGTTCTCTCTGCTTGGTGCTTCTTGGGCACCAAGAAGCTCAATCCCCAATAGCCAATTCCTAACAATTAAGACAATCAGACCTAGACAGACAAGGGCAAACAAAAGCAGAACAAAAAAGACCAAAAAAAAAAAAAAAAAAAAAAAAGTCCTGGGCCTTTAACCCACGTACCTCAGCAGCTGTAATCTTTTATATTGTCAGCCCACATCCCACCAGCTGGGTCTCCAACCCACGACTCGGTCAGGATCGCACAAACAACCTGTGCACAGGTGCGTTTCTTTAACGAGGTTACCCAGAAGGCGTCTTCCAAACCCAAACCCCCCAAACCGTTTTTTCATTGCAAAACAAAACATAAGTGCCGAAGGTCAGTGGCATCTCACCTGGGAAATCCAAGGGATGGTCCCTGGAACTAATGGACCAGGCAGCTGCTTGGACTCATGCACAGGCTCTCAGTACCGGCGAGGGGCCCACGAACCACGGGCAAAAGCTCCATTTGGACTTACCTCCTAGCTGGCTCGTCTTGCCGGACACACAGGAAGCCAAAACGCTGAGATACCCAGGTTTGCAGCAAAGAGAGGGCCTATTCACAAGGCAGCCAAGCGAGGAGATCAGAGGATAAATCTCAAATCTGCCTTTCTCAAGGCAAGGGCCTCGGATGTTCGTGGGATAACTAAGAAAGCACCAGGGTGGTCTGAGGCTAGGGAGCAGTTATATCATTCTGCGCAGGCGTAACCAGGCTACAGGCCTCTGCGCAGTCAAAACGTCACACTCGCGCATGCCCAGTTGAAGGGTTGGTGGTCCTATCTAGTCTTAACTGGCTTAGCTTGAACTAGACGCAGCTGGCCGCAAGTTCCTAGAAAATAACTGAGGCAAGCATCCTATTGTTTGGACTGCCTGCCACTTGGAGAACATTCAAGTCTTTAAATGACCTTGATTAGAGAAGGCAGGTGAAATGGATTTAACCCGTGGTTTCAGGTATTTGCCTTTACTTGCTAAGCATGGCGACCCTAATTCAAGAAAGTGGAAGACATCCACACGAAGAGTTGCCGGTGAATGTTCACAGCAGCATTGTTCATCATAGCCAAAAATGGAAGCAATCAAAACGTCTACCAGCTGATAAATTGATTTTTTTTTAAGTGCTATATTTATTCAATGGCTTACTATTCAGTGATCAAAAGGGATGAACTGCTCGTACACGATGCAACATGGATGGACCTCAACACCATCATGGCTAGTGAAATAAGCATGACCAAAAGACTGCAGGTGGAAACCAGGGGACTTTTTTGGAATGAGGGGAATGTTCTAAAACTGAATTTTGGGAATCAATTCACTACTCTATAACTTCAATAAAAAATCATTAATTATACACATATAATGGGTGATTATATACTGTGTAAATTATACCTCAATAAATCTGTTTAAAAAAAAACACACAAAACCTCTCTTCTGCCACTCTTCCTGGCCCCAGCATACTTTATGTGCCAGTCCTATGAAATCATCCTTATGTCCCCTAGCATACCCTGCTTCTTGCCTCTGTGCTCACGCTCTGCTGGCTGCTGGGACCACATGTGCCCTTTCCTCTGCCTTGTTAACTGAATCATTCCCCAAGGCCCAGCTCAAATGTCATTTTCTGCACCTTCACTCATGCTGCCTGTTGGTAGATCACTGATTCCCGGCAGTATTTCCAAGTCACTTGCCTCAAATTCTAATTGTGCTTCAGTCCTGATTTAACCCCCTCGGGGATTTTTAGAACTCTTTTCCTCTTCACCTTGAAGGAAGCAGATGGTTTTCACACTTTTCCCTTTCCAAGCACCTAACATCAGGACTAACAAAATAGGTTCCAGGATTACTTGGATGCTAACTCTGCTGGACCTTTGGCTTTTCAGGGAGCCTGTCCTGAGTTTGACGTGCCCTGTCAATCACGGTACCGCTTCTGGGGGTGTCATCGCTGTGTCCCCACCACACTCTGTTTATGAAGCCATGTCATATGTACACACTCTGCCCTTTAAGCTCTTGTGTAAATTTTGTGTCCTTAAGTGGTTCCGAGGTATATCTCTGTCAGCTAGATAGGAATACCTCAAGAACGGGGACGTGTCTCATCCATTTGAACCTCTTGCCTAGCCCAGACCCGAGCAGGTCCCAAGAAGACTTTGGTGAATGAATGAACATCCAGTTAAAGGAATCCTAAAAGAATATAACTGATCTGACAGAATCCAGCTATGGAGCTGGATATTTACTTTACAAAAGCAAAGTCCTTCACTCTGGTGATCCCCAAATGGAGGGCCTGCCAGCTTTTTATAGACATTCCAGCCCCCAGGGCTTTTAAAATTTTTATTTATTTATTTATTTTTGGCTGCATTGGGTCTTCGTTACTGAGTGGGGGAGAGCGGGGCCCACTCTTTGATGCAGTGCGCGGGCTTCTCATTGCGGTGGCTTCTCTTGTTGCAGAGCATGGGCTCTAGGCGCATGGGCTTCAGTAGTTGTGGCACACAGGTTCAGTAGCTGTGGCTCACAGGCTCTAGAGCACAGGCTCAGTAGCTGTGGCGCACGGGCTTAGTTGCTCCGCAGCATGTGGGATCTTCCCGGACCAGGGATCAAACCCGTGTCCCCTGCATTGGCAGGAGGATTCTTAACCACTGCGCCACCAGGGAAGTCCTAGAGAAGACCTTTCTTACTGTCCTTACTCACCACCCCATCAGCCTCTGGATGGCCTCCTTCTTGCTATTCTGTTTACTTATTCCATCAACGACTTCCATCATCCTTTTCTTGTCGATACTATTTTTCTCATACTTGATATTAAAAAAAAAAACAGTGGGCCCTCCTTAGAACACAGCACCTTGGAGTTTTTTGACTTAAATTATTTAAAGTGAAAGAATATTTTTACATGCTCAATAAATACTTATTGAGCATAGACTATATAAAACAAGTCCTGTACCTATTATTCACCTTCTATTTCTTTTCTTGTACTGCCCTACCAAATTAAAAAGCACCCGGAATTCTTATTTATAACATTCCCAACCTCAGTCCAGCTTATGAGTTTAGTGAACCAGATGATTTTGGAAGCCTTTCCAGCTCTAATATTTTGTGATTCTAATATAGGTTTTACTTTTTTTCTTTCTTAAACCAATAAGTGAATGAAGTCTGCTTTGATCTTATTGGGATGTTAATATTTTCAATCTTTACTTTAAAAAGGAACAGGAGTTCGGTTTATTAGACTGCAGAACCTGGGTTTCTAAGGAATGTGTCCTAGGTGTGGGTAAGCGTGATATGGAAATCCAGCGCTTGCTAAATACAGGTTGGATTTGGCAGGATGGCTCACCAGATATAGTTTGATTCCTCTTGAACCCTTTGGTTCCTTGGCTATGTCTGAGTCATTCCATAAGTCAGGCCGTGGATCTGTGACTCAGGGAGTAAGGGGACTTACACAGTATGTGACATATAATAGACACTCGAAAAGTATTTGTTGGATGCCTGCCTGCCAGCCAAGGCCACGTGCTCTAACTTCTCTCAGACATGCAGACACTCTTTTGCTACTTTCCAGGATAGAGGCTTCGCCTGCCTTTCTGGGGTACCCATTTTCAGTGACCAGGGGTGCATCCCCTATTTCATGGGACAATATGTGATTTTTGGGAAGTAATACTTATTAAAAGGTCTTTCTGGTACACTACCACTCCTTTTCATTGGTCCCACACATCAAGCCTTTGCCCCGGGACAGCCGTGTCAGAAATCAAGACCATGTCCCTTGTGTCAGCTCTTTGCTCCGGTGAACAAACTGCACTTCTGAAACTGCTGTTCATGCTTTCCCAAGCATCTCTCTGTATGATCCTGATTTCTTACTATATTGCTACTAATCCACGCTCCTGGAGAAGATAAACCAGATTTCAGGTCTGTGCGGGTCTCAAAAGGTAATGATATTTATAAAACAAAACAGAAAGCCTTCCAATGCAACCTATTCTCCAAACATACTCAGTAGATGGCAGTGTTGCTCTTTCACTGGTTTTTGGTCTTAGGGGTGTTTTTTGTTGTTTTTGTTTTGCTTTGTTTCTATAAGATTTAGAACAGCTGAGGTTTCTGTCTAGCTTAGATTGTGGGTTCCACAAAATGTAGTTCTTTTTACTCAATCAGTCTTTTTTGTTCAGGGCCCTACCAAAAACCCTAAGTCCCTTGGGCTGACTAATAATTAAGTAAATCTTCAAACTAGTATTCTATTTAAAATGTTTTAATTACAAAAGTTAGACATGGTTGTAAAAATTCAAAAGACACAGAAATGTAGAAAGTAAAAGTGAATGAAAGTTTTTCAGGTGTTTTACTATGCATATAAAATATATATATAACATTACATATATTCATGGGGTCATACTATTCATATTATTCTACAACTCACATTTGCTTATTTACATAGTGTGTGTTCCTCCATGTCAATACGTACGATCTTCACTCTTCCCACTTTCATGGTTTATGACATGTACATTCTGTTCTGGAACTATAGTCAAGTCTTCTAGGCTTGAACTTCTGAATACTTAAACCCAATAAAAATAGCATTTACCATATTGTGGTTATGTAAATATTAATCACTGCAGAACAATATGTGATCAGATCTACAGAGAAGAAAAGAAAATCACATGTACTTAACCCATACCATAAAATTGTCAAGATTCAAAGCTGTTTTTTAATTTCACTTTTATTTTCCTCACTTTTACTCAGCTGTCACTGTTTTTTATTAGTTTGTTGAATCTCATGTTTCTTGAAATCTCATTCTTTTTTCCCTTTTGCTTTGCTCAAGTACCTCCCTGAGTAATTCGTAAATTTTAGTACATCTGTTATAAGCTTTCTCTGCAGAGCTGAAAATATCTTTCTCCCACTGATTGTTGGCTTGGCCTGGAGTTTTTAGGCTTAAATTCATATTCCCTCGGAATTTTAAAGACATGGTTTAAAAGTGTTTGTGATGGAAAGTCTGATGTTAGTCAGATTCTTATTCCTTTGTAGCTGACCCTTTTTTTTTCCCCGTCTGGAAGCTTTTAAGACTTTATCACTGTCCTTGGGGTTCCAAAATTTCTACGAGTGTCTAGGTATGGGTCTTGTTTTTATTTATCCTGCTTGGTACCTGGTGGGCTCTTTCAATCTGAAGATTTGTGTTTTCCCCTAGCTCAGAAAAATTTTCTATTATGTCTATGGTTCTGCTTCCCAGCCCCCCGTTTTTTTTTGGTTCTTTCTCAAACTTGTATTGAATGAATGACTGCTGACTTCCTAGATCTTTCCTTTGTCTCTGGAGTTTTCTTTCATTTTTCACTGCTTTGTGTTTTTCCTGTGTTCTAGGAGATTCCATTGACTTTCAGATAACTGGTCAGGTTTTCAGTCTTGACCATTCTATTATTCCTCTGTTTGCTGGATTTTCTAAAATTTTGACAATAATTTTAAATTTCCACAAATGATTTCTCCTTCTCTGATGCCTCCCGTTTTAATGGCAGCTAGTTCTTGTTTTAGAGATTTAACATTCTGTCAAATCTCTCCAAAGATAGAATTTTCTTCTTGAACATTCCCCACTATGTCTTGTTTTTTTCCAAGATAACTTCTGTTTGTTCATCTTTGTTTAGCTCTTTCATGCTCTTGGTTTCCCTGAAATGTGTGGCAGCCCATGGCTGTTCATCCACTTTCATAAATGAAGGACTGGATTAATCTGTCTAGATAGCTGGTAAGGCCCGTTTCCCCAGGGGGCCTCTCCCTTGAAGGAAGGGCTGGCTGCAGGCTCATCAGTGGTTGGGCCACATCGTCAGCAGGCTTTACCTGGGGTTCCCCACACTTGCCAGTGTACGGACAGGTTTAAAGAATGCGCTGGAGCACTTCACTATGGTTTCTTCTTGGGCAGAGAAACACCCTCCCCCCCTTGATGTACATGTCTATTGCGGATGTCTAGAGCGATGCTAAGCTCTCTTCTGCTCCTCTCTTGAGTTTTGACACCCATATTAAGATCCCTTTCTGGATAGATCACCCACATTTTTTTTGGATAATAATTCTTGGATCCTAGGGACCCAAGAGACAAAATTTCTACTACTAGTTGCTTTTTATGGATTGAGAGTATGTTGGGGGGTAGGGGGAAGGAGAAATGTGGGAGCCCAAACTGGCCCAGGTACTGTGTATGCAGTTCTTTGCTCAGTTATTCTGACGAGGCCCTGTGTTTCTGTTTTCTAGTTCTTGGCTCTGAGTTGGGAGTTTCTCTGGAACTCCCTTGAGAAGGGAAGTTCTTGGTCCTGGTGTTCGGGGCTATGGTTCACCTTTGCTCTTTGTCTGTCAGTCCGATCCCATCTGCTTTCCAGCTTCCTGCATTTTCTCAGACTTTCTGATCTGCTGGCACCCTCTCTTATTTTCTAGCACTGATATAATTCTTTAAAAAATACCTTATATGGGACCATGGTATGGTGGAGTGGTTAAGGCATGTACTCAATTTGTGACTTCTGATATAATAAGTTTTTCAAACTTAAGCGTTTTTCTTAATTTATGAGATTCAAAAGGTATAAGACAGATATATAAAGTGGAAATATCCCTTTCATCCTGTTCCAGATAAAGACTACTAACTGTCCCCTTATATCTTCTCTCCCCTTCTTCCTTTAGAAACAAAGCTCCAAATCTTAGCTGGGCTCGTGACTGCTCAGCTAAGGAGGACACTTCCTGGGTGTGGCCAAGTGATTGAGTTCTGGCCAATGGCAGGTGAGCAGAGCAGCTGCTCAGTCTCGCTCTGGCTCCTCTAAAGGGCATGGATGTGCCTCTGCTTCTTTGATTTCCTCTTTGCTCTTGGCTGGAATGCAGACAAAGTGGGGAGCCACCCTCATCTATGCAGGGGAGGGCGACGCTGTAGGGACGGTTAGAGTAGCAGATGCAAGGAGCCTGGGGAGTCCCTGACACTTCATCACTGTTATACCAGCCCTGATTTGTGAGAGAGAAATGAAATGCTGTTTTGTTTAAGCCTTGTATTCTGGGGTCACTTTTTGCAGCAGCCTATCCTATCTCCTAACTGAGACAGTCCCTGGGCTATTCAGTTCTCCTCCCTGGAAGCAACCAGTGTGAACATATTGCTGGATCCTTCCAGGGATATTTCATGCATAGACTAATACATACATGCATGAGTGCACGCATACATACATAAACGTACATACACACATGTAGCCCCTCTCTATTTTTACGTAAATGGTGCTGTACCAAAAAGCTGTTCTTTAGAGAAGAGGCCAAGCTCTGTTTGAGAAGGAGTATTGCTGGTGACAGCCCTCAGCTCAACTTTTCCTCTTCGGTGCTGACAATTTGAGCTCTGTCTCCAAACGTGCATACCATCCCCCACAAAACCAAAGCTCAGCTCACTCTGCTTTGTGATGGTTTCTTACAAGCATGTTCCTCAGAGGACTCGTTATTCCTTTCTCCCTAAAAAGAAAGATTTATTGAAATGTTGCAACCACACAGAATAATCTGTGTGGAGTTCCAGTAAATTCACTTTTTCTCCCATCTTGTATCTTTCTGGGGCCTTTGTATGATAGGGTTTGGTGCTCCAGTGGCTGCCCAGTGGTCTCATCCATTAGCCCAAACCTGGTGCTGTCTGTGGAAGCTCTGAATGCAGATGTCACAGCTGATGAATGAAGCAGATTGTTGAATGCTCCTTGAATGGTCTGTCCACTCTCTGCCCATTTTCCCCTCCCCCACTGTCATGTCCCCATGCTGGATTCCAGTGCCCTGAATTGATCTTGTGAGGGAAAGCACTGGGGACTGGACAGCATCTCCTCTGAATTTTCTACACTTTCTAAAAAGAAGAGAGAAGCCAGGAATCCACCTGGGTTGGTGGGGAAAGGGAAAAGGTGTGTGTGTTGGGAAGGGGGAGGGGTGGATGAGATCACTCTCAGAGCAGAGAGGTGATCAATAGGGGGCTGCTTGTTTATTTCATTTATAGTAGTGTGTATCTGTTAACCCAGAGTCCTAATTTATCCCTCCCCCTCCTTTCACCTTTGGTGACCGAAAGTTTGTTTTCTACCTCTGTGAGTCTACTTCTGTTTTGTAAATAGGTTCATTCGTATCCTTTTTTTAGATTCCACGTGGGATATCATATAGTTGTCTTCCTCTGACTGACTTCACTTAGTATGATAATCTCTAGGTCCATCCCTGTTGCTGCAGATGGCCAGCACATCTCCATGGATAGCTGACTCTCAGAACAGACCAGTGGGAAGAGAGCTGACTGGCTGGTCTCACAGGTGAGGCGCACACCACCGGCTTGTTCCTAAACCCAGGAAGACCCGCTGGGATTTTTCTCTGCCTTCATCTCGGTCATTGAGGGGTTAAGCCTCTGCAGACCCTCAGGGGTTTCAGCCTGGACTCCCAGGCCATTAATCATTGGGGACCAGGGCTGCAGGAACAACACTTACTAGCAATTAACCTACACTAAAGGGAGCATTGCCCACCCCCCCACATGTCCCTCATCTGCACGCCCAATTACTCTACATTAACATTTACCAAGAAAACTGCCTGTTAATTGGAAGGGCAGTAGAAAGAAAGGCCACACATCTACCCAGTCTAACTTAATAACCTCAAAAGAAACCATTAATTAATGGGAAACGTTGCACATTCAGATCTTGTTTAGACGGTTCGCCGATAACCATGGGTTTGTGTTTCTGAACTCGGCTCTGCGGTCCCCCCTCCATCCCCTCCAGCACCTCAGGTTATAAAAAACACACTCGTAAGTGAAACTTCACTTTGAAGAATGTCCACACTGACCGGCGTCCTTACAGATTTCTGGGAACAATCTTCTTATTGTCTAGATGGGGAAACTGAGGTGGAGAAGAGAGGAGAGAACTGCCCGGAGTCGCAGGTTCCGACAGCAGCTGGCTGCCTCCCTGGTCGGGCTTCTCTTCGCCGCGCTGTGCACTGGCGGTGGTCTGAGTGTAGAGGCAGCACCCTCTCTGGTCCCCAGGTGCCAGGCGATCAGGTTTGTCAGCTTTCATGCTGACTGATGAAGGGTGAGAAGCAAGAGGCTTCTCGGAGGGCATGAGGAGGGCGGGCAGCAGGCGCAGTGTCTCCGGGCAGCCTGCTCTAAAACGCCCTTCCAGGCTCGCTCCCGGCCCCTCCCCAGGTGCGCCGTGGGTTGAATGGCACCTACACCCTGCAGCCCAGCAATCCGAGGGTCATGGCAGACACTTCTCCCTCACTCCCGCCTGCCATCAGTTCCCACGTCCTGCCCGTTTGAATCCTGGGCATCACTCAAACCCAGCTCTTCTCTTCCTGTACACGTTCCTGGTCTCCATCCCAGCTGGGCCTCCTCCTGGCCTGGCAGTGCCCGAGGTCACCTCTCTCTCTCTTCCATTCCCCCCAGCGACTGTTTCACAGTTTCCTGACATGCCTCAAGCCCTTCACCCATCCCTCCACATCCGTATCAGATAACCTCACCTCCCTCCCCAAGAAAGTAGACACCATGGGGGAGGGGCTCTGCTTAGTTCCCTTCCTTCCTGCTGGGACTGGGCCTGCCTTGCCTACAGGGCTGCCCTTTAGTTGCGGAGGTGTCCTGGGTCCCCCACCTGGGCTCTGAGTCTGTGCCTCCTCCGGGACCTTGCTCCTCTCAGACTTGACCATCTCACTCTCTCCTGCATTCTTCCCACACAGTGGAAGACTCTCAAGTGACTCCCATCTTAAAAGGGCACTGCTTCCCCAGACCCCCTCCTCCAGCTGTAGCCTCCCTCCCTCCCTCCCTCTTCCTCTTTTGTGTTGAGCCATCTACACTCATTGTATACTCTCAACCTCCCACCCACTCTCAGTTGCCCCATAGAGACGGTCTTTCCTAAATTCAAAATAAGCTCCTTGTTACTAAATCCAGGAGACATGTTTTCGGTTTGGGTTTTTAAAAAAAATATGACCCTTCTTTTTAGAATTTTCTATGGTTGATGACTCCCTCCCTCCTTCCTGAAACTCACTGTCCCTTGGCTTCCATGGAACCACTCTTCATTTTCCAGCCATCTCCCTTTCTGTCTGTCTCCTCCTCAAGCATTCTCCACGGGCAGCCCCACCCACTCTAGGTGATGGCGTCCGTTACCAACTAGATGACGCTGCTGCTGGCGGTGGTGACGGGTGATAACGACGATGCCTCTTGAATTATACGGAGTCCAGATCGACTCTTGAGTGTCAGGCTCATCTCCAGCCACCTGGCAGACATCTCACTCGGGAGTTTTATAAGCATCTCACACTCACCATGTTCAAAATGAGCTCATTATCTTCCCTTGGTCTGCTTCCCCCCTAGGGCTTCCCATGCACATGGGAGTCATCCCTCCCCCCATCTCTCCTTTCCAATCAGTCAATCAATTAATCCTCAAGCCCTATACATTCAGTCTCCAAGGGGCCTCTCTATTCCCACTGCCATGACTTGAGCTGTGACAAATTCCAGTCTTGCCTCCCTACCGCTAGAGTGATCTTGCTAAACCCATATTTTATCAAATGGCACACTTCGGTAGCTCAGCACTGCCCCCAGGTCAAGGGTCAAGCTCTTTAGAACACCCTACAAGCCAGACTACACATTGGAAAAACCCATGGATTAGGACAAGAGTTCGCATCTCGGCCTCAATTTTCTCATTTTTAAAAATCAAACGAACATCCCTTCAGCAATGTTGGTTCTTAGAACTTTGATATCCATTTCTTGATTTAAGGCATGAAACACTTCCATGAGGTAGGCACTATTGCCCCCATTTAACAGATGAGAATAATTGAAACTCACAGAGTCTGAGGTCACAAAATAATTAAGGCAGGATGTGAACTCCTGCCTGAGACTTCTCACACTCTTCCCATGATCCCAGAGCTCAACAATCCAAGGGAGCAGAGAAGGGGTCTTCCAGTGACTCAGAGACCACTCTGACCATGTCACAGATCTAAGAGACCTTCTCACGTTGCAGACATCATTTCCTGTGTTCACTGTACCTGGGGCCTGAGCCCCTACCCTGAATTCTGGGTCAGAGGGAACTGCTCCCACACCTAGTCTCAGATGGGGTAGGGATGATGGACGAGCAGAGCATCAATAGCCATCTGTCCAGCTCCACTGACAAGCTAATCTTTTCAGTAAACATTTCATTAGTTCCTGCCAGGCTGCTCGCACCTGCTGACAGAGAGGCAGAACAGGGTGGGTGAGGGGGTCTCTGCTTTATCATATGGCTCAGATGTCATGTTGGCGGGGGGTCTCCCGGCCCCTGAGATCCAGCTAAGCTCGGCTAGGACATTGGTGCCACGCACAAGCGGAATCTGAATCATTCCCAAGGTTTTTGTAAATTCCTGGAGACTAGTGTTCTTTTTGTCCCCTCTAGCTCTTCCCCAAAGAAGCATTCACGACCCACCATCTAAATGAGACCTCCCTCAGCCCCACCCCACAAATTTCGTCTTCCCTTCATTGTGCTCTTACTACTGCTGCTGCTGCTACTGTCAGTCGTACTACTAATAACAACAGCAAACATCTAGTGAGCGCCCACTCTATGCTGGGCATGGCGCTAAGCATCTTGCATGCCTTACAGCAGCCCTGCGAGGCAGGGCTGTTACACGTGTCCATTTGGCACACGAGCAACGACTCTGTGAGAGGCTACGCGGGCGACTGTGTCCACCTCCAAAGTCCAAGCTCTTGCCCACCATGTCACATTTGCAATTTGTGGAATTATTTTACTAACTTCTGGCTCCGCCACCAGACTGTGAGCTCTGCAAAGATGGGGAGCATGCTTGATTGCTTCGCCACCATGTCCCCAACACAATGATTTTTTTTTTTTTAAACGATACAAGGTATTGCACATAAGTTTGTTCAGCCTTTGTTGCTCCCAAGCCAATGGACATAAGAAGCTGGTTTTCATTTGTTTTTGTGGGGGAGCAGTGGGTTTTTTGTTTTGTTTTGTTTTGTTTTGTTTTTTTGTTTTGTTTTTGCCATGCAAATTCCCTCTTCTCCTTGGTTGCTTGAGGAAGACTGCTTCCTGCAAATACAGCAAGTCTGGGTGCTCTCTCGCTTAGATTCCTTCCCCTGCCCCCCACCCGCTTCTTAAAACCAAACCATGTCCAGAAAGCGTCCTCATGCTAGCTGATAACCGCTACCTTCCCACAGCAATAAACAAGCTACTCCAGTTTTGCATGTCATGGGGTGTGCATTTTCAGAATTATGTTCGCTGGCTTTCCTGGAGCTCTGCCGCCTCTCCACCTCCTCATACGTTTCCCCTGTTCATTCTCCTGCTCTATTTCCACTGCTTTGGGCAGCCCTTCCATAATTTTAAGTTTTATTTGTCTCCAGTTTCAATAAAAATTGTTGCCATTGGATGATTTCCAGGAAGAGAAAAGGGGTTAGTTGACATCGTGTCATGACGTGACTTTATGGGGATTGGGATGAAGCTCTCTGGGGGGCAGCCCCAGCTGCTTGTTGGCATGTGGGCTGTGGGCTCCTTGGTACCAGATCTTTCGGGTATTCATATTGCTGGGAAAGGACTGAGCCAGAATTCTTGGTGTCTGATCATAAAGTCCTTGCTCCTAAACATTATAAGGTCCCCATTAGCCATGCTATTGGAAGAAAAATAGAAAACACTGATAAGCTAAAATAAACAGTTAAAATCACCCATCATGTTTCCACCTAGAGAAAACCACTGTCAAATGTGTGATATGGTGGTTGAAAGCACTCAGACTTTTTCTATACATATACATGCATACAAAAATATTATCATACTAGGCATGTGATTCTGAAACCAGATATTTTTACTTAGCACTATATGAATGTATTTCTATATCAATCAACACAGATTTATTTAACTTTTAGTGGCTCTATGGTATTCTAGTGTATGCAGGGAGTATGCTTTATTTAATTAGTCCTCTATTGATCACTGTCTCTAATTTTTAACTTTTTGTAAAATGCTACATTAAATATCCTTGTATATATATCCTGTGTACTTACTTGAGTTTTCCCCCCTAAGTCAGGGTTTCTCAGCAATGACACTGTTGATGTTTTGGACCAATAATTCTTATCCCTGGGGGGCTGTTCATTGCAGAATGCATTGTAGAATGTTGAGCAGCTTACCTGGCCTCTACCCACTAGACGTCAGTATCAGTAGCGCATCCCTCCCCCAGTGTCCTGACAATCAATATATCCAGATGGCCAAATGTCCCCTGGGTGGCAAAATTGCCCTTGCTTGAGAACCACTGCCCTAAGGATAAATTTCTTAAATCAAAAGTTTAAAGGATATGCATATTTTAAGACTTTTGTTATCTATTGCCAAATCACCTTCTAAAAGTTGCAGGATTTATCACTTTATACTCCCACTAACACTGTATGAGCGTGCCCAATTTACCACTGTATGGATATGAGCATTTATATCCATAATTTAATAATTTATTAAGACAAAAAGTTCTTTCATTGTTTGATTTTGTTACTAGAGTAAAGTTGAACATTAAAAATACCACGTTGATTGTGTTGATTGGCTATTGTTTCCGTAGCGAACTATCTCTCCGAATAATTTAACATTTTTTCTTTAGGAAAATTTTTTTTCTTATTTTTCCACGTGATCCTTTAATATATTAAATATAAAGTACATTCCTTTCGTAGCCTGCTGTTTGTCTTTCTGTGTTGATATTTGTGGTAGTATTTGTTTTAAAATCCTTAGGAATCTCATAACCAGGGCCAGGGAAAGCATTCTTGCACATTTGCCTTTGGGGGCTCTGTGTCCCTGCCCCTGAGCTGGTCTTTGCCTGGTAGAGGATGCCTTTGGGTCATGCTCTTTTATATTAAAATCTGCTGAATGATCCTTTTGTGTTTGAGTGAAAAGTTCTTGCTCTGAAAGCCCACTTGTCAGGAGGAAGCCTTGATCTGGGAAGACTGACCTGGGGCTTGACCATAATTAGTTCAGGTTAATTATTGCCAATCTGTAGATTTGCAGCCCAGGGGCCTCTCTTCCCCTAAGCCAGGGCCTCTGGAGGTTTCTTTTATGAGCTCTGAACCCTGAGGGAGGACTTAAAGTAATGAATTTTCCTGTAATCAGATTTGAGGGTTTGTTCCCTGGGCTATCCAGTCAATTGGAGAATTGAGCACTGACTGGTTTATTTGGCCAAAGGATGCTGAAGATGAAGCACAAGGCATCTGATAAGCAACCCAGTGAGTATATTGAAAAAATGACTTGACATTTCAGAGACACCCACCTCTTCTATTTCATGAAGTTTTTAGAGGGAACAGATTAATTTACAAGAAGAGGATATCATCTGGGAGCTACTCAGGAAAGAACAGGGTAGTTTTTGTCTTGAGTATCAGGGAGAGAGAGTCTGATTATCCTCCAGTGAAACCTTTTGAGTTTCACCTTAAACTTCTTCCCTATGGGAGTAACACGGTTTGTACATGTTTATAAGTATTTAATTTGTTCAATATTTATTCAGCATTCATTTGTTTGTTCATTCATCCATTCGATCACCAGGAGGCGATGGGGATGTACAATGCATGATATGAGGCTCCTGCCCGTTTTAAGCAGCATGCCGTTTTAGCATACATGCCGCCTGTATTACTGGGCGAAAATAGGTGCTTTGCGAGGGTTTGTGTTACGTACATCCGGATTTGCAACGTGAATACCTGCAGAGACCAGGTGGCAAAGTCAGTGAAGCCGGTTCAGGGATCAGGAAGAGGATGAGAGTGGGCTTAACTGAAGGCGAACAGTGATGAGTAGCTGCCGGTCAGCCCACAGGCATTCAGTGGACGCTGGTTCCTTCTCCCAGGAGAGCTCCCATTTGAAGCTCTCAGAAATGCAACAGCCTCACTAGCTCTGAACTCGGAAAAAAGCTCCTTGCAAGCGGGCTTCCCAGTCAAAGAACAGGAGAGAAGTTCAGACCTTTGCGTTGCCTTGAGGCCTTGTGGTCAGAAGCAGAAGGGAACTAACTGCAACATCTCCTGTTGTCCTGTGGCAGGTACCTAAATGGCCAAATTCAGGCCCCAGGCTGGGTGGGACCTCTAACAGAGGGGAGCATCCCAGACCAGAGCTCCAAGGAGCCCTGGAGCTGGGAGGCAGCCAGGTGGGAGTGAGGGCAGTGGCTGCAGAGAGGACCCTTCTGCCCTCTGACGCATCACTGCAGTGAATCATGTGTATCCTTCTGACTCTTGACTACATTCATTTCTTGTTTTTCTTTATAATTACATGATTTTTCTTTCCTTTTTAGCAAGTCTCATGGGTGATATAAAGGGAATTCTTGAGGGGAAGTTTCCACTCAACCCACTTCTTCTTAGGAGTTGCTTACTGGTTTCAGACAGGAACGTAGGTTATAAAATTTTAGGAAAAAGACTGTTCTAAAGACGTATTTCAAAAGAGAAGTTCATTATAGAGGGATGTGAAGCTCTCAAAACTGTCATTCTGAGTTAATTCCATTCCGTAGTTAATTCCAATAAAGGAGAAAAGAGAGAGGCAGCTAAAGGCCCAGGCATGGCTGCGCAGGAAATGGTGCCAGCCTCGAGAAACATAACCGCTCTGTGCCAAAGATGCAGTAAGAACACACGTGCACACAGACACGCAGGAGGTGCAGCAAGGGCACGTAGGGACATGGTCAGGATGGTAGCCCACTGTGGCTGAGATTTGTGGAAAAGAACCAAAATTTTGCTGGTTCTGCTCCATGTGAGTTCAAAATTGCATTTAACTGCTGATAGCAGTGACCTGAGATACAGCAGCTTAAACGAAACAGGAGTGCGCTTTTTCCTCTTGGGCAGTGCAGGGTTGCTCTGGCCGCCTCACCATGTTATCACAACCTTCTATCTTTCTGCTCTGCCATCCTTCGTAAGTGGATTCCCTCTGCAAGTTCACCTCGTGGCCCAAGGTAGCTGCCAGTGCTCCTGCTGGGAAGAAGAAGGATGTGGGGAAGAGCACAAAGGGTGCCTTCCAAATGTGTCGGCCCCCTTTAAAGTAATTCCCCAGAACCCCCCCCCCCAGTGACTTCTGTGTACTTTTGATGGACCACCTCATCTGCAAAGGAGGCTGAGACATGGGGTTTTGTAGCGTGGCATGTGGCCGCATTCAGCCATGAGGGGGATTCTGTTACCAAGGGAGAGGAGAGAATAGACCATGACCAGGCAAGTAGCAGTTTGTGACACAAGCTCAAGGAAGACAATGAACAAAGAAGGCAAAGCGCTCCCCCTCTCCTCCTCAACCTGCGATGCGTGGTGCACTGTTACTAGGCAAGAGAAAGCCCAAGACTGGAAGCTCTAACTAATTTGCTTCCATCTGTAACAGGGAAGAGCCAAATCTGACTACATGTTGGATCTGTTTCTTTTACTTTAACCTTTGCTTTCCGCTGCTTTTGTTCATTAAAAGGATACTGTCTATACATAATGGCCTGCCTCGGAGAACCCTGCCCCTCTGCCTGAATGTTAACCAAAGTGCCTTTGTTCAGGCAAACATCCGGACCCTGTCCACCTGTGGATGGCTACAAGAAAGAAGAAATTAACACATCCCCCCCACTACCAAGGCTGGCCATTCCAGGTGATATTTGCAAAACTTATGGCCTTTTTACTTTACTTCCTCATCTCCACCCCCTCTCTGTACTATAAAAGAAACTGGCATCCAAACCCCGATAAGATGGTTATTTTGAGACTTTAGTCTGCCATCTTCTCGGTCTGCCGGCTTTCTGAATAAAGTAGTATTCCTTCCCTCAACACCTCGTCTCTCATTTATTGGCCTGTCATGCGGCGAGCAGAGGGAGCTTGGACTCGGTAACAAGTCTTCTCCTAAAATGTAAGAGGAAAGTTCAGACCCAGGGAAGTTGAGGAGATACAGCAGAATCTAAAAGGATTTCAAGTTCCAGCCCCCTGGATAAGTTTTAACACAGGGCAGTGAAAGGACTGAGAAATCCTGGAGAATCTGGTAGGGGAGGGGCTTGAAGGGCATCACATTTTCTGAAGTGTGCTCCACAAGATGCTGTTGGATGTTACATGAAGAAATGGCTCCCAGGTCACAAAGTTTGGGAAACTCTTGATTAAACCAAGTGAAGCTGTTTATTTTGCTGCAGAAAATGTTGGAGTCATTAATATGCTCATCTTGTGATTTTTTACTTTTCTTTCTAAAAGACAGCATCCCCAAGCTTGTAGAGATGGAAGTCACTTCTTGCAGAGTGTCCCACGGGATGTGTCCAGAGTAAATATTTGGGCAATAGTGGTGTGGGCAGAGGCTGCCTCCTTATCTGCTGGGCTCTAGCTTTCTCAAAGCGCTGCCCATGGAACGCCTGCGTCAGAACCAGCTTAGCCTCATTTCAGACCCACTGAATCACAATCTCAGGGCTGTGGCCTGGAAATCTGCATTCTCCCAAGGTTTCTGGGTAATTCTCATACTCACTGAAGTTTGAGGTCCACTAGATGACAGAGCTGAGCCTTCACTTTACGAAGAGTACAACTTGATGAATTTACATCCAGGTGGCTCCTCCTGGCCCCCTCAAAACTCATTTCTCTCATCACCGTTCGGTATTTGGCTAATTTTCTCAGCTCTGTTCAGAGTGGCTTGCATTTATCTTTATTGCCAGTCTCTTTATTGATTTAGGTCCTTCTCTGCAATTCGTCAAGCTTGGATTGTATTTTAATCTTGTCCTCCAAAGTAGCTAAGATCCCTTCCAGCTTCGTATCATGCAGAGATCTGATTAGCTGGGTCTCGATTCCATCCTTCAAGTCATTAATGAAAATATTAAATGGTCCTGGGTTGGTACGAAGGTCTTCAGGGTTCTCAGTAGATGTATGGCTTCCATATCTGCCACTGGCCTCTGCTTGGTGCAGTTACAGGTTCGAGATCACACCCAATATTTCAGTTGTAGGTTACCATTTTCTCATTTACAAATCCACACATGTAGTGCAAATCTATGTAGAAACCCCCCCCATTAATTAATTCAATAAATATTAGACCAGCAAATGCCTTTAAGGCCTCCTTTACTTTCCCTCTCACATCAGTGGCATGTTGACCACAGGGTGAAGAAGCTTATACCAAATATGTGCATTAGAAAGATCAATTTTTATGTAAAAGGCAGCTCAGCTCCAACTTTGAGGTACACCATTCCAGGCTGAGCCAACCTCATGACAAGCGGCTTCTACATAATAATGCAGTAAGAGCTCACTTTTCTGAGCATTTCCTAAGTGGCAGGCACTGTTCTCATCTCTTTACATGTATTCATGTATTTAATGCTCACAACACCCCTACGGTGTGAGTGCTGCTGCCATCACCCTTTTCTAGATGGGCCGTGTGAGTCACATAACACACATACGGTGACCGAGCTGGGAAGCGTCAGAGCAAGATCTCAAACTCAGGCAGTCCGGCGCCAGTGCCCAGACTCTGGGTCACTATGCTGTACTGTTGCAGCAGTGACTGAATGAATCATTTGGGAGGAAATGCCTACCCAGCGCTCAGAGCCCAGAAATTTCCAGAATACTGACCGTGATACTAACAGCTCTTCATCAGTTCTCATTTAATGTCTGAAACCTCCGTCAATCAATATTATTTGCTCTTATTGTCTAAATGAGAAAAAGAAGCACCAGGATAACTCCCCCAGAATCAACCCCAGGTCCCGTGGACTCCCTGGGGGCTTGCCCAAAAGATATGCCTTGGAGAAGCGGAGGCTGCAAAAACGGGTGAAGAAATAAGCGTTGCAGGTCAGATGTTCGGTCCACCCCATTCTCCCTAGAAACTCTTTCTGTGGCCTCATCTTCAAACCTGTAGCAAAGCACTGACAGGTATGACAGCTGCAAAGCCTGCCTTTCTCCAGAGTGGCCTCATTCCCCGAGTAGGCCTGGGAGATGATGGCTGGGCTGAATTTTCTCTCTTTCAACAAACTCACTCAGTGGCTCCAGGCCGGGCCTGGCCTTATTCCAGGAGCTGAACAAGACCAGCCCCCGCCTTCAGAAATGTAAGAGTTGAGCAGATATCCGCCACGGTCCTGCTGGCCCTGACATGTGGAGGTGTGGGCTGGTAGCCAGCGCGCAAGCTGTCCCTGCTTTGGGGGAGCAGGAGGGAGTGAGCGAGGTTTCCTGGAGGATCTGGGCCTTGAAGCTGGATCTCAGTGACAGCCGAGGGGTGGGCTGAGGGGGGTCCTAAGAGGGAACCGACATGCATGCGTTGCCCTCATGAGCACTGGAGCAACTCTGGTGGCTGGTGACTTCTCAGCCAAATGCCTGCCAAAGCAACCGACAGAAGTCACATTTTCACCTCAGTTCCTCGGCCCTTCAGCCTGGCACTCAACAGCTCTTTCCTGAGCTGATATGCATCTCATTAGTCAGTCAAGCTGAGGCAGCCAAGGCCAGGGCCCCCAGAATAAAAGAACTGCCACCACCACTTCTTGCTTGGCCAGTGAGAGGAGGCAGGTCTTTGTTCTCGGAGTTACGACTATGGAGCTCTTTGTCCGTCGGCCACCAGAGGGCGACGGTAGTTCACACATCGGATATTCCTGTGGCGAAGTGGGGGTGGGAGGCAGGGTGTCGCAACTGCCTGGGCGATCTGGGGAAGATGATAGGGACTTCCGCACCCTCAGAGCTTTTAAAAACCTTTAAGGGTGGGATGTATTCCAATCTTAGAGAGCAGTCTAGTTTAACAATGGCTCCTGAGATACAAAAACACTTGATCCGGCAGAACACAAGAGAACTGGGTTCAGACCCCAGCTCTGATGCTCACAGACTGTGTTCACCCCCAGCCTTAGCTGCCTCATCTGTAAAATGGGGATAACACTGCTTGTCGTGCCTATCTCACCAAGCGGTCATGAGGTTTAAATGAGACAAAGGAAGTTAAGGAGCTCTGAAGGATGGATTTGTGAAGGCAAGAGATTTTGATCAAAGCTGCTTTGTTCGTCGCCAGCATCCTTCCTGTCAGGGGGAGGGAGGCGGAGCCCGAGGAGCCCATAGCGCAGGAGACCTCAAGGGCGAGGGAGGCGGGGCAGCTGGGAGAGGCTTGGTCATGGTTCACGGGTTCTGTCCGACCCTGACTCGCTGCGTTACCTAAGGCAAGTCTCTCGATCTGTACAGTGGGCAGGAGATGGGATCTCTCTGTGCCCTTCCAGCTCTGCCTTTCCAGTAGCTCCCACCCTTCAGTGTCCCCTGAGCTGTTATGACATGGGAGGCAGTGGCAGGGAGAGAGAGGTCGCTGATCCGGGGAGCTGGAGGGGAGGGGCTGAAGAGTAGCCCCGATGCACAGGGAACCTTGGGACTCTTTTTCTCTGGGCCTTGATCTTTTCATCTATGGAATCGGCAGATTGGACTAGTTGATCTCTAACCATTGTCTCCCCCTAACCTGTCTCAATAAATACACGTAGAATCCATGTGGATACTAAAATTCCCCGATTCTGATTCCATTAGAAAAACAAACAAACAAGCAAACAAACACTTTGCCCTTGGACTGTTCCTGACCTCTACAGCACCCCTAACGTGTCCCAGCTAAACGACGGTTGGAGAACATTACCATGTGCACATGTGGCCCTTCCCCTCACTATCATCAGAGGTAAAATGATAGAACACTTAGTCCAACCAGACAATGGGCTAACAGGATGGTGGTGAGACCCACGGTCTGGTTGCCCTCCTGATGCTCCAGGGCCTGGATGCTAAGCTCCACCTTCAAGCTGTGGCCGTAGCTGCCCTTTGTCCAGTCTCTGGTGTCCTCATCTCCAGCACACTGAGGCTCTGTCAGCTCCATGTTGGCACCTGGTCCTTTTGTGGCTCCAGTGGCCCGTGGAACATTGTTACGTTGTGTGGCCCATATTTCTTCAGTTTTATCTTCTAATGCTTTCCACTGATTTTTAAAAACTTTGTTACTTCATCTTTTTCTCTTTCATACTTTTTATTTTAATTGTGCATCTTGTAGTTTAAATGCACACAGTTTATTTTTCTAAATTTATTTAATTAATTAATTTATTTGTGGCTGCGTAGGGCCTTTGTTGCTGCGCGGGCTTTCTCTAGTTGTGGTGAGCAGGGACTACTCTTTGTTGAGGTGGACGGGCCTCTCATTGCGGTGGCTTCTCTTGTTGCAGAGCACGGGCTCTAGGCACGTGGGCTTCAGTAGTTGTGGCTCGTGGGCTCTAGAGCGCAGGCTCAGTAGTTGTTTCACACGGGCTTAGTTGCTCCGTGGCATGTGGGATCTTCCTGGACCAGGGCTCGAACCTGTGTCCCCTGCATTGGCAGGCGGATTCTTAACCACTGAGGAGGTCCCTCCATTGATTTTTAAATTCCAGTGCAAATTTAAAGCAAACTGAAGTTTACAGAGTGTAGGAAAGGAGAATCCATCTAAAACCTCCCCACTTGGAACTGGGATTACCTCCCCCCTCTCCTCCCAAGATCTGCATTTCTACCCTCTCCCTCCTCTTTGCTGCATACAGGTACAGTTCTTCCCAGTTTCAAACAAGCCTTCCTTTGCTGCTGTGCTTATATCAGGACACAATCTGGCTTCCCTCTTCCCTAGCTGTGAGACCAGCATTAACCTCCTCTAGGCTCCTTTCTAAAATGAAGACTGGATCCCATCACTCTCTTGCCTAAAGATAAGGGTGGCTCCTATTTGCCTTCAGCCAGCGTCACTGTCCTTAGGCTGTTACCACTTAGAATAATAGCAAAGACTAACATTCATTGCACTCTCACTCTGCATAAGGCTCTTCACTAAGTGCTGTATGTATGCTATTCTACTTCATCCTCATAACCATCTTAAGAGGTGGGTCATATTATTATCCACATTTTGCAGATGGGAGAATTGAGGCCCTGAGAAGTGACCCAGGCCCAAGGTCACTTAGTTAGGAAGGGATGGTGCTGAGATTTGAATCCTGTTTTCAAAGACTGCCCCTTATCACAGTACAATCCACCTCATCATTTTGAGAAGCTTTCTGAGATTACTCCTAAGGGACAGAATTCAAAGTTCCTTCATCTTTGCCTCCAGGTTTTCTTATTATGGTCCTCCTTGAAAGACACTTTGCCGTGTGCCTCTCTGCTCCGTTACTAGATTGGAAACAACTCAAGCATGAGATCAAGGCAAAGATACTCAGAAAACATTGGTTAAATTGAATCCTCCTCTGTTCCAGTAGTTTCCCGGTATCGCATACCTCTTTTTCTTACCCTCTTCCTCATCCTCTCTGCATTTGGACTCTGTGTATACCTCTGCCCATCACGGCCAAGTCTCCAGGGACAGACATCCTTGTGGCCATGTACAGCATCATGCCTGGACTCTGCTGTTGCCCCTTCTCCTTGCCAAAGCTCTCCCCCATCGTGGTCTCCAGCATGCTGCCGACTGGTCATTTTGCCTCTGCCAGCTTCTCTTCTGTCTCCATCCACAGCCCTCCCACTCCAGTCAGGGAGCTGTCCCCAGCTTTGCCCCCATCCCCATTACATGACCCACCCACAGCCCATACTGGGGGACATAGAAGCCGTTCCATAAACAGGAGCTGGATGAATATTTAAAGGGAAGTAGTAAGTAGTATATTAACAACTTACATTGATGTTGTAATGATCCACAGTGAAATATTCCTTCACCGCTTTGTGAAATTATCATTCCAAACCACGGAATACATTAGGTTTTATGATCTACTTGCTTCTTTGGGGAAATATAAATCTTGAAACATCATCTTCATATGACAGGGCAAAGAGTCCCCTGGGATACAAGATGTTTAAGAATGTTAACTGAGAATCAGAAATAGTTTGTGACTAATATTCGGGTTTTGTTTATGGGCACAAATAAATCCCAGGTCTAGGGCCGACCTGTACAAATCTGCCCGCGCTGAAAACTCTGATTGCAAATGATGGAATGGGGAAACAATTTGAATTTAAAGAGGTGACTGGGGGGCAGGGTTGCAGTGTTTAGGAGCTAATATTTTCTGACCATAAATTTGTATGCTGTTCAAACATTCATAGTCACCAACTAAAATAAATATGATAGAAACTAGGAATTTATATCGATGGTCTACAGCCACCCAGGTTTGTAAGTAGGTCATATGAAATGATGCAGTTCTTTTTTCTAGGATCATCAAAAGAGGCCCCCTCACCCTTCTTTCACTGTTCAGGTGAGGAGCTATCGGTGATACTCGACACGAGAGGGGCAGAGGAAGACATATTGGAATTTGGGGTTCTGCGTGACTGGAAGTAGGGTGGGGGGTCCTCATGGGGGGCATTGCTTGGGAATGAGAAGACCCATGTTTGCTTCCCACTTGTTAGCCTTGGTCAGGCCTCTTCCTTGTTTAAAACCCATCACATATGATACTATACATAGAAAACCCTAAGGACTCCACACAAAAACTACTAGAACTGATAAACGAATTCAGCAAGGCAGCAGGATACAAGATTAACATACAGAAATTGGTTGCATTTCTTTACACCAACAATGAAATATCAGAAAGGGAATGCTAAAAAAAAATACCTTTTAAAATCAAACGCCCAAAAATAAAATACTTAGGAATAAGCCTGACCAAGGAAGTGAAAGACTTATACACTGAGAACTATAAAACATTAACAAAGGAAATTGAAGATGATTCAAAGAAATGGAAAGGTATCCCATGCTCTTGGATTGGAAGAATCAATATTGTTAAAATGGCCACACTACCCAAAGCAATCTACAGATTTAATGCGATCCCTATCAAATTACTCATGACATTTTTCACAGAACTAGAATAAATAATCCTAAAATTCATATGGAACCATAAAAGACCCAGAATTGCCAAAGCAATCCTGAAGAAAAAGAACAAAGCAGGAGGCATAAACCTCCCAGACTTCAGACAATACTACAAAGCTACAGTAATCAAAACAGCAATGGTATTGGCACAAAAACAGACATATGGATCAATGGAACAGAATAGAGAGCCCAGAAATAAACACACACCATGGTCAATTAATCTTTGACAAAGGAAGCAAGACAGTCCTCTTCAGCAAGTGGTATTGGGAAAGTTGGACAGCCTCATGTAAATCAGTGAAGTTAGAACACACCCTCACACCATGCACAAAAATAAACTCAAAATGGCCTAAAGACTAAAATATAAGACATAACATCATAAAACTAGAAGAGATCATAGGCAAAACATTCTCTAACATAAATCGTATCAATATTTTCTTAGGTCAGTCTCCCAAGGCAGTAGAAATAAGAAAAATAAACAAATGGGACCTAATCAAACTTACAAGCTTTTGCTTAGCAAAGGAAACCATAAACAAAATGAAAAGACAACCTATGGGCTGGGAGAAAATATTTGCAAATGATGCGACTGACAAGGGCTTAATTTCCAAAATATACAAACAGCTCATACAACTCAACAACAAAAAAACAAACCAATCAAAAAATGGGTAGAAGACCTAAATAGAGATTTCTCCAAAGAAGAAATACAGACGGCCAATAGGAACATGAAAAGATGCTCAACATCACTAATTATTAGAGAGATGCAAATCAAAACTAAAATGAAGTACCACCTCACACTGGTCAGAATGGCCATCACTAAGAGGTCTACAAATAACAAATGCCAGAGAAGGTGTGGAGAAAAGGGAACTCTCCTACACTGTTGGTGGGAATGTAAGTTGGTGTAGCCACTGTGGAAAACAGTATGGAGGCTCCTCAGAAAACTAAAAATAGAATTACCATATGGTCCAGCAATCCCACTCCTGGGCATATATCCAGACAAAACTATAATTCAAAAAAACACATGCACCCCTATGTTCATAGCAGCACTATTCACAATAGCCATGACATGGAAACAACCTAAATGTCCATTGACAGATGAATGGATAAAGAAAATGTGGTATATATATATATATATATATATATATATATATATATATATATATATATATATATATACTACACAATGGAATACTACTCAGCCATAAAAAAGAATGAAATAATGCCATTTGCAGCAACATGGATGCAACTAGAGATGATCATACTTAGTGAATTAAGTCAGAAAGAGAAAGACAAATACCATATGATATCACTTATATGTAGAATCTAAAATATGACACAAATGAACATATTTATGAAACAGAAACAGACTTATGGACATAGAGAACAGACTGGTGGTTGCCAAGGGGGAGGGGGTTGGGGGAGGGATGGAGTGGGAGCTTGGGGTTAGCAGACGTAAGCTATTATATACAGAATGGATAAACAACAAGGTCCTACTGTATAGCACAGAGAACTATATTCAGTATCCTATGATAAATAATAATGGAAAAGAATATAAAAAAAGAATGTATATAGGTATAACTGAACCACTTTGCTGTACAGCAGAAATTAACACAACATTGTAAATCAACTATACTTCAATTAAAAAAAATTGATTAAAAAAAACCTATCACAGACTCTCCATGGCTTCTAGAACAAAGTCCAACCCTCAGAATCCTTAGCCTGGCTTATAAAACCTCTGTGATTTGACTGCCCCTCTCTCCAGGCTCATTTCCCATCACACCAGGCTTTGTGAACTCAGTGCATGCTCTCCAGTTCTTGGTCCCTCAACCTGCAACGTCTGCCCAGATGTCTATCCTTTTGAGCCATTTGGTAAACAACTGCTGATTTTTAAAAACACCATGAAGGTCATCTTGTCCCTGAAGCCTTCTCAAGGATAGTTTCTCCTCCTCCAACTTTCTAGTAAACCCTGAACACCGCCCTCTCCCTCTGTCTGGTGACCTCCTGGTACACAGAATGATAGAATATATTTCCCTTCCTCACTGGTTTTGGACTTGGCCAAGGGACTTGTTTAGACCAGTGACATGTGAAAGGAAGAGCCAAGGCCTTAAGAGGCAATGTCTTTTTTATATTCTCTAGTGCTTCTTTGACTTTCCACATGAAGAATGTGTCTTTGGCAGCTGCTGTTCCAAGGAGACTATGGAATCATGTGGAGCAAATCTGAACCCTGCTCCGAGTAAGGGCAGCAGGCGCGCAGCACTTGGTGAGGGTGTGCTGGGGGTGGGGAGCTGCCTTCTGGGGAAAGGCGGGGCAGGCAGGGGCCTCTTGGGACAGAGGGCAGGTAGGTTTTTGCTTGATGCTAGACTGGGAGGAAAAATCAGTGTTCAATTGTGATTTTAAACAGATTGTGTTTACTTAAGAAAGTAATTAGCTGTGGATATTTCCTTGCAAATGGCTTGAAACCGTGTCTTTACTTAGTTATGCAGATGTTTGCAGGTAAAGAGAATTTTATCTTTAATATGAATTCACCAAATATACTGAGTGTCCACCACGTGCCAGGCAGACTAGAGAATGGATTTGGGCACGGAGTAGTGAATGGATGAAGAGAAACACAAAAATGAATAAATCGAGGTCACCAATTTCAATGAGCTTATTATCTACTTTAATGTTTTCCCATATTTGCTTTATCTATTTCTTAAATTTTTTTTTCAAAACTATTAGAAAGTAATTCCAGGCATCATAACTCTTCATCCCTATGTATTGTAGCACAACTCTCCTAAGAATAACACACTCCTCTATCACCATATACCATTATTACTAAGAAAATTAATAATAATCCTCTAATATCATCTAACATCAAGTCTATATTCAAATGTCTCTAAAATGGATTTTATAGCTGTTTTGTTTTAATCTACTCTGTTGTGGTGGTGGTGGTTTTTTTGAATTACCTGGAGTAAAACCAACATTTGATTAGTGTAGTAATTGGCATTTCTGTTCATCACACAGCATTTGCTTGCACTGCAGGGTCCTTTGTGAAAGGAAGTCACCAGACTTTGCAGGGCTTGCCCTGCACGCTCTTGTTAAGTAACGTCAATTACTGAGGCTTATAAGGAGAGCTGGCCCCTTTCCAATTCCTCTTTCCAACTATATCTAGGAAGACCTTAGGCTTCTATCTCCTGGAGCATGGAATATCCACTCAGGGAGGATGAATGGGCTGCAACAAAGTAGGTTCTTTGACCCCTTCTGCAGTTGCCAGTTTCAAACTGATAACCATTCAATTTGGCAAACATTTATTAAGTGTCTGTCATGCACTGGCCCTTTCACATGTATTACACTGTTAAATGTTCACAGAAACTCTGCAGAGCAGTATAGTGGTTACGAGTCTCAGCTCAGAAACCCAAGTGTACAAGAAATATTATTATTCTTTATTTCCTTTAAATCAACTTTGGACTCTCTGAGTTCTTTTACCATGATTATTTTACCTTTCTGCTTCAGTTATCACTGGGGTCTTCCTTCGCTGCCCTCTTTCCTCCTTCCCTCTCTCCATCCTTTCTCTCTTCCTCCCCCTCTTTTTCCCCCTGGCTCTGCCTTTCTCCACCCCCCACCTCACCCCTTCTGCCCTCCTCTCCCCTGCTCTTCCCTCCCTCATCCCTTCCTCCTCCTTCTCCTTCCCATCTGTCTTCTCAACCACACTGAGCTCCTGGGGATGGGGCCATGGTCCATAGTCATAACAGTAAATTCCCATTTATTGAGTGCTCACTGCATACCAGGCACACAGATGCTTCTAATTAGCCCTCACCTAATCCTGTGAAGCAAGATTATTGGTTATGATGCCTTAGGCTGTAAGTAAAAAGAAATTCAACCAACAGTGGCATGGACCATGAGGACATTTATCCTCTCCTTAACAGAATGTCTGTAGGAGGATGTCATCTTAGTTCAGATGGCGGCATCAGGAGTCCAGCCTGCTCTGCCATCCTTCCTTGGGCTTATTCCTTCATGATCTCAAGATGGCTATTGGGTCCCATTTCTATGTTCAAAGGCAGGAAGCAGGGCAGAGGCCATGGCTGTGAGAGCCTTTATTTTCTTGCGCTTATGTTTCGCGAGACAATGGCTTTCCCAGGAGCTCACCTGAAAACTTGCCCCTCTCAACTCACTGCCCTAAAGCGAGTTATATGGCCACTTCTACCACAAGTAAACTGAGTGGTTAGCACTTTTTGCCTCTGTGGTGGTGAGAAGAGAGAAAGGAGTTAGGAATGGCCTTTGGGCGGCCATTTAACAGCATCTGCCTCATTACTGGCCTCACTTTTACAAAAGAAAAACTGGGCACAGTACTTGACTAAAGGTCCCACTGCTAATAAGTGACCAAGGATTTGAACCCACATTTCTTTGATTCAAGTTCACAAAAGTTTTTCAGAAAGCAATTCTTATTGACAGAGGGTACTCTGCAAGGCACATAACTCTGTCACCGTCCTCCTGCATGCATCTATTCAAAATCTCTGAGGTCTTACTGTGTGCCAACCCTGGGCTGAACACCAGGGGGCCAGAGATGAATGAGGAGGACACAGGCCAGTGAGTTCATTAACAGATGATTCCAGTACAGAGTGGTAAGTGCTCCAGAGAGCAGATGAACAGAAGCACGAACAGCTAAGGCTTAGAAATGCACCTTGACCGATATCACCAGTTAGAAGGTGGCAGAGCAGAGACTCAAAACCTAAGCCGACTAATCAATCACCAAGCCAGAACTCTGCTCCCCTCCCCCTGCGACTTCAGCCGTGCAGTGAGTAACTCTGACACTTAAGCAAGAAATGGTCCCCAGGGCAGGGCAGGTGGTTTCTCAATGGTGGTGATTCTTCTTGTAGCATTCCACAAAAACCATGACCAGAGCTTAAAGAAAACAAAAGCACTGAAAGAAAGTAAAAGCATCTCCAGAATAATTGCCCCTGAAAAACCTATTGTATTGGTCAGCTCTGGCTGCCATAACAAAATACCACGGACTGCGTGGCTTAAACAACAGACATTTTTTTCTCACAGTTCTGGAGGCTGGAAGTCCATGATCAAGGTGCCAGCAGGGCTGGTTTATGGTGAGGCCTCTCTTCCTGGCTTGCAGACAGCCGCCCTATCACTGTGTCCTCACATGGCCTTTCCTGTGTGCACACTCAAGGCGGTGGGGGGGGGGGGGGGGGAAGGAAGGAAGGGAGGAAAGAGAGAGAGAGAGGGAGAGCTCTCTAGTGTCTCTTCCTCTTTTTATAAGGACACCAATCCTATTGGATTAGGTCCCCAGTGTTATGGCCTCATATAACCTTAATTACCTCCTTAAAGGCCCTACTTCCAAGTACAGTCACAGTGGGGCTTAGGTTTCAGCATGTGGATTTTGGGAGAACACACAATTCAGTCCATAAGACCTGTTCAGTGTTTTTACTAAAAAACAAAAGTTTTGGTCCCATCTAAATTGGCTCAGCACAGAGTAGACAGCCATTTGGATCATCCACATCCTACTTATTTTCTTCAATGCTGAGCATTTCTTCTCCCCTTAATTGAGTTTCCACTTGGCTATGTCTGCAGACCCAGTGAAAGGAAGTGCCAACTTATCACAACTTGGAGAAAAAAACCCAGATCAGTCCTCAGTTTCTTCCTGAAGTCCCCTCCTTGAATCCTCCTACTGTAGAAGCTGAAAACACCAGATACTCACTGCCCCATATCCTTTGCACCAAGCTGGACCATGACCCCGGCTCAGCCAGGCTGACTCATCACTTTGAACTGCAAGCTAGTGAAGCAGAGAAGGAGGGACCCCACAGAAGCCATTCTGGCAAGGGGCTGGCCGATCTGGTGGCTACATCTGAATCTAACTTCAGAAGGCTGACCATGTAAACTGTGGAGTGTGGGTCCATGACACCAGCAGTGGAGTCTCCACCAGGCCAGTTCTGCAGTTGCATGGCCTCCCTGGTGGGGTTTGGGCCCTTTCATAAACTCTGTGTGCTACCCAATGTCCTATAACAAATTCCTTGTCTGTGTAAATTAGAGTAAATTTCTGTCACTTGCAACTGAGAAGTCTGGCTGATGCCTGCCTGACATCAGAAGGAGTAGTCTTACTACTAGCTTCCTACTAAGCACAAAACATGCTGCTAACTTCCTTTTAAAAAAAATAAACTTCTTATTTTAGAATGATTTTAGACATACAGAAAAACTGCAAAGATAGCAAAGAGAGTTCTTGTATATTTCATACCCAGTTGCCTCTATTATTAACATCTTATATTAGCATGGTACAGTTGTCACAGTTAATAAACCATTATTGATACATTATTATTAACTTAAGTCCATTAAGTTAAGTCCATTAATAATCTTAAATGTTTTGATTTCCTTAGTTTTTACCCATTTAAACCAGGGTCCATTTTCTGTTCCAGGATCCCATCCAGGATACATTATATTTGGTCACCATGTCTCCTTAGGCTCCTCTTGGCTGTGACAGTTTCTCAGACTTCCCTTTTTTTTTTTTTTTTTTAATTTGTAGTTTAAAAAAATTGAGATGTAATTGACATATTACATTAGAGTGTCCTTGTTTCTGATGATCAGTTTTGAGGAGTACTGGTCAGGTGTTTTGTAGAATGTCTTTCTATTGAAATTTGTCTGATATATTTTTTCTTGATTAGACTGAGGTTATGGGTTTTGGGGAGGAAGGCCATAGAAGCGAATTGCCAACTCATCACATCATATCAAGGGTACATCCTAGCAACATGACTTATCCCTGTTGATGTTGACCTTGATCAGTCGGTTGAGGTAGTGTTTCTCAGATTTGTCCACTGTCAAGTTACTCTTCTTCTCCTTTTTCATACCGTACCCTTTGGAAGGAAGTAACTATGCAAGGCCCCAAAATTAGCAAGGAGGGAGTTACACTCCACCTCTTGAGGGTGGGATGTCTACAAAAATTATTTGGAATTCTTCTACATGGGTAATTTGTCTATTCTATTTTCCCCCATTTATTTATTTATTCAATCATTTATTTATATCAGTATGGACTCATGGGTATTTGTTTTATATTTTGGGTTACGATCCAATACTACTTTATTTATTTTGTTGCTCCTGTGTCCCATTGACATACCCCCCATCGATGTGGGTTTTTAAATTTTTTTTAGCAATTTCTTACTTTTGGGCATTACAAGAAGCTCTAGGCTCATCTTGTATATTTCCTGCACCATTCTAGGCTCAGCCATTTCCCTGTGAACGCTTTCTTTTACTGGAGTATGGTATTAGAAACCAAGAGTTGGTGCTAGGTTTGCTTTTTGCTACTGAGTCATTGTTGCCATTTTGTAGCCCCTTTCAGGTGAGAAGGCAAGGAAATACATGTGTGTACACTAACCTATGTATAGACACAAATCTATAAATATTTCTTTGTGTTAACCATCTGTGTCTATATTAAGTTAAACATGAATTCATACTGATATCTCCAACCCAACCACATCACCACACTGATCATTCTAAGCCATCTCCCTTTGCTTATGTGAAAACTCCCACTCCAACGAGGAGACACCTGGCTCCACCATCTGCCATCCATACTCACTTGTTCAGTTCCAGTGGTTTCAGAATTGTTAACCCGCCCACCCATGGTAACAACTTTGTCAACTAGAGTGAAGTGCTTGTGTGCCTTTAGTTTTGTAGACTCCACTGATTTCCAGAGTTACCTAGGGTGGCACCTTTTTCTCCCACCCCTTTCAGTGAGGTTGTTTCATACATTTGTATAAAATTCCCTTTTCTCCCTGGTAGGCAGATTTCAGTCCATGTAGAGTCAGCCTCAGACAGTCTCTGGGACCCTTTCTTTCTACTGACTTCCCTTCCTCTCTTCCACCCTTCTGCCCTCTTCTTGGACCCTGGTTTCATCCTGCTCCCCTTTACCTGGTGTGGGCCAAGAAATAAACATTTGGTTTCTATCTTGAAGGAACAAAGGTGTGTTCTTACAATTGGTGGTGATGCTCCACAGACCTCTGGGAGATGAGATCCTGGTCCCAGGTCCTCCAGAGGAGAGAAATTAGAAAACAAGAAAAACTTTCTCTCATGTTCATACACACTCCGATCGCATTACTTCAGTATGCTCTTATGCTAACGTAACTGCCATCCACAGACAGGAGGATGGAAAGGAAGACAGGGGGCGAACAGGGTCAGAGGACACCATCCCGCCACATGGAAGACTGTGAGGACAGGCTGCGAGGCTGGGTGGGAATCAGCCATGCCAGAGCCATGCCACAGTTCTACACGATATAGATTTCCAAAATCAAATCATTCATGGAAACATTCGCCTTTAAACATTTTGTACTTCAAATGTCTCTATTAAGTTTATTTTTTCAAAGTCCTCAGAGTATTGGAATACTCTGAAAAATCACTCACTCCTCCTTAAAAGGTGATCTAACTAACATTCTCATAGTTATAATAGTCCTTGTGGCTCTGCGGTAGTGGTGGTGGGGAGGCGTGGGAGGCTAAAGTGTGAAGTGACATCCTTATCAGTTCTGTCCCTGGGGATGAGAAGAGAGCCTGACAACTGATCACTTCTTGCCTTTGATAAACACCTTTCTTATTCTAATTACACCTTTCCCTAAAGTAACTTTTCCAGCTTCCCCCCTCACCCCACTCCTTACATCCCTGTATAAAAGAAGCCTATTCAGACAGCTTGTGAACAATGCTGCTTCAGGATGGTTTAATCGGGGCGAAAGGAAACCTGTTGAGGGTCTTATCTGGGGTGAGCGTCTCAAGCAACTAAGATTATCTCCCTGTCACCTTGTGACCCATCTTCTTCATGCCACCTTTTAATTTTGGTAGCAATTACGGTGTATATGGATAATGCCCATTAGCATATTCATGGTCATCTCTTCATATTTATTGTCTGCACAACTCATTAATCTTCATCTACTTTGTGTGCTTGACAGCTCAATCTATTTTGCAATCTCTGGGAAGCAGCCATAGCCCCCCCAAAGCTTTTGTTTTCCTGTAAATAAACTGTGTAGGGGACCAGAGGACAATGGTGCATCCCGTGGTGATTGACACCAGCCACAGCTACTAATCAGGATGGGACTTCACTGCCAGCTGAGTCGAGTGCATCATGGGGCCATTGTTCCAATGCTGCCAGGGCAAGAACACACACAGCCAGTCACCTTCACAAGATGGGTTGATTGTTCTTCAAGATTAGACCGAGTTGCCTTATTATCTGTCCCAGACAACAAGGCATCTCACCCAAACAGACGCATTTGCAGGAATGGCCGGTACACTGGCCAGATTTGAATTGCTAATGTATAATCTGCCCGGCACAGATGTGCAATGAATATTTGGATGTTGTTTTGCCCGTCAGTCTAGCAGGCTGAATTGATGAGGTGATGAGTATTCAATGATGGGTCCTGGACGTTGGCCAACAGCAGAGTTTGAGCACTTGCGCCGAAGATAATCAGATTACCCCCCAAAGTGCCTTTGCAGTAATTCAGCGGCAAATTCTGTTACAGAGGCTGTTTGGTGGAAAGTTCTTTTTTCCTTTTTGGTGCAATTAGATATTTTGTTATGCTTTTCAGACTTGGGACAGTTATAGAAGTTGCCTTTATTGTGTCCTCACTTGCCAACTGTTAGGGCTGTGAGTAATGTGGAACTGACTGCCTGCGTTTGAATTGGCCATTTTTGAGCGTATTTTCTTAAGCTCGTTTTGCCTCAGTTTTCTCATCTGTTAAAATGGGTTGAAAAATTCTATCAGCCATATAGAGCTGCCATGAGGACCCAGTGAATTGATATCCATAGAATAAGTCCTAGAACATTGCCTGGCTCGTAGTAAGTGTTCAACAAATATTAACTATAAACATATTATTGGTCACTTGCTTTCTCTTGAGATTACTGCGGTCCAATAGGTTGGATACACTGGAAATAAAATTAAACCACCTTTGTTATCTCAGGATGTCTCCTGGCCTTTACCATGCTACTCTGCCTAGTACATTTACAATTGTATGGAACATTTCCCACACTTATTTGACCATGAAAGCCTTTTCTCTGGAGCATCTTTCACACCTTATTTTGCCTAGAACATACTACAGGAAAATCTACCTAGAAGATGATAACACAACAGTTGCAAAGGTTTGAAAGAAAAAGGTGATTCAGGAATTTTATATACGACCAAGCTATACATATGTGAAGGCAATGGGAATTAATTATGCAAATACATGTATTCTTTCTGAGAAAATGGTACTTAACGTGTGTCCATAGGAAGAGGATGATGGCTCTGAAGGACGAACTCAAGAACAGCAGGCAACAACTTGTAGGAAGCAGTGAGACCAGTTGATTGTATTGAAATAAGTCCAAACAACTGCAGCAAGTATCTTGTCAAAACTGACATCAAAAGATTAAAATATTTGAAATAAATTATTATACTGAAATCATGGGCTATTGGCATACATCAATGCAGATCAAAAGAATGAAGAAGGGGAAAGGAAAAGCAAGTGTCTTTTTAAGAAAAAGAAAAGGAAGGTAGAAAGGATACACTTCTGTTTAATAAAGGTATAATAAGAACAACCACAGTCATCTTTAACAAAGACTTTAAAAAAATCTAATAAATCAATAAAGGCCAATACTCTTAGATATGAGGAAAAAACCCCTTAAATCCAAGGTTTCTCTGCTTATTAGACAAACAAAAATAAAATGAAATATTCAAAAATTAAAATAGGAGTAAAATGTAATTATTCAAATGTGAACATAAAGAAAGTCAGGTCTGGCAACATTAACATCAAGCAATGCAGAGCTATACAAGTCAAAGAGTATGAAACTGTTAACTTCATTCCTTTATCTCCAGGCCCTTGCACAAGGAAGCTTGTAAATAGATATTAGCAAGATGTATTGCGGAAGTGGAAGTAATGGGCAAAATGTACATGGGAAGGGATGGCTTGCCTGCCAGGGCCCCTTGAGTGTAAGATCATTTTTTAACTAGAGAGGACACCTATTTTATCTTCCCAACTCACCTTCTGGGATCTGCTTCCTGCTCCTTCCTCTGTACACCCTGGACTCCTTTCTCCCAGCTATACGATTCCTGCTGCTGTGTGATCCTGGATCCTACCCACAGTTGATGGGAGCCAACCTGAGCCCGGCAAACCACAGTACCTTGCCTCCTGACTTGCTTACTTACTTTCAGGGAAGGCACCTGAACCAAGAAGGTGATGTCTTCAATGATGTCTTTTTTAACGCTGAAAAAGGCTGGTTCCTCTTTGATGATGGAAAAGTAAGATGGAGGTTCTCGGCTGCTATTGGTGGTCATGTTTCCTACCACGAGAAAGAAACTAGTCTATAATGAAAGACAGTGACGTCATATATTTTAAAAAATAGTTTCCTAGTGGCATGTGAATTCCTGGTTCCATTTGAACCCCAGGCCTAGCTATATACCTGCACTTCCCCTGTTTCAGTTATGTAACTTTTCCTTGAATCATCTATCCCTGTAGCTTCCAAAAAATTTCCCTTTTCTGCATTAGCTACAATTGGGTTTCTGTCACTTGCAAACAAAAGAGTTCTGGCTAATACAGTTACCTTCTTAAAGTTTTAAAATAGTGGTATGTCCTGACATATGATATTGTGTTAGTCTACTGAATTGAAGTGTTCAAGTTAGGTTTCCAGGTCCCACAATGAAAGGGAGCATATAATTTGGCTGAAAGCAAGCTGGACAACATGGTAATTTGGTTTGAAAATAAACATCATCAGTTAGTGACTTTTTTTTGAAAATTACTATTTTTTTTTGGTGTATTGCTAGGCAGTTTTGCAACCTTTTCATATGTCTACTTTTTTCTGATTTTTTCCTTGTCTTTACTTTTTAAATTTGCTTTTTAAAATTTTAAATATTTACTTTTAGAATTTAAAGTCAATTATTTTTCTGCTACGTTGCTTGTAGTAGCAAACAGTTGGAGCAATCGTAATATATAATAATAAGGGATTAATTAGAACAGACGATACTTCCCAAACAGGGCAATAGTTGGTAACACAAATGTCTAAAAATACACTGTAAGAACATAAGTGACCAATAAGATTATCTTATGCTTTCTTTTATGTTTGAATTTTTTTACCTTATGAGAAAAATCAGCTTATGGCGTATCAGAAAATACAAGCAAACAAAAGACAATTTTAATGCCTATGGATTAATCACACCCACCTGGGGACAACCAATGTTACCTGGGGACAACCAATGTTATCACCTTGGCGTATATTCTATTAGAAACTTTTATAATTATATATATATATATTCTCACATTTATTCATTTAGAAAACCTTTTTTATAAAAATGGGACTACATCACTTGTGCTTTTCTTAAAAAAAACTTAATGAGGTATAATTTACATGCAATAACATGCACTCATTTTAAGCATACATTTGATTAGTTCTGACAAATTTATACACCCTTATAACCACCACCATGATAAAGATATAGGACATTTCTATCATGTCAAAAAGTTCCTTTGTGCCCTTTCCTAGGCAATCTCTCTCTCACCCTGGGCCACAGGCAAACAGTGATCAGCTTTCTGTCACTATAGATTAGCTTTGCTTTTTCTTTCCTTAAGGTTTCACATCCATGGAATCATACAATATGAACTATTTTGTGTCTGACTTCTTTCACTCAGCATGTTTTTGAGATTCATCTACATCATTGTGCTTATCAGCATTTCATTCCTTTTTATTGCTGAGAAGTATCCCATCGTATGAATGTACCACAATTTGTTTATCCATTCACCTGTTGATGGACACTTAGATTTTCAGTTTTTGACTATTAATGGAAAAAGCTGCTATGAATATTTGAATAAGTCTTTGTTTAGGTATATGTTTCCACTTATTTTAGGCAAAATATCTAGAAGTGGAATTGCTGGGTCGTGTGGTAAGTGTCACATTTAATTTTGTAAGAAACTGTCAAACTGTTTTTCAAAGAGTTTATTCCATTTTTGATTCCTATCAGCAACGTGTGAGAATTCCAGATGCTCTACCGTCTCACCAACATTTTTACTGAGTCTTTCATTTTATGGGTGTGCACAGATATCTCATTGTGGTTTTAATTTGCATTTCCTTAATGACCAGTGATGTTGAACATCTTATCATGTGCTTATTGGCCATTTGTATAGCTTCTGTGAAATGGCCATTCAAATCTCTGCCCATTAAAAAATGTGGGTTGTTTGTTCTTTAACTATTGAGTTGTAAGACTTCTTTACATATCCTGGATGCAGATCTTTACCAGATATATTAAATATTTTCTCCCAGGCTGTGACTTTTTCTTTAATTTTTTAAAAAAAATCACTGTTCTTTGAAGAGCAGTGTTTAATTTTGATGAAATCAACCTACCAATTTTCCCCTTTATGCTTTGTGCTTTTTGTGTCCTATCAAAGAAATCTTTGCCTACCCCCAAGGTTGTGGAGATTTTCTTCCATTTTCTTTTCTAACTTCTGCAGTCTAGCTTTTACGTTTAGGCCTATGATACACTTCAAGTTCATTTTTGTATATACTGTGACGCAAAGGTTGAGGTTCTTTTTTTTTTTTTTTCATACAGATATCCAATTGTTCTAGCACCATTTCTTGAAAAGACTATCTTTTCCCCATTCAATTACCTCGGCACCTTTGGCAAAAATCAACTGCCCACATAGGTGCAGATTTATTTTAGAACTCTATTCTGTTGATCTATTTGTGCATCCTTACTTCAGTACCACACTGTCCTGACTGCTGGGAAACCTGATATTGAGTTATGCAATCCACAAATTGAGAGGGGAATACTACTTGTTGGGGTTGCTTAAACATTCTGCCCATCTCCCCATGGTGTGAGTTTCCCTGGCGAAGGTAGACTTCCAATACTACTCTTACTGGGATCCCAACAGACAGGGGCAATTCATCCTGACCTGTGAAAGACGGCCTTCATCCCTAAGAAGCTCATGGCACTCTACAGTTTACACATCAGCTTCACATCCTCTGTCTCACTCATATACTGATTCAGTCCCCTCACTCACTCTCTTCACAACCACCCTATGGGGTGGGCTACTTAGACCTGATTATACCCATTTTATAGATAAGGAAACCTAGACTTTAGAATTATCACCATCAGGACACCTTCTCAATAGTTGTGGAACCCTGAAATTCTAGTTTAAGTAACACAGAAAAGCAAAGGCCGATCTGACTTCATCAACTTAGCAGTCTGCTCTAATTCTGCCTGTAAATTTCTTGGGTGAGTGGCAGGTCACAAAGGTAAGTCACACCTGTGCTACACCTGTGCCCCAACACACACAGACACACACACATACATATACACACACATACATACACACAACCTCTGAGAGACTTCTAGGCTATATTTGTCTCAAATGACATCAGTGGCTAGCCTAGTGATAGTGCTTCCTACAGGACAGTTCAGTATTTGCTTGTGGTCCTGTTTCTGGGTCACAAGACCAGTTAACCCTTAACTGTGAGCCCCACGCAATCCCCAGTCCGCTGGACAAGGACACAGTGCTGGCTCTAGCAGCCCCTTGGCTCGGAGGCAGCGTGGTAAAAGCTCTCCCTATCTCCCCTGCCAAGGGTTGCTGTTTAATCAGAGGACAGTTGTCACTGAGAAAGCTCCCCACCCCTCAGCTAGCAGGCAGGAGAGCACTGGTGTCTGGGAGGTGGCACCCTCACAGGCTGCTGGGGACAGAGCTGCAGGGGACTGAGGTTAGGAATGAAGGAGTAAGAAGTTCAAAGGAAGTCGCAGGATATAAGGGGTTTTGGACAAAGTGGAGGTGGCGTGACGGGCTTCAGAATGAAGTTAGAGGAGGGCTGCAATTGTCCCTCTGTGTGACCTCAGGCAGGTCCCTTTCTCTTTTTGGGCCTGTTTTCCCATCTGTGTAAGAGCAAATTAGGTTGCGTGATCTCTGGGGTCCTGGTCAGCTCTGAGTCTACTTGATTCTGGGAGTTGGAAATGCAAAGAAAAGAGGTCACAGGACAGTTAGTGATGTTGGCAGAGGTGGACAGAGAAGGGCTGATGGTCATGAACAGGGATGGGGGATGAGCAGAGAGCAAGGCAGTGGAGTGTCCAGGTGCCTCATTTTCTTTATGGAAGGAGAAGACAGTAAAAGTGAAACTGGCATACTGGCCTGTTAGAAGGTGGTGAGGCATTTACTGATGAGGCATCTGAAGTACAACTGAAAGAACTGTTGACTTGGTCCAGGGCTTCCTGGCTGTAAGCCTCAGCTTTTCAACAGTAAGCATGGCTACAATAATTGCCTGGAATGATGCTGTGAAGGGCAAATGATACAACCTGGAAAGGGCTTTGCCAACTCTAAAGGCTGTCCAAATAGGGCTTCAGTATCATTAGTCATTAGATCCTTTCCAAACAGGAAGAACCGCAATACTGCTCCCCATCAGCTGAGTGAGTGGATGTCTTTTCTAAGTACATGCCTCCAGCCCCACCTTCATCGTGTGTGTGTGTATAGAATCTGAGCTAACTGGTGATCCATGGAAGGCAGTGAAGGGTCAGGGGTTGCATCCATGTGCACAGGTGAGCGAGCCGACACAGGTAAACAGTGACCTCTTTGAAAGAGAGTGCATGAGAAAGAAGCTTCCATCTCCAGCTCACCCATCCTTGGATGGGGGTGGGGACGTGACAGTATTTTCTGGTGTGGATTTTTTCAAACACCCAACTCTTAAAACCTTTTGAGTTACATCAGCTTGCATTTCTGCTTTGTGCAAGGAAATGACCCTGATAACTCCACTAGGACTTTGAATGACCCAATGTCTGCTACAGTGAGGGCAGGTGGCATGGCCTCCAAGCAGCGATTCTCACGGGGCTGGGATAGGGCAATGGGGTGGGTGTGGGACATCAGTACCTCTTTTAGGGTCAGAGCACTAATTTGAAGACAGAAAAGTGTCCTGTCCCCCAGCTTTGATTTGACTCAAAGAATGCTATATTTATGTTGAATTTCATAAATATTGAAGGACATGTGATATTTATGATTGTCAAAGGGGAGCTGGCTGAGAAATTCTGGTATGTGCCATCCTGGATGGATCAGGTAACTGCGGGTTGAATCCTGGTTCACTCACTTTTCAACTGTGCCCTTGAGCAAGTCTTTCATCTCTCTGAGCTTCTTTGTGTATAAAATGAGGGACAATCATACCCACCTCACAAGACTGCTCTGAAGATGAAAAGGGAAAATGAATAACACAGTCTTTCTAAACCTGAGGACCTGAACAGGTGTGCCTGCAGTGGGGTAGAGGACTTCTGACTGAATACACACACAAGGAGCTTGGTCAGGGTGGAGGCAGACTGAAGAATGGTAAAGTGGTTGGACTTTGGAATCAGAAAGCCTTGAGACGCTGCCCATCCCTCCAGGCTGTGTGACACAGGCAACTGCTTAACCACACTCATCTCGAAAGGGAAGAGTACCGACACCTCATACAACTGTTAGGATTAAATGAGTTGTCTGATGTGTCTCATGGCCCACAGTTAAGTGCCAGAAGAGTTACTACTGTTAAGGTCCTGGACAGTTCACTTCAGTCTTCCATGCTTCTATTTCCCCTAACTTCACCTTAGTTCTGGAAGCTGTGAATACCTCCTATGGGCAAAGCTCCAAACTAGGTCCAAGATGCACCAGAGGCTGGAAGCTCAGGCAGGGCTTTGCATCCTTTCCAGATCTGTGGTCTGTCACCTGCTGGGACTTCAGACAATGAAGGGAAGTTAAACTTAAGGCCCATGAACCCAGGTAGCCCATTTTGGAAGGATCTGCATAAAAATGGTCAAATAGGCAAAAGTTTTAGTGCTTGGAATGGCTAAGCATCAGTTATGGCTCAGCGCATGACTGAGTCTGTCTGTCCTAAACCCAGTGGTCACAGCCATCAGGCCTTTCTGGAAAGGCTGCAGTTCCCTGAGAAATACATGCACCAAGCCACAAAAGATGGGATGATGTACTTTACTGGATGGCAAGCTTTCACAACGCCAAAGGAAAGAGAACTCAACTGAACTTTTCATTCCATAAAAGACTCAATAAACCTGACACTCTCATTTTAGAGAACTCCTTACTGGTACAGTCATTTCATTTCATTAAAATGCTCCTGTGAGAATCCAGTCTTTTCAAATGCAATGAAATGTTAATGAATACTAAGTCTGACAACATTAAATTTGGTAGTGATTTAAACATTAATAAAATAAAATAAAATAAAATACTCCTGGGGTATAGACTGACATGATAAATCACAACCTGAAACTTCATGCTCTAAAGAACCCCAAAGAACAATATAGTAGTGCAGCATGAAACCACATGGAACTTCGACAGTAATTTTTGATATCCCTAAATTGCAAAATAGCTAGTATTTATATAGCCCATACTATGTGCCAACTACTATTTTAAGTACTTTACATATATTATGGTAATCCATCACAACCAGCCTGTGAGGAAAGTACAAGAGTAGTTACTCCACTTTACAGATGAAGAAGCTGAGGCCCAGAGATTAAGCAATTTGCCCAAAGTCACACAGGCTGTTAGGCTCTCAAGTCTGTGCTCTTAGAGTTGATTAATGTGGAACCTTTGGCTAGTGATTTTTGCTATTTCTGAAAATGAATTTAGCTTTAAGGATATGTGAGAAAGTGCTTTGTGTTTATTTGTACTTAGACCAATAGGTAAATAATGAACTCTAAGACTGGTCAGTGCCACCAGAAGGTCAGAGAACGTGGAAGGGGAAGGTCACTTCCAGTTTGGGAGCTGGGTAGAGGGTCAAGGAAAGCTTCATAGCAGTGGCATGAGGCAGGCCTTGAAGGATAAAAAGCACTTGTGTCTTACACTTAGCAGGCACTTACTTAATAAAACACAAATATTAATGAAGCCGATGACTCAGATAACACTAGGAGACAAACCCTAACCAAGATGCACACTGCACACGTGACAATAGCCATTCATTCCAATATCCAGTTAACTCTAGTTTCTGATTCAGGCTTGGCTGTCTATAGTCCTAACACCACCACAATAGATCACAGAGGCCAAAATCTAGTATTTTGTCACTTCCTATGATAAACATCATTTATTGTCATGTCTGTGTGCAAAAACACAACAAATCATCTTTGTTAAAAAAAAAATACAAAGCATTCTTGCTATGGATTCAGGCAAAGGTATGACTAACAAAAATTTCCTAACAGAGGTCACTGAACACTGAGGTGGACTGATTCTGGAAACTACATTAAGTGTCTTCTCATTACATTATGAAGCCAAATTAATCAACTTTGATGATGATACACTTAAAGTGTTAAAACCAAATAAGGCACAATATAACTCAAAATTTATACGTAGAGCAACAATCTAGAGAACATATAATTAAAATATTCTGCTGAATGTGAAATTGTACCATATTTACATCTTAATCAACACTGGTACGACTCAGAATTATTACAGTCTAAAAGATACTATTTTTTTCTAAAAAAGCAGATTGGGAGATATGGGGTACAGGAAGGTGATTCAGATTCAAGATTCAAGTATGTTAAAAAAAAAAATCTCTTCTGCCCTAGATACTAGGCTTTTTTTCTTTGGTTTCAAAACTGGGTCAACAATCTACAAATGTGATGTTAATGAATACAGCATAAAGACCTGAAAAAAATCTGATTATACCAGCAGTTTGGTGACATACTGGTAAAGCTGTTCTGTAAATGCTTCAGGGGAAAACTTCTCTTTCACCCTGGCTCTTCCGGCCAGTCCCATTGTGGCCTTTAAGGAAGGTTCATGGATGAACCTTTCTATTGCTTCTGAGAAGTCAACTGGGTCAGGCTCACACAGAAACCCTGTGACGCTGTGGACAATGGACTCCAAGGGCCCGCCTGAATTAACAGCAATGACTGGGCACTGCATGTACATGGCCTCCAAGGGAACGATGCCAAAGTGCTCATTGCTTGGTGTGTAAAGCACACACGTGCAGCCGTGGAGGAGTGAGATTTTCTGTTTGTCCGAGCAAGACCGAAGGAAAGTCACATACTGGCCTAGGTCAGACTGCTGGACCATTTTCTTCAATTCCTGGTAGTGTTGTACATTCTCCAGGACTCTCTCATCATAACCACCTGCAATGATCAGATGAACTTTGTCCCAATCTTGGGATGACAATCTTCCACGCAGCTTTACTAGGGCTTCTAGTGCCAAAGTCAGATTTTTCTTCCTTTCATATCTGTTGATGGAGAGGAGTATGAATTTTTTCTCCTTGGGGACTATGTCATCAAGCTTTTCAAGAACAGCTGAATCGAAGCTGGTGATATTCAGAGATGGGTAGAGGACATCGGGGTCTATGTGAGACAGGGACTTGAACGTTTCCTTAAAAATGGCAGCTGTGAACCGGCTGTTGACCAAGATGCAGTCTGCCATGCCTGTGGTGTATTCCTCTACCCAGTCAATTGGGGCCCTGTACAGGCGTTTAATAAAAGAATCTCTCCTGGTGAGAAGCAGATCTGGGAAGTGACAGTAAAACAGGATTTTCTTACGCCGTCTGGCCAGCTTGAACACTGGGATACAGGCAGACACCTAGCCAAAGCAAAAATCAACAGCAGATGAAGTGACTGGTCGACTAAACTTCAACCAAATCAAAGAAACAGATACCTACCCTGCCTGCTAGTCTGTGGGCCCTTCATGGGCAATGTCTGGTTCTGCTTTGTGTGCCCCCAGACTCTCACCTGGTACAATGCCTGGTGTACAGAAGGCTGGTAGACAGTTTCTGGATATGTGCTAAATATTTAAAGCTGCAAGTCCAGTGGTTTCCTCTAGAACAGCACTGTCCAATGGTAATAAAAATCTACTAACTACACTAACAACTTCTTAAAGGTTAAATTAATTTTAATGTATTTTATCTAAAATACTATCACTTCAAAATGTAATTAATACTTAAAAAGTTAATGAGATCTTCTATTCTTTTTTTCTTTTTCACATTAAATCTTTAAAATCAGATGTGTATTTTACACTTACAGCACATCTCAGTTCAGACTAGCCACATTTCAAGTGCTCAATAGCCACCTATGGCTAGTGGCTACCACACTGGACAGAGCCACTCCAGTATCTTCCTCGTCCTAAGGAAGTGAATGAATGAACTATAGCAGTTTAGAGTGTAGGCTCTGGAATCAAGATTGGCAGGGTTTGAATTTCAGCTCTACTAGCTAGCTGTGTGACCATGACCAAGTAATATACCTCTCTCTCTGGGCCTCAGTTTCTTCTGTAAACTGGTGACAATTCCAGTTTAAAAAAAAACCCATATAGTTTTTGTCATTATTAAATGCACTAGTGCATGTAAAACATGTAAGAATTTAGCACACACTATGTGCTCAGTATTTATTGAAATGTTAACCATAATCATTACTAAAAACTTTCCTGTTGGGTAATCTTTACAAGTCAATCTCCGGCTCACTTAATACCTGAAAAAGGTGAGCTTTAGGGATATTGAGTGATTTATCCAAAGCTACTTAGAAAGTAGCTGATATGGAACTTGAATCCAGGTCTCCCACTTCCAAGCTCGGTTTTTTCTCTAGCCACTACAGTCTCAGCTGCCTCATACTTACTGACTAGTTTTACACATGCAGGATATTTGGTAAATGCCCACGTTTCTCAAAAAGAAATAGCTTGTACACAAGCAAGGATGATCAAAAGTAACTCAGAAGTAATAATTAAAGAAATACAAATGCAAACGTGATGCCATTTCCACCTATTAGTTTATCAAAGATTAAAATGCTGATATCATCCAATGTGCACAAAAGGATGGAGTAACAGGCTCTATCACTGTGGGAGAGTAGAATGACAGAACCTCTTTGGAAGGCAAATTTGGCAAAAGCTATTGACATTTAAGATGTACAACTCTTTGACCTACCAATTTTATTTCTATGAATTTCAAAGGCTATGCTTGCAGAAGTACAAAAAAAAAAAAAGGCATAAAGATGTTCATTACAACACTGATCTATTCACAAAATACTGGTCACACTGATACTGTCCTTTAGCAGAGAATGTATAAATTATGGTACAGTCAAACAAAAGCAAACTTTCCAGCCACTATGAAGAATGAAGTGAATCTCTAATATTGATATGTAAGGATGTCCCAAGTAAAAATTTTTGGTGAAAAAGAGCAAGCTGTCCAATAGTAGGTGTGTCATAATCCTAATTATTACAAATAAGATGTGTCTATGAACAGACATCATATGCTGGTATAGCCACAGACAATTTCTGAAAGCATACACAAGAAACTGCTAACAGTGGCTGTCTTTAGGGAGTGGAACTGGAATGGGGCTTTTACATTCTAGCCTTTCTTATTATTTGAATTTTTAGTCCTGAGTAGGTGTTACTTTTTAAAATAAATATTTTTTCGGGGAAAAAAAAACCCCACAGAGAGTCTAGAATAGCTAGAGCCCAGATCCAGTTGGACATTACCTACCAAAGTAAAGAGCCTGGAATTTTCTCCAGAGACTAATGGGGAGCCATGTTAAAGTTTTAATAGGGACATGACATGTTTAGCTTGGGGCTTTATTAAACACATGACACTGCTGAGAAGCGGAGTGGCCTGACAGCAAATGCTACAGTGGGATGCATGTGGCTTGGAACTAGTGTCAAGAGGAATAATGCAAAACAGGGAAGACATACAAAACATGACTGAAGGCTGACTTCTAATGCTTGTGTTTCTTAGAGCGAGCACCAAGGCCCATATGCTTCAGAATCTCCCGATGATCCAGTGAAAATGCAGATTTCGGGGCCCCACCTCAGGGGCCCAGGATGAAAACACCTGAGGGTGGGGCCAAGCAATCTGCCACTTTAACGGGTCCACACTAAAGTTTGAGAACCACAGTCTCACTCCCAGTTTGATCTCTCCAGATCAGTTCCGATCTTTCCGAACCACAGACAGGGAGAGGTCAGCAGAAGTCATGCGGCGCGCCCTCCGTAGTGAGAAAAAGAGAAGCGGCGAGGGCCGGTCGTGGCCACCTCACCTGGTCGCACACTACCACGTCGAACTCCTCGTCGCCAAGGAACAGCACGTACAGAGCCAGGAAGATCATGCGCACGTAGGCGCAGATCGCGGCGCCGCGGCCGCCCCAGCCCAGGCTGCGAGGCAGCCAGTCCCCGGCGCAACGCACTGGCAGCTCGCGGCTCTCCGCGAAGCAGTGGCCGGGGTCGTAGTGCGCCGTCCAGATCTTCACGCTACATCTGCGAGCCCGCAGCGCCAGCGCTGCGTCCACAACTAGCCGCTCGGCCCCGCCCACACCCAGGTCCGGGTGCAGAAACAGCACGGACGGTTTAGGACCCAGATCCTCATCTTGGCCCTGCTCGTCCGCCATAGCCCGGGAGCCGCACCTTCACCTCGCACGCTTAAGGGCTTCCGCGCATGCTCCTTCCTCCAGCTTCCCAGCTGGCCCTAGATGAGGACCGACCACGCCCCGCGGCGTGTGCGTAGGTTAGGTCACGTCAGCGCGAATCTGTGGGTGCCTAGTAACTGCCGGAGGAGATTTCTCGTCTCACCATGGTTAGATTCTCCCATTGGTTGAGATTGGACTCTAGGAAGGACGCTGTGATCCAAAGGAAAAATACATGAGGTCTGTAATTCCCATACAGCAGCTCACCAGGTCTCCTCTTGCAAAATTCCTACAGGCATATCATAGGACAGCCCAGACGTCCTTGGAGTCAGCGAGGACCCTGCCAGCAGGTCTGGGGGCGGGACCTGAGTCAGTCCCTCCGGCCGCCGGGCTCCACCGCTTCCCAGCCGTCCACTTCAGCTTCCTGCCACCTTCCTGTCGTCAGCATGGTTTGTGGCCCCAGCCGTCCCTCCTTGTCCCGGCTTCTCCCAGGCGCCGAGATTCCTGCCTTACGCTTTGTTCTGCTTCCGCGGCTCCCTTGTTTTCCCCAGCCCCGGTGCATGTCCCGGTCTCGGCCGTCAGAGCCTGGGGTCTGGGGGCCGGCCGGCGGCGCTCACCAGTCTCTCTTCTTGTCTCCCTCTACAGCCTGGTCCGACCCCCAGTGGCACTAACGTGGGCTCCTCAGGGCGCTCTCCCAGCAAAGCAGTGGCCGCCCGGGCGGCGGGATCCACAGTCCGGCAGAGGTAAGGATCCTGCGACCCTCTCGGCTGTGGGCTCCGAGGGATAGGGCCCAAGAATTCGTTGGTCCTGAGAAGGAGATCCTGGGAGGTTAAGATTTGTAAGGGCAAAACGAGCTGCCTGTGATGTGGCCGTAGGGGTAATTAAAGACTTCTTGGTCTTCTGGGTCTCGAGAGGGAGGCAATATTTTCTTCGCATTGCTCAGCTTTGAGTACCACTCTTGAAAAAGGAAAGTTAAACTGGAGGAAGGTCATAGACAGCATTAAGAAAACCGACGTCATTAAACTGGTGTCTTTAGACCTGAGCTCTCCACTCACATTTCTATCTGGAAGTCCCATACACACTCGGTCTAACATGAGTCGTCTAATGCGCAGCTCAGTCTTTCCTTTCACCTCAGCTCCCGCCCCCAGTTGTATCTCCCTATGTCCATAAAGCACTGCTGTAAACTCGTTCACCCAAAGCCAGAACTTCAGCGTCATCTTGGATTTTTTTAATGCTGTCTTTATTCAGTACGTTTATATTGTACATGAAGAACTTCTCATCCGTTCTTTCCTTCTCCATTTCTACTGCCTCAGTTTAGCCCTCAGTTTCTCACATCTAGAGAATTTTCTACCTAACTCGCCTCCTCTCCAGATCATTTCCACTCTAATGCATCTTCTGCTCTGATTCTGGCACACTGCTGGTTAGTTTGTTGCTGAACTTAAACATGGTGGGGAGGGGGAGAGGGTTACCAAGGCTCTTGGTGGTGGGTTTTTTTTTCCCCCCCGCCTAATTGCTTCTCTTCTCTCTCCTGTGATCCAGCAACAGTGAGCTTATTACTGTTTTCTGAACTCACTAGACACCCCCCCACCCCCACCCCTCCGGCCATTTGTGTATATTTTCCAAGATTAGGCTCAGGGGTTATTTCCTCTTGAGGCCTTCCCTGACTCCAAAGGCAGCAGTAGCTATTAGTCTTCTCTTTTACTCCCAAGCATTTTGTTCATACCCTTCTAATAGCATTTCTGTTTCCATGTTTATCTCCTTCATTAGACTTTGACAAAAACTGCCCATCAGCTCTATCCTACCATAAGGCTGACACAATAAATGATGAGTGAGGGAAGGAATCAAGCCACCCTGTAATCTTGGGATTTTTTTGAAGGAACCAGTGGGGGTTTTATCTAGAGAGGAAAAGACCTTGAAGAGATACACGAAAACTATTCTCAGGGATGTGAAGAGGGATGAGACTTCTCTTGTTGGCTACAGTAGGTAAATCTAAAACTGATGATTTGAACTTAGATGAGACAGATTTCATCTTAGAGCAAAAAAAATTCCAGTAGAACTATGAGAAATGCTAAGATGACCCTGAATGATTGTGAGTTCCCTGTCATCAAGATGTTCAAGGTAAGGCTGGGATGGACCAGCTGGAAAGTGTGTCAGGCTGTGGTGTAGGTTATTTGGGCTTGGGGTGCTGTCTTGTTCCCACCCTGGATTTCAAAGATTCTTTGTGCTGGAATGGAAAACCTGTCCTGTAGGTACAGTTCCTTGGGGAGTGGGTCTAGTTAAGGAGAATTGGTAACACTGTGGCAGAGAAGTTTGGCCATCTGAAAACTCTTAAAAAAAGGAGAGATCATGTGTTTATCGAATAAATGAAATAACTATTTACTTAATAAATAAAATTGAAATAACTGCTGCACAAGTGAAATGGAGACACAAACATTTGAGGACAGATGCAGCTTATCAAGTTGGGGGTGTTGACGTCATCTTTTAGAATTCACTACTGCTGGGGCCAGTGTAACTCAACAGACCATGGTTGTATGTACTGAGAGACCCTACAGAGTTCCCTTGTAGAATCTTACTCTTCTAAGTGTTATTTCATGAGTGTAATGTAATAGGTATTGACTGTTCAAAAATATATTCCCTCTTTGTGAGTCTGTAAGAAAAAGTTGAAGCTAACAGTTAATAATAGTGCTGTGGATTATGTAGTCCACAGATTTGCATTCTGTCTCCATGTTCAATGAGGTAATAGAAGTAGAACCTTGAGAAGTAGCTATGGAATTTAAGGTCAGGCCAGGGTTGGCGTCCTTACTCTGTTACTACAGTATAAAAGGAAGTTGCTAGGATGAAAAGGAGCAATAACACATTGTAAACTGTAAAGCCTTAAAATGCTGCAGTGTTCAGGATTTTTTTTTTTGAATTTTTTTTTTTAATACAGCGGGTTCTTATTAGTTATCTGTTTTATACATATCAGTGTATATAGGTCAATCCCAGTGTCCCAGTTCATCCCCCCCACCCCCCATGCTTTCCCCCTTTGGTGTCCGTACGTTTGTTTTCTACTTCTGTGTCTCTATTTCTGCCTTGCAGACCGGCTCATCTGCACCATTTTTCTAGATTCCACATATATGCATTAATATACGATATTTGTTTTTCTCTTTCTGACTTCACTCTGTATGACAGTCTCTAGTGTTCAGGATTAATGGGAATCAGGCATAGTAAGGTGATGGACTAGCTGGGGTATTAAGGAAGTCATCAAATAGTTATTGAGGGTACATGCCAGGCACTGTTCCAGTCATGAGGCTGTATCTGTGGACAAGCTAGTCAGGGTTTGACCTCATGAACCTTATATTCCAATGTAAGAGACCATAAACAAGGCAAATAAATAGATAATTTCAGGCAGTAAGGCCAAGAAGAAAAATGAAGTTGTGTGGAGACTAGAGGGTGGGTGAAGGCAGGGTGTTCAGAGTAGGTGACAGGTGGGTAGAGACCTAAAAGAGACAAGGGAGCAAATTATGCTATGGTCCAGGGAGGAACAGGCTTCCTAGACAAGAGGAATAGTTAAGTGTAAAGACTCTGAGATGGGAATGAGCTTGGCTTCTTTGAGGAACAGCCAGAAGACCACCATGTTAGAATGTTAAAGGTTGGTTATGAAAACCATTGCGTTAGGGTATACGAAGACGGAGGCAGTTAAACAGTGGCCAGAAAGAAAGGGTAAAATAGACCCCAAAAAGAAATTTAGGAGATTAAAATGGGCTCTGTTAACTTCTACCTAGCTTCCCAGTAGGGGGGATGGGAGGTATTTTGAGTGCATTTTTGGTATTTCTAGGTGCCCTGAATCCTCTGCTATGTCCCTTGTGCCAGCAGATGTAAGAAATCTTCAAAGAGCACAGACTGATTCCTTGGGGGCTCCTGGAGATTTTGAAGACAGGAACTGGAGTTGGGTGGATGTGGGAATAGTAGAAAGTACCTGGGTCCTAGTCTTGGCTCAGCCGATGACTTATTATGTCCACACTGGGTTTATCATCTAGCTCAAGTTCCTTTTTATGAACAAGGAAAATTTCACATACCTACTCCACCAATTAGATGATGTGTATCTGTGTGTGAAAGCTCTTGTAAGTGTATGAATTACTCTGTAAATCCCTGTACAGTTTACAATCAGTTTTCCCATAGAAACATACAGATGGAGTTAGAAGTTCCCAGGTGACCATATAGCCCATAATTAATGTGTCTGAAATGTAATCTTTTTAGTACAGTACATCAAAATCATCGTTTGACACTAATTGTTTTTAGATTGCTAGCATGAACACAGCTCTTTTTGCTGGAGCCCACACTGGAACCAGGACTCCACTCTCCCACTCCATGCAGCAGGGCAAGCTCCCTGAGCTCTAGACCAGTGCTTCTTGCATCAGAGTGTGGAATAAAGTCTGTGGTAGGGTGAGGTGGGGATTAGGAACCAGAGTTGGGAGGCAAGAAGAGATGGTGGGGATAGGGTATTCACTTTTGGTTTCTCCCTGTATGCCCGTCTTTTTTCAAAAATCCAGAACTAGCAGTCCACGGATAACTGGAATGGGATTTTGAGGGAGGGTGTGTTGGGATTTGGTTAATGGCGAGGGGTGGTGATGGGACAGGGCTTTCTCTCTCTCTTCCTTTCCCCTTCCCTAGAATTTGAGTTGGTGATAAATGGGCTGAAGAAGGTTTCTTCTGACCTGTCTCACACTTACTTATTTTTATGTGGTACCAGTTTCACACTGAGGGGTGATGAGAAGTGGGATTGGAGGAGTGCTGTGTGGGAGAATAGCTGTTGGGGAGGGATTCCCAGTGACTGAGAAGAGGAGGGAAAGGATTCCCTGGCTTCCTTCCTGGTCAGCGGCATTAGTGCTGTTCGCTGCTTCTGTGTGCCAGGGCTGCCTGCACCACACAGCTCACTTCACAAGCCTTGATCCCCTTGTGAGGGACAAGTTCTGGTTGGGTGTTTCCTGCATTTTTTCACATCCTACCTCTGTCCAAGATCTATAGTCAGTATATCAAAATAGTGAAAACAGATTGCAAAATAATTTTTCATAAAATATATACTCTGTTTTGAGACTTGGATTACAATTACAACTTATGTTTTTTGTCTTTTTTGTAGAAAATACAGTAATTTAAAAACATTTTATAGTAGTCATTTAAAAATCAGATAATATGGATTCAGGGTATTTTTAAGCAGGAGTTTTTTACTTGACTTCACAAAAATATATGTGAAGTGAAACTGAAGTGCATTGTCCAAATGCGGTGCCCATATGTGTGAGCAAGTGGATGGGCTCAAGTCAGAACTGGGTCCACAGCCGCGCGTGGCTGCCTGCTGGCTACGTGGTCTTCGGCACTTTGCCTAACCTTCTATGAGCCTCATTTTCCTCATTTATAAAATGGAGATGGTAACTACTTCTCTGGGTTACTGTATGCATCAGTGTAGGGCGGGTACTCAGTTCTTAGTGCTTATGATCAGTGGAGTAAAAGCAAGCAAAAGCAAGGAGGTATTAGCAAAGAAAAAGTTAATTTTTTGGTTCTTTACCAGTGTAATGGTAGCATATGTTATAATGCTCTGATAAGGGTTTCCAAGAAAAGGCCATTTGTAACATTTTTTCTCTCAACAGGAAAAATGCCAGCTGCGGAACGAGGAGCGCAGGCCGCACGACTTCAGCAGGCACTGGGGGGATGTGGCGATTCTACACAGAAGATTCACCAGGGCTCAAAGTGTAAGTCCTGGGAGCAGACCTTGTGCTTCTGTCCAGAATCACAGAGCCCTTTGGCAGCACTCTCTCTTTGCCACCAGTGGTGTTTGCTTTGATGAGATTTGTAATACACAGCAGCTTCCTTTGTGCCAGGTGGGCGGGGTTTGGTTTGTCCATATAGCAGCCAATTAGTTTAGGGCCTGGAGTGACATCTGTTCATGGTTTGAGTGAAAGCAAGGGAACACCTTCATGTAGCTCTGTCAGAATAAATGATGGGAATAGAGAGAACTGGAGGGAAAATGGTTTAATTAGGTGAAATTGCTCTTCATTTGGTGTTCTTGTCCCACACTGAGAAACAGGAGTAACCATTTGAATAGGAGCTAGGTGATTTGTCAAAGCTCTCCTGGAGGCATAAGCTGATATTATTGCAGTCTAATGGGAGTTTCTGCATTAGGCTGTGTTACCAAAAGTTCTTTGGCCTCCTTGCTGTTGGTGGGTGGTGACTGGACCCCTATCACTTCCCAAGTTCTAGGCCTGGGAATGCTCATTAGGTGATGGGATATGGGCATCTGGGGGAACCCCTGTTCCCATGCCTCGCCTCGCTTTCTGGTACTGTGAAACCTAATCCCACAGGTTTCTGACCAGGTAGGCTCCAGGACACCACTGCTTACAGCTGTTTCCTGACTGAATCCAGTGGATGAGGAATTGGAAAAATGACAGCAGCTCTCACTCGTACAGCACCTCAGGTTCAGAAGTTCAGATTCAGAGAGGCAAAGCTACTTGTCAAAGACAAACAGCCAGCAAGAGCTGGAACCAGATATTCTGGGACTGTTAAATTCCATGCTCTTTCCATTCTGCCTGTTTGGTAACAGAGACAAAATCAGATTTATTTGGATTAGTTTAATTAACTTTTGACCACTAGCTTGACTTAGATCACAAATTTAATTTAGAAAGACTTCCCTAGAATTCTTGAGGTTTTGTTTTATTTATTTATTTACTTATTTATTTCCCTGTTATGACGAAAACTTACAAGGTGAGAATGTATTTCAGGAAGTAATTCTTGGGGTTGGGGATGTGTGAGTTGGCAGCGTTTTGGTCCTTGTTAGAGGTAATTCTTCTGAGTATTTCAGAGACAAATTTTGAAGCCCCTTGCTCTTCAGGGTATCCAGGGGACAACATTTTAAACCCTTATCGAGGTGGTGAAACAACTGTCCTCTTGTGGGTGAATCTGGCTTGTTTGCTTTGGGCTGTTGTGCAGCCAGGCTTGCTTGCTGCTGTTGTGAGTCCTAGGAATCCACAGAAGCTATTCCTTTGCAGTGTCATAAACCACAGTTTTATCATACCAGAGAGAGAGGTTTATGGTGAAAGGACACAGTTGGGAAATTGTATCCTCAAATCCACATCTTGGAGCAGTCAAGTACCATCTTGGAGCTTGCTGTTGGCTCTTCCTGGGAGTTAGAATTTTTTTTTCAGGTTGATAATAGTAGCATTTCCTGAGAGCTTACTAGAAGCCTGCACCGTGTGTGTGTTAATATATTTACTACCTCAGCAACCCTATGAGAGAGGTGCTGTGATTATCCCCACTTTACAGATGAGGAAAATGATGTTTGGAGCAGGTGAGTCACAGGGCCACAGTCACAGCTTGTGAGGGACAGAGTTGGTTTCCGGACTCCAGCGCTTGGACTCTAAGCACGGCACTCTCAGCTTTATGGCTGATGTTACCTAACGGCGCTGTAAAGTAAGGCAGTGTGATCCAGTGCATCGTGATGACGATCTCTTCCTAGGTACTTTTAAGTGTGTTTACTCCCATAATTGTACACATTTGGAAGAACACACTAGTGCAGCAAGGACTTGGATCTCCGTGCACTGATTGTCGTCCACTAGTGGACTCTTGCTACCTGCTGCTCCGCTGGGTTACTCTACTGCCCTAATTATAAAGACTCCTGGGCTCTTTTCCTGTGTCCACCCCCAGGTGTATCTGGGAGGTGAAGGGACATCTTGAATTCTTCAAAACTGTTGTTGGCAAGAAGAGTCAAAAAGACGAGGCCTTTGACTGACATCAGCATTGACAGGTTGTGTAAAATCAAGGAGTTCTACCTTTAAGAAACCCGTGTACTAATTCTCAACCTGGAAAGCATTTGATGTAGGGAAGGGCTGATGAGTAAAATCTACTTCCTTTCTACAGTAAACTAAATATAAATCAAACTTAATTAATGTTGCCTAGAATGTTTGCTCCGGTAAATATGGGAACCTTAAAGCAGTAAAATGAGCACTATGTGTGGAAGCAGAAAACCTGAGTTCAGATCCCTCCTTTCCATTCTGGCTCTGTGTTCTTAGGCTCTGTGTTCTTATTTCATAAGATTAATATTTGTTTCGCCTGTGTCTTCAGTTTGTTAATCATATGGGATCATATATTTGAAAATGCTTCATAACTTATAATGTGATATTCATCTTTTTTATGCCTAGTTTATTGTAGTTAGACGATGAAGGTTGTCTTTAAATATTAATTGGAAATAATAGTTTGGTAATTGGATCATTTGCACTTAAAGAGTTTGGGGAATTTTTAAAATTACTTTTTATTATGGAGAATATCAAATGCACGAAATTAAAGAGACTAGTGTCTCTAAGACATTAGATCCTTTTTTTGTATATATTTTAGTTATGTTTCATTAAAAGATAAGGATTCCTCCTTTCTAAATAACAGCAATGCTGTCACCACAACCTCAAACTATCCACAGTAATAATTTTTGGAATATTTTTAAATGATGTAAATAATATTCTTCTATGGATCTTAGGTGCTTTCCCCTCCCTTTTCCCCTAGGCAGTCTCTAATATTACAAATACAATAATGTATTATTACTGAAACTAAGCCTGCCTTTTCTTATTTCCAGTGGCCCTGTTCCAGTATTGGTTATGAGTCTTCTGTTCATCGCTTCTGTATTTATGTTGCACATTTGGGGCAAGTACACTCGTTCATAGATTCGGCTACATCCATCTGTCTGTCATGTGAAGAAGAAAGGAAAAAAACCCAACATATCTTGGACCAAAAGCATAGTGATTTTCTGTTCATGAGAAAGAAATTTTCTGTAAGCTTACTGTTTTACAGGGAACTTAATGAAAACTGATTTTAAGGAATCATTTTTTTCCTATGGCTAATAAACTTTTTAATTCATATACCAAGTCTCATTGCTTATGCCTGGCTGCTAGGGCCCTTAGTCTCTCTGCCTTTAGATTTACAAGTAAATATGTAGAAAGCGTTTTGTGGAGATTGTTTTTTTGGTTGGATTGACAGTTTCTTATATGACCATGTAGTCATTCAAATGCACGATACTGTCAGTGGCCCTGGCTTGTTTTCTTCTAGGTATCTCTGTCTTGGTCATTGTTATTTTGGGTGTTCTGTGGTTTTCAAGGAGTGTGCCTATGACTCCATCAGGCAGATCTGTGTTCAAAGGCAGCTGGTACCCAGCAGAATCGTCATAGAAATCATCCAGAAATCTTGGATGAAATGTTTGCTCATTCTGTTCTTTGTCTCTAAAACCATACATAATATTTTTGCCTCTTCTTTCTATCAGTTCTTAATTCTGTGGGTGTAGATGAGGGGTTTCAATCTATTTATCACTTGTTGCTAAACCCCTTTTGAAAGAATTCATTTGATAAATTGGATTTCTTATATAAAATTTTATTTTCATTTTGAAAATTAAAGACCTTAATAATCAGTGTGAGATACCATTTCTAAACTGAGTTGATATAATTCCAACCAAAAATAAAAATTTTTGAAGTTTCACTTAGCTTATGCTGCCTTCTGGATATGAGCATTCACTTTCTGGTAGACCATAGGAAATACCAAGAATAGCTCAAAGGTGTGCACTCCAGGAGTCTAGGACTCTAAGCCACAATTTCTAAAGATTGAGATCCATGTAAAACGCTCTAGTTGTCCAGCAGAATCACAAAATGATGAAGAGGTGTATTAGTTTAAAAAATCGATAATTTGGAAAACATCTTTCTCTAAGCCTATTAAAAAAAATTCTAGAACAGTTTCATATGTGTTTTTCTTAAATCCTGGCTGAAAAGTAATTTTAGGTCCAAAGTGCCAAATTTAAGTGGTGAAAGTATGTATCTTTAAAAATGATTTCCTAGGGCAATATATGGGTGAGTGTGCTCTTGTAAATCCTAACAGATGGCAAATTATTGGGGAAAAAAATGATGCAAAACTGGTTCCCTTTTATCTTGGGAATTGATTATTGCATGAAATAAGTATCTTCATTTTGAAAGTCAGGGGAAAAAGTCTCAATTTCATTTGGAAGAAATTAAAGATGATAGTATCTATAATGGAATTTTTTTTTCTGATATATTTTTTTTTTCATGTTGACAATACTAATAACAGTTATAAAAGTTACACATTTAATTTGGGAAAGAAATCTGCTCCTCTGCGGGAGGGGGTCTGTTTTTCTTTGGGGGAGAAGCTGAAGCCACTTGGGGGAGCTATTTGGTCGTAAGGGGTGCACTCTCTTCACTGCACAGTGCTGCTGTTAGCCTCCTCTGCTTAGCAGTGGTCTCTAGTGGACTGATTGCTGAAAGTCACTGACTTTTCTGAGCTAGTGGTTTAGGAGAAAATGCTAGTTTTCAGTGGCAGAGCAAGATGCTTCATTCAGCAGAAGGAAAATTGGGGGTTGGGCATAAAAATGTACAACATTTATTATGTAGCTGTTTTTGGCTCTGATGAGACAATGCTAATACCATAGCTGAGAGTCTTAGTGTTCAAGCTGTTCCTTTTTCCTCTCTTTTTCTTTTTTTCCAATTTTTAAAAATTGTGGTAAAATACACATAACATAAAAAGTACCACATTGGCAGTTTTTAAACTGTGCAAGTCAGTGGTATTGAATACATTCAGATTTTTGTGCAGCCATCACCACTGTCCATCTCCAGAACTCTTTTTCATCTTGCAAAACTGAAACTCTAAGCCCAGTAAATAATAACTCTACTCCCCCTCCCCCTTCCCCTCAGCTCCTGGCAACCACCATTCTACTTGCTGTCTCTATGAATTTGACTTTCTAAGTACCTCATATGAGTGGAATCATATAATATTTTTCCTTTTGTGACTGACTCATTCCACTTAGCATAATGTCCTCAAGATTCATCTACATTTTAGCATATGTCAGAATTTCCTTCCTTTTTAAGGCTGAATAATATTCCACTTATGTATATATCACATTTTATGTTCCTTTCTTTGTAAATAGGGATTCCTAGACTGTTGTTTCTTGAGTCCTAGGGGATCATGAGCCATTTATAGTAATTTCAAAAACTTAACAAATTAGACCTTGACCTGCATTGAGGCTACCTTGGCCCAAAGAATCCTCAAGCTCCCTTGACTATGGGCTAAAATCTAGCCATTACTGAATGGACACAGCCAGCACATGCTGAATAGACGCTCTAAGTGATTAAAACTGGGAAAGTGAATTACATTATAACTGCAATTTGAGCTGAGCCTTTTAAGTCACCGGGGAACAACCATATTAGGGAAAGCGCCCAAGAGTCCCTGAGGCTAGTGAGGGATGGAAAGACTAAGATCTCTGGGCCCAGCAGTGCCTTGAACACATTCCAGTAAAAGAGTAGACGAGAAAAGATCTATTCCTGGGAGAGGCGAAACACGTTATATACCTTCTGTTTTCACACCTGTCCTAGTCTAGACTCCACTTTTTTTTCCAGGTGCTTATGTCCTCATAGGAAGAATTGAAAAAAACCTTCTGAAATGCAAATGTTGGCATCAAGTTAAAATGGATGAAAATGTCTACAAAGCTGGCTTCATTCAACAGGAAATACTGTACAGTATGTGGTGTTCCTATGCACAGGAACTCCAGAGCTGCACTGCCCCTCCCCTCAAGTGCTGCAGGAGGAGGGTTCTGGCCAGGACCAAGTTTGTTTGACTCTACTAGGAGGTCTAAACTTACTGCGCTTACGACCCCATCTTCCAGGCTTGGAAGTGTTTCTGACCTGGGTTCTGCTGCTGCCCTGCCATTTACCAGTTGTGGGATCATGGGTGTCTCACCTCTGTTTTTTGGGTCTCATTTTCCTTAGCTGTAAATGACTATAGATATGATAATTCCCACCAAACAGGAAAACTGAATGAGAAGAAAGATCCAAGAGTTGCTTTGTTAATTAGCTAACAGTTAACACATGCTTATTCTCAGTAATTTTGGAGATGTAGGTTTCTTATTAAATCAACAACCTAATGAGGAATTTACTATTTGCCCCATTTTACACAAGAGGAAACTGAAGTTTAAACCACTCAGCTTGTAAGTGGAAGGGCTGGGATTTAACTCCAGATCTCTGACTTACCCACTGCAGTCACATAGATAGGATTATTAAGTATTTGGGTTGAGGGCCAGGGAAGGGTATCACAACAATAGAGCTTGCACACAGAGCTTTAAATATAACACAATTCCAAGAAAGCGCCATCATTTGGTGTACTCCAGGCATTACATAGCTTCAGTTTGAGGTTTTGGCTCTGCAGAAGGAATTGGTTTCTCTATTTCAGTCCTGAGCTTTGTTCAGTCTATGGAACTCTTGTGTTTGTAGAGAAAGTGTAGTTGTTTATTCATTCAACAAACACTGATTACTGTGTGATATGCCTTTCTACTGGGGTTTTAGAAATGCCCTGGTGAGGTGACTCATGCTCAAAAGGCTAGGCATTTGGGTGTTCGGATCCTAGTCCCACTCGGGGCTGCCAGGGCTACAAATCCTACGTAACTGTGATTGTGGAGACACCAGGCAGGGACACCCTCAAGGGCCCCTCAACTACTGGCGAAATCAGTAGTTGGGACCACAGAGTAAGAACCAGTATGCTCATGGTGTGTGGGCAACGGTGCCAGGGATTGTAAAACTGGAGCTACCTTCCAGGAAATCTATACTGCATGGCCACTTGTATAACAGAGGAAGACCGGGAAACCCTGGGATACTCTAGCTGGAAGGGTTGAGAGTTGACTGTGTTCTCCCCATTGTACAACAGAGTTCTGGGGCCCCAGAGAGGAGGAGCTTGCCCAAGATTGTGCAGCAAGTCTGTAGTAGAGCAGAGGCCAGAACCAGGCTTCCTGTTTCCAGGCCAGGGCTCCACCTCCGAACTGCACTCTGAGCCCTATTTGGGGCCTCTGCATAAGCCAGCAGACATCTCTGGAGGCTAGACTCTGGAACGAGGTAAACCAAGTGGTGGGCTTTGCTCAGTGGGCAATGTTAATCAAAGGGAGAGGAGTAAAAGCAGCAAGGTTAGCTAGTAAAAATAATATGAATAATGTTAGTAAATTTAGGAGAAAGTCAACAAGTTCATAAGACTTGACGGAGAGACAAAATAGGGAGAAGCAGCCAGCAGAACTGCACTGTTTTGCATTCTTGTGACCACAAATGTTAGGTGAGCCAAGAACACAGCGAGATTGACCAACTAGGGTTAAAGTAAAGGCTAAACTTTTAAATACTATTCCTGGCCGCTCTGGCAACTAGGTCTCCTTCCCATGCTAAAGATAAAATACAACATGCAAATTAACTAAATAGAAATCACAGGTGTAGTCATACACAGTCTAGATCACTCCATTTGGGTAAAGGGCTGGAAGTCTGTACCTCACAAAGCAAATGAAGACACGAGAAGAACTTGAATTACACGTAAGAGGGTTAAATTAGGCCTGCCAAGTACTTGTCTCTCCCTATCGACGCTGGTCACAGGCGATGCAGGTGGTAAATCCTGTTCTTGCCTGCCCCTATGGTCTCAAGCTGTTCTAATAGACAGTAGTTGCTGGGAAGAAAACGGAAGCTCATTCTCCCAGGGCCCTGTCTAAACTGGTTTGGGCTGTAGACTTTAAACAGGGGCTCTCAAAGTTCAGCACGCACTGAATTCCCTCGGGGGCATCTGCTTCAGCTCCAGGGCAGATCTGGCTAGCCCCGGACTGGGCGTCCCAGCTCTCTAAAACACGAGGCACACGGTGGGGTTTATTCCAGGCCCATCGCAGGTACAAGTGTGTTAATTTTGTCCCCCTTTCTCTTTGAATCTTTAACTATGGTGCTATTTGTCCTGCAGTCTCTGCACTGCATCTGGGGAAATCCACCTGCCTTGGGTGGCTTTGCGTTTTGTGTATTTGTGACCTGGTGGTACGCACGGTCAGCTGGCAGTGGAGTGGAAGGCCCCGAGAGCCTGCAGAGTCCTGGTTCTCCCTTCAGTTCTCTTTGACTCAAGGCAGTACCTCTTTTCAGAGAGCATGTGCTGCCTGAATGAGCAAAACAAACTCTTGTCAGACTTCCTTTTGCGGTAGCCTTGCTGCACTGAAACCTTCAGTCAGCTCCAGGAGGCAATAAAAACATGAAAGGTGCTGCAAGTCTTTCATGACTGTGCTGGCAGGGATTCCCTTACTGGGTGGGCCATTAGATACTGGCTTGGCACTCCCCCACGTCTGTCCATCCGGATGGTGTAAAAGGCTCTAGCCGGCACACGTCCCACTGTGGGAGAGCTGTCGGGTCCACCACACTTGCGAACACTTCCATGAGACATAAGCGATGGTGGGAGGGGCCAGCAAACATTTGTAGTGATGTGTGCGTATCCTTTGCACTTCTTGTTGGTGCGTTTAGTAAACCGAAATTAAAGCAAATTTAGGTGAGTGGTGAGCTGTCACTCTCACCGATCTCTGAAGCTGGTGCAGGCTTGGTGGTCTGACCTTGCTCACTGCTCTTCCTCTTTTCCTCCTTCCCATTCCCCTCCTCCTCCTTTTCTTTTCGTTTTCTTTTCTCCTCTTCCCTTGACCCTCCCCCTCCCTTCTACCCTCCCATTACTCTCTTCTGTTCCACACAGCTCGAATATTCCTGGGCTATTGTTTGTACAAATACAATAAAGTGTGCAAAGAAACACAATCCTCCAATGAAAGTTATTTAAAAGTAATTCTGGTTTTCACTTACATTTTCCCAAGTTGCTATGGGTTGAATTGTGTGCTCCAAAATTTATATATTGAAGTCCTAACCCCTAATACCTCAGGATGTGACCTTATTTGGAGATGAGGTCTTTACAGAGGTAATTAAGTTAAACTGAGACAGTAGCATGGTCCCTAATCTGATATGAACTGCATCCTTCTAAGAAGGAGAAGTTTGGACACAGGCAGCCATACAGGGAGAACACCTCGTGAACTTGAGGACATCCATCTACAAGCCAAGGAGAGAGGCCTGGAACAGGTTCTTTCCCTCACAGCCTTCAGACGGAACCAAACCTGTCAGCACCTCGACTTTGGACTTCTAGCCTCCAGAACTGTGAGACAATATGTTTCTATCATTTAAGCTACCCTGTTTGTGGTATTTGTTATGGCAGCCCTAGCAAACCAATACATACTAAAGGGGAAGCCAGTCTGTAATTCTCAGCGATGTTTTTAACCACCACCCTCCCTCCTGTCTTCCTAGTTCTCTCACATCTGCAGCAGCTGTGGAACCTCTTGATCTCTAAACTCTAGAAACCCTTCCCCACCACTAGCTTGAATGACTTCTATTTTTCTAACACCTCTCCTGCGGAGCAAGAAATCAGCAAACTTTGATTCATTGCTCTGGTAACTTAACCTTGAGAAAGGTGGTGCCCCAAATTGGAAACACAAGCATTTTGGGTCACTGGAAGTGGATAGCCTTAATGTAAATGTAAATATGGCCTATTTCATGCACAAGGTGAGCACGATTTCTATTTGGATTGTTTAGTCCAGAGACTTGTTTATGTCATGGTGAACTGAGAAAACCCCAGTGTTCTGACTCAAGACCAAGAAGACCTTGGTTGGTGGTAAATTCTTGGCAGGGAATTTGGTAGTGATCAGAGCTTGTTTAGCAGAGTGGATGGCATTCATACAGTAAGCATAAGCCTGGACCAGTGAAGGCCTGGCACACCCAGCCAGGATTTGAGGGTATATACAGCAGCTTGGTGTCCAGATTCAAGTTTTCACTTATGTGTATTATCCTTGCATTCCTAGAATGAGCTCCACTCTGTCACTGTGATGAAAAGAGTTAACATAGCAGGCCGAACACTGCTATTTTTAGAGAGGTCAGTTTTCAAGGTTGGCCCCTGGCTGGTGGTCTGCAGACCTGGCATTTAAGGCTGATTGATGATGTGATTTCTCCTGTACCCGAGCTTTCCTTCTGAGAGTCTGGAATTTTGGTAGTTGTGCCTAGGCAACCACTGCCAATAAAATCTTTGGGCACTGTGTCTTTAACGGGCTTTCTGGGCAGAAACATCGCACACATGGTTGCATTCTTCACTGCTAGAGAAAGGATCATGCTTGATGTGTCCCTCACAGGAGGGAAAGAGTATAGGAAGCCTGCATGGATTTCTCCAGAACTCACCTGTGTCTTTTTCCTTCCATGATCCTATTTTGTATCCTTTCACTGTAATAAACCTTAGCCGTGCTGTGAGTACAACTATGTGCTGAGTCCTGTGAGTCATTCTAGAAAATCAACGAACATGCGGGTGGTCTTGGGGAATCCCTGAAAGAGTCACGGTGTTTTACTTTTTAATGTGTTGTTGGGTTGTGTTTGCTAATATTTTATGTTTTCTTTATTGATATTGTTCAGTTCAACTCCCATTTATCAAGCTTTTCTTCATGCACATTGTTCTAGACGTTGACATATAGCAACTTCTTTAATCTTTTGAGGTGCCCAGGACAGCTCATTTTATAGGTGAGAAAGCTGAGGCCCACAGAGATGGAGTGACTCACCCAGCATCATGGAGCTCCTGACTGCACAGCAGAGCTGGGAACCAGGGCTATCTGCCGCTATGTTAGTGTGACCAGCGGTCCCAGTTTGCCCTCGACTGAGGGTTTCCTGGAGCATGGCACTCTGAGTACTAAAACTGCGACGGTCCTGGGCAAAATCAGGACACCTGGTCACCCTACTTCAAGTCCACGGCTTTTTTAATACTTTATCCAACTAGATACTTCTATTTTCCTGAGGGAGAGCTTGTCCCCATTAGGAGGTGGCCTATTTAGGCCCAAATTGGAAGAGCCAGACACCTGGTCTCTCAAGGAGACCAATTTCCAAAGACCTTGCCTTAGTGCCAAACACTCTGCACCTCCCAACCCGCCTTGCTCTGTCTGCTCTTTCCTCTTCTCCACCAAGTGCACCCCCCATCTCTGCCCACCACATTTTTCAGCATTACTGGTTTTAATTTCCTGCACCATCCCCTTTGCAAAAACTTCTTTCCCGATTTAATTACTATTTCTCTTAATTAAATTTCATTCTCTCGATTGTCGTTAAACTCCTGAAGTTGTTTCTCCAACGAATTTAACAGTGAGGCCCTATGCTTAGAGATTAATTGTCGTTATTTTGCCTTCAAACACAGGTACTTTCTTACTTCTCTTCAATTACCTGTGGGAAAAAGGAAAGTGACCATCCTTCTTCCCAGGGCCTCTCTGAGAACAAACACCGCTGGGGGCTGCCTTGAGAGAGAGAGAGAGAGAGAGGGTGGGGCGGTGGGGGGGATGCCAAGTCTCTTGAATTTTTCTCCCACCTTCTACTGAGTCTAATCTCAGGGTCTGTAAGTAGCCAGAGAGCCCCAGGTGACTCAGGCAGGTTCTCGAACAGGCTGGCAGAGGGGTGGGGGGGTGGGGAGGGGCTCCAGGGGCACAGCTCAGTTTTCAGAGGTGATGGTTCCCTGCCAGGAGGGGTTTGGGATGGTGTGGAGGGGAATAGGGGCTGGCTCTGGCCTCAAGCATCGCACCCAGCCAAGGTGTTTCAGAGGAACTAAGGCTGCGACTCAAAGGAACAAAAATACTTTCGGCTAGAACTTCCCTTCCCCGGAACACCCCTCTTAGGAAACCAAAGCTTCAGTACTCTACCCTCTGATCACCTTTCTCACGGTCTCAGTACAGCAGCCTTTTGACCTTTCAACCTCAAACTCCTGTTTTCCCAGCTCCATCACCCCAGACTCTCCTCTGTCTTTGTGCACAGACCCTTGAAAAACGGTGGCTAGAGGAGGATACACGGTTCCGGGTGGGGCCCAGTCAGCTCCCTGTATGAGCTAGTTGCTGCATCCTCTGCCCCTGTGTGGGTGAAGTACCCCGCAGAGGTACAAAGCACAGGCTCTGGGGCCCTCAGACCCAGCCCGGCACATACAGGCTGTGGCATCTTGTTTCTCCAATGCCCCAAGCCTCAGTTCCCTCGTCTGCAGACATTCAGATATAGTACCATGTGAAAGGGGTACAGGGCTGCCTCTTCTTCTATGTCAGGATTAAATGAAAGAACTGAAGTAAAGTATTCAGCACAGTGCTTGGTGCGTAATTAGCCTTAAACAACAAGTAGTATTACTCACACTGAGTAGCATTTGCTCCTATATGTCACAGAATCCCCAACTCTTAGGACTGAAAAGAAAACTGAAGTCCTTTAAGCCCTCTTATCTCCCCACCCATTTGATTATGAAATTTCTATTTGGTCTCTGACTCTGCTTGGATACCTCCTGGAATGGGGAGCACTGCTCTTGGGGAATCCCTGCCTTCTTTGGGTTACTCTATAGACGTCAATTAGCTCTGTTTACAGATGTGATGTATTTAAAGTGCTTTCCAGTTGCAGGGAACAGGAAGCTGTCCCCTATTCAACTACAATAATGTAGGCTGCCAGAGAACAGGACACAAATGATCACTTGGAGGATAATTCAGCAAATAACTCAATGACATACTCACAGGTGAAGGATTCAGGCTCTAGACTCTCCGCTTACCCAGTTCCTGGGGGGTCCAGTCCAGCTGAAGATAAGGTCCTGAGGATGAGGTAGAACCCAGTTAATTCAGACACGTTTTATAGACAAGGCCTCAAAAATCCCAAAGGAACCTTTGAAGTCACTCTTTTCCTGGGTTCACGAGGACTCATAAACAATACCATCCATCCCTGGTTATTCATGCTCATTAAACGTCAGAATAAAGAGCTTAGAGCTCAGGAGGGGCTCCATCCCCATTACTCCAGGGCCGCTTAGCTGCATTTATGATGAGAAGGCCCTGGGGTGTTTAATAAACTACCCGATTTGCCTAATAAAGTCCTCCCACGGTCCTGCTGTTACCAGCTTCATGTCGCACATTCTTGTGCTATTGGGATGGTGCCAGAACGTATTTAAATATCCCATTGTGTCTATTTCATTTTTATTTAAAGGAAATGAATTTCAAGGTTTAAAGCAGATTTTCTAATGTAAATGTACCTATGCACCTAGGTGTGAGGAGCCAGAAGTAAGGGAAGGATTACAGTATAGGAACTGTATTAGGCATTCATAGCTCATCTAACTGGAGATCCTGTTCTCCTGTGAACTGTGGTTTGAGAGACGGTGGATTCTCATTGTTAGGAAGTACATATTTGTATGAAGCTGAATTAATTTTTATTTAGTGCTTAATAGATTTAATTTTACCTTAATGATATATTTTATTTCTTTTTTTTGGTATAAATTTATTTTACTTATTTATTTTTGGCTGCTGTGGGTCTTCGTTGCTCTGTGCGGGCTTTCTCTAGTTGCGGTGAGCGGGGGCTACTCTTCGTTGAGGTGCGCGGACTTCTCATTGCGGTGGCTTCTCTTGTTGCGGAGCACGGGCTCTAGGTGTGCGGGCTTCAGTAGTTGTGGCTCGCAGGCTCTAGAGCACAGGCTCAGTAGTTGTGGTGCACGGGCTTAGTTGCTCCGTGGCATGTGGGATCTTCCCGGACCAGGGCTCAAACCTGTGTCCCCTGCATTGGCAGGCGGATTCTTAACCACTACGCCACCAGGGAAGCCCCAATGATATATTTTAAATGGACTCCTAGAAGGTTTGGATTGGACCTTAGAGCTTAATTTGACCAATTCCTCCTGTTACAGATGAAAAAATTGAGGCCCAGAGAGGTTAAAGGTTTTTCCCCAAATCACACAGGTAGTAATAAGTGTAGGGCTGGGATTCAAATCTAGGTTTTAAAAATTCAGATGGTATTGGTTCAAAACTCACCCCACGTGCCGTGAGGTAAGCTTCTTTAGCAGTCTCTCTGGCATAAAAGGGAAGTGTGAATGTTTCCTCATCCTCTAGCTCCAAGATCCTGTTTATTTGGAATGAGCCTGGTGGATCAACTTGCCTGCTCACAGCTGCTGTCCCTTTGCATGCCACACTGAAGAGGAACCACAACCCCCTCTCCTTAACCTCCCCTCACATGCACACACGGCATCTACATATGTACAGCAGGCTTTATATGAGACTTGAGGAAAGAGGTTTGTGTCGAGAAAACCATGTTGCTCGTTTCCCCTTCTTTTTAGAGCACCCTTCTGTAGGATTCATCCCAGAAATTCCCCCACTTCAAAACACTGAATAACGCAGCTCATCAATTCCCTTTCACTCAGGACTGTGTTTTGTTGCAACAGAGACCTGTAAAACAATGCCTTAAATAAGGTTTATGATTTTTCTCTCATGTAAAAGAAGTCTGGAGGCAGGCATTCTAGGGCTGGTAAGGTAGTGCCACAATCTCATCAATGTCCTAACCTCCTCTCATCTTTCCATTTTGCCATCCTTAGCACAAGCCTACTGTCCTCAAGCAAGATCACCTCAGGACTGCAAAATGACTGCTGCAGCACAAGTCATTACATCCATGTTTCAGGTAGAGGAAGAGGGAAGGCCAATAAGGGGCCTGCCAACAGAGTCAGTGCCCCCTTTTCAGGGAGCATTCCCAGAAGTCTCATACTATAGTTATTCTTTCATTCAATTGGCCAGAAGTTACTCTCATGGGCACTCTTCTCTGGAGGGGAGCCTGAGAAATCTAATTTTTCAGTTGGCACATTGCTACCTCCAACAAAATCAGGGCCCTGTGTAAGTAAGAAGAGAAGAATAAATTTTGGGTAGGCAACCAGAATGTCTGCCACAACCCCCAACTCAGGTCTGGACCTATCTTTGCATCCCAGTGACTCATTATTCTATTAAACCTAAGAGGCCATCACAAGGCTGAAGGGAGGGAGCTGGAGTAAAAGAAATGGCTGAATCTTTCATCTGCTGTCTTCACTGACAGTCTCTGAAAGTGGATGGCAACAAAGAGATTTATTTGCCCACTGATACGAAATTTACCACCCTCCTTAGAAGGCAGAAGCGGTTACAGTTGCCTTTTATTTTCCTATTGCTACACCCAAGGATTGTTGTGAGAATCAAAAGACAGATACGAGACAGCATGTTATAAACTATAAAACACTATTCAGCAACAGAAATGATCGTTTATCATTATTATGAGTGTTGTCACGTCTTCTAAAGCCGTGTGCTCGGCTGAAGAAAAGGATTTTCTGAGAGAGAGCAAGAGTGAGAGCCAAAGAGGAAAGGAGAGAAAGAGTGAGGGGGAGGGGGGAAGGGAGAAGGGAAATGGGGAGAGAGAAGAGTGGAGGCCCCTTTTCTATCAAAGGCAGAACAAAAATATATTGACATAATTGAATCCTATGTCTGACCCAAACACATATACAGCTACCTGGGAGACAGCATCAAAGTTCTTTGCTCAGGGTTCTCTGATTATTTAAAAAATATCTCCCTCATTTTTAAGCAATATATGTATACTGAAGACTATGTGAACCATATGAAAAGGCACAAGGAAGTTTTTCTTAAAAACCTGCTTTATTGATATATAATTGACATATCATAAACTGTGCACATTTCAAGTGTGTAATTTTATATATTTTGACATAAGTATACACCCATGAATCCATCACTACCATCAACATAATGAATACATCCATCACCCCCAAAAGTTTCCTCACACTCCCTCCCTCCTGCCCCTTCCTGGCCAACCCCCTTCCTGCCAGGAATCAACCGATCTGCTTTCTGCCACTCTAGATTCCTTTGCATTTTCTTGAATTTTATACAAATGGAATATAAAATTCCATAAAAACATGTACGATGTATGTACTCTTTTTTGTTTAGCTTCATTCACTTGGTATAATAATATAAAAACAAAAAAAAAACAAAAAAATGCCAACAAACCTCACAACTTACAGAGAAGTATAATTAATGACATAACAGATCCACCAGGATTGAGAAGTTAATTAGCCATATTCGCTTCAGCTCTCCTCGTTTTTTTTTTTAAGGGTTTAATTAATTAATTAATTAATTAATTTATGGCTGTGTTGGGTCTTCGTTTCTGTGTGAGGGCTTTCTCCAGTTGTGGCGAGCAGGGGCCACCCTTCATCGCAGTGCGTGGGCCTCTCACTATCGCGGCCTCTCTTGTTGTGGAGCACAGGCTCCAGACGCGCAGGCAGATCCGCGGCATGTGGGATCTTCCCGGACCAGGGCTCAAACCCGTGTCCCCTGCATTGGCAGGCAGACTCCCAATCACTGCGCCACCAGGGAAGCCCTCTCCTCGTTTTTTTAATGTGATTTATACAAGAAAAAAATTGTAAAAATTTGCATAATTCAATGAATAATTATAAAGCAAACCCCTGTGGGCAACAAATGAACCCTGTAAGCACCTTGTTATCTTCTGTGTCCCCTCCCTGACAGCTATGTCTTCCCCCCCAATTCCAGGTCATCACTATCCCCACTTTTGGGAGACTCACTTTCTTGCTTGCTTTTCTGGTTTTATGACCTAGGTATCCGTCCCAGTATGGTAGAGTTGAGCCACCTGTTTGTGAACTTTATATGAATGAAATCATACTGTTTGTCTTCTTCTGTGACTTGTATTTTTTACCGTTACGTTTAGGAGATTAGCCATGTTGTGTCACGTGGCTGTGGTTTGTTCATTTTAATGGCTGTATTCAATTTTATGAATATACTGCAGCGTGGCATGGCCCACACTAGAAAGAAACGTTTTAAATGTGATCATCACTGTTTGGCCTGTGTTGGCACCCAAGCCTTGTACCCATCAGGCAGTCGTCACAGGACAGAAACAAGTGAAACACCCCAACTCCTGCTGCCACTCCCCTGACCCCACCCTGTGTCCATAGAAAGTTAACCCATTAATATTTACATATGCAAATCATAAATATTTACAACAATATCTTCTGTCCTGACATAGTATTCTTTCTGAAGGAGCAAAGCACAAAGCAGCTTCTAAAAAAAAATCATGAACTTTATGTAATTTCATTAGTCAGCCCAGGCTAATAAAAAAGTACCACAGACTGGGTGGCTTAAACAACAGAAATGTATTTTTTCTCATAGACCTGGAGGTTGGAAGTCCAGGATCAAGGAGTCAGTAGGTTTGGTTTCCACTGAAGCTTCTCTCTGGCTTACAAAGGGCTGCCTTCTCCCTGTTTCCTCACGTTTCCTTCTCCTCTGTCTTCTCACTGTATTCCCTCTGTCCATCTCTGTTTCCTAATCTTCTCTTTAAAGACCCCAGTCAGATTAGATTAGGACCCATCCCAATGGCCACAGTTTACCTTAATCACCTGTTTCAAGGCCCTGTTTCCAAATATGGTCATGGTCTGAGGTACTAGGGGTTAGGACTTCAAAACATGAATTTTGGGGGAGGCACAATTCAGCCCATAGCAGTTGCGTTGATCTTAATACAGCTAGTTATATTCTCCGTGGGAGAAAGAAAAACAAGGATGAGGTCAGACACTCTCCTTCTACAGCCTGCTCTTCCCCTTTCACTCTTTTCCTCAGGCCTTCAATCCAGAACGTCCTAGCTCACTGCTCCTAAATGATGCTCTCACTATAATTTACATAGGAAACATAAGACGTCAAAACCTAGTTTTACATTTCTTTGTGTATAAGAAATAGTAAGAGTCACTGAAGTCGGTGCTTGCAGTCTGAGACTTTTCTAAAAAGGGTTCAGTGCATTATTCAAGTTGAAAAAATAATAATTTGGACCTTAGCCTGTCTCCAGCAGATGGACGATGCTGCCCGTCCCCTGACCTTTCTTAAGAAGTTCCCTTTATTCTGTGATACCCTAAGTGTCTGCTGGCATGGTGGTTTACAAGCACCTTCTCACGTGGTGAATAATTAGGTCCTAATCACCACCCAGTGAAGTAGAGAAATCATTTGAATCCCTGTTGTACAGATGAGATAACTGGAGCATAAAGAATGTGGGATTTTCAAGGTCACACAGCAAGAAAGGCACAAAGCCAGTTTCCATTTCTCAGTCTAGGTAATATGAATTCCACAGTTCCATGTTGCCTTCTCTCCCCAAAGTGGCGGTCCATCCACCAATTTTTTGTTTCAATTGGGGTGCAGTAGTGCTAGTCATTGGGAGGGGGAACAGCTGAAAACACTATGATGACTCAGGGCAGTCAATAAGAAAATGGACTTTCTCGGTGAGGCGGAGATGGGGAAGTAGTCATCTTCTTTCTTCTGATAGCAGGGTGTACGTTTTGTTTTTCAATCAGCATGCTCACTAGATCCTTCTTACTCTTTGCCTTTCATGCTTTTAAAGCTTACCCACAAGCATTTTTTTCATTCCATCTGTATTTAGTAGTGGTTGTTCTACTACAAAGAAGACTTTCCTCTCTTCTCCATCTATTTGTGTACTCATTTACTAATTTATATCACTATAGTCTCATGGATTCTTATTTTATTCAATGAGTTTTTGTTTTATTCCACGGGTTTCGATGACCAGACTGTGCTTGTTCAGTGGGAACCCCTTCATTCTGGCTCCTGGGTCCTCTTGACATGTTCCCATAAGTCCATGAGCCTATCCTTACTTGGCACAAAAAGGTGCTCCACATTTTTCTCATATTTTCACTGTCCCAGCCTTAAACTCACTGTATTTTGAGAATTGGTGGATACCACCCAATGTTAAAAGTTGAAGTCTTGAACCACTGTAGGAGCCAGTGGAAACAGTGATTTCTCCTCAAATTATGACCCTTCTTGACCTTCAGATGAAAGGATTAAGAGGATGATTGCCCCCATGTGCTTGTAATTCATCCCAAGGATAAACAAATCTACTGTCTTAAGATTCTCATGATTTCCATTTCATGGAAGAGAATTTCAAACTGAGCCTCAGACGACACTAGGTGGGAAGCAGGAGTTCAAATCTGTGGGATGGGGTAATGGGAGATCAATACGGAACGGACTGCCACCCTTACTAACCGTGACCCTGACCCACACAAGCCTGTCCTCCCAAGGAGCCTGCAAAGCCGGCGGCAGAGCAGTAAGCCTCAGGGTACAGAGGACCATGTCACTCTGAACTCCCAGATGGTGAAAGGTAAGCCTCTGTCCTGGGGACACGGGGGTGGGCGGGGTGTCCTCTCTACACTCACAGGTGCAGCCAGAGCCGACTCTAAGATAAGACAGGTTTGATCATGGCTCCTTTTCTTTTCCATTAAAAATAATTTCAATTAGGAAAGACGTTAAGCTTACAGAAAGTTATAGATAAAAATGTCATAAGCACCAATGTACCCATCACTAGATGGAAGAAATGTTAACATTAGCCTTAGATCCTTTTAGAAAGAAAGTAAAACTACAGATAAAGTTGAAACCCCATTGCCCTCCCTCTCTCTCCAGAGGTAACTCTCAAGTTAGTACGCAGCTTCTCGGTGCTCAATATTACTTTGTTTTCACGTGGGTAAACACCAATATATACTATTGTCTTGTGTACTTAAAACATTTCATAAGCAGTATTGTTACCCACGCTATGCAGCCAAGGCTCCAGGCGCGGAAACTGTTTTTTTTTTTCCAATCATACAGGTTAGTTGTTTTTTATCAACAGGAAGCCATGAAGGCCAGAGACAAAACCAGACTGAACCAGCTAGGTCCAAGATGGCGGGCAAAGTAGGCTAAAGGTCACTGCTTTCCTTGCCTTGATTTATCTCTGTGTTTCCATACCAACCCCTGAGAGCTGAAAGGTACTTACCCTGATTTATCTCTGTGTTTGTTTCAGAAGTACCTGGTGTTTGGCAGAGATGCTTCGCGGGCTGTACTTTGAGAGATACACAGTGGTCAACCATCCCAAACCAGCTCTGACCACCACGGGGACACGCCTGCGCAGATGAAACCAGGGGGCTGTCCCAGCATTACCTTTGCTTCATTACCTTGCTAACATCTCCGCCCAAAGCGGGGATTTGTGCTCTGCTAGGCACAATTTGTTCCACGTGCAAAGGAGCGTGGAAGACTGCGCATGACCTGGCTGCCCCTGGAAATCTCCACCCCTTTTCTAGAGCCCTGATGACCCTCTGCCTCGTAACCCTAAAATTCCCTTACTCCCCTCTCTTTGGGGAGAAGGTGCTTTTAGAGCTTGAGCTTCCCTTCTCCATTCTCTGGCCTTTGAGTAAAAGCCTGTTTTGCTTGCACCAAACTCAATTTCATTATTGGGAGCTCGAAACTGAGTGGGAAAGAACTCCCTGTCTGATAGGGGGTTGGGGGAAGGGAGAGCTTAGGTTCAGCTAGGGCACCAAGAGGGGGGGTCTCACGTCTAATTCAGTAACATCACCATACTGCTTGTATCCGTTTTCAACTGGCTTTTAATTTTCACCTAACAGCGAGATTTATTGATATTAATAATGTAGATTTAGTTCATTCATTTTATCTGTTAAGATAGTATTTTGTTGTATGACATTTCTATAATGATATATGATATTACTCTTAATAGTCCTAATGCTTTGTATATTGGATTTTCTTTGAAGATAATAAACTCACCTGGAATAATGACAGTTTTGTTTCTTACTTTATATCCCTAAATGTCTTATTTCTATTTTTAGTATAATGTTGGCTAGGAGTTCAAGTGGGGATTATTTTCTTGTTGTTTTTCTGATTTAAAAGAGATTTTAAGGTTTGCATTTAGGTATGATGCTTGTGGTAGGTTTTTGGTAGTTACCTTTTTACCAGGTTAAGGAACCTACCTCCTAGTACTATTTTGCCCAAGGTGTTTTTTCCCAAAGTCCATTCATGACTGACTTCATTATGTTTCTTTTTCTGAACCTATTGACATGATTATATAATTTTCTCCTTCTAATTTCCCAATTTAGTAAATTACATCAGTAGATTTCCTAATGTTAAAGTATTCTATATTTTTAAGGAAAAGATAAGATAGAGGACCGTCCTCTATTTGATCATGATGTATTTCTTTTTATACATTGCTCAATTAAGTTTGCTATCCTGTCTGTCTGCTATCTGTCTATGTATCTATTTAAAAAATTCTTGTATTTGGGTACATGTTTGAAGTGGGGGGCCTGTACATATTTCCCCCCTGTCTGGTTTGTTATCTAGACTATATTGGCTTCATAAAATAAGTTGAGGAGTTTCATCTTTATTTACTGTCTGGAAGAATTTATATATAATTGGAATTATCTGTTCTATGAAAGTTTAGAGGATCCACCTGGAGAGCCATCTGTAACCTATAATTTCTTTGTGGGAAAACTGAAAAACTATTAATTCAAGTTCTTATTTTGTTATAAAAACAATTGGGTTTTCCATTTCTTCTCAAGTTAGTAATGGCAAATATGGTACTTTACATTGGGGTAGACAAACTATGGCCTGTGAGCCAAATGCAGCAGCTTTTTGTTTTTGTAAATAAAGTTTTATTGGAACACAGCCATGCAATTCATTTATATATTGTCTATGGCTGATTAGGCTGTGCTCACCTAATCAATCCCCAGTACCTATCCTCTATCTCCTTGAATCTCAGAGCTTTTCTATTCTCAGTATAGATGAAGAGTTTAAGAACTGAATTTTCAACTCACTTCATCCAACCATTTACTCATCCATCCATCCTTCCATTCAGTGTCTATTTACTGGGTGTCTACATTCTCAACATTATTCTAAAGCACTGGGGATATAGCAATGAACAAACAAGTCCATGCCCTCATGAGGCTTACATTCAAAGATGGAGACTCAGACAATAGACAAATAAGATAGTACATATACAATATGCCTGGTGTATTTGGGAGAAAAGTAGAGAGAAAGTCTTTAGCTACCATTTCCATTTCTGTAACATTCTTTGGTCTATTCAAGTTCTTTTTGTATCAATATTGCATTTTCCATATTTTACAATTTATCAGTTTCATGTAGGTTTTCAAATTTATTACTGTGGAGGGTTTCATTCTTCTATTTTCAACTTTTTGTACCATTGTCTTTTGTAGATAACATATTGTTGGATTTTATTTTTTTAAAGCGCAGTCTGACTCTTTCTCTTCTAATTGGGACAGTTAGCCCATTTATATTTATTTTATATATTTAAACTTAGTTGCCATCTTTTTTCATATTTTCCTTTTATATGTCTTCTTTTATTTCTTTTTATTCTTGCTTATCACTGGATGTATTGAATTTTCTTCTGCTGGTTTAAAAGTTATACTCTATTTTGTGCATCTGATGATTGCTTTAAACTTAAGACTAATATATATTTTAAAAATTTCCCCTATTAATCTGTTAAACTTGTCAGTATTTATGTCTTTCCCCTAAAAAGACAAATACTCTAGTCTGCTCTCATGTCCTTCAGTTTCTTCCCCACCCCCTTCCTATGCCATCATTATATGAAAATGATTTTTCTTTCTTTTTCAATCATGCTAGATTTTTTTTATTACCTTCCTAGATTTATGTCTCTAAAATTTTGAGTACTTTTTCCAAAATTATTTTCAATGTGTGGTAACCCTTTTGGTACCTTGTAAGCCTGAGAATGTTTTTTACTACCCCTCATATGTTAATGCCAATTTTTGGATATAAAGTTCTACCTTCCAGATTATTTTCTTTCAATTAAAAAAAATTACTTTCATCTTCTTGTATCCAACACTTCTTTTGCAAAGACTAATGCTTCTCTGTAGATAATCTACTCTTTCTTTAGGTATTTCTCTGCTTTGTCTAGGTAGGTATTCTCTACCCTTGGAAGTCTTTTCAAATTTTACCTTTGTCTTTGGGACAATTAAAAAAAATATTACTACAATCTAAGTATGGGTTTTCATTCTCTGTCTACTTTCAATGTGACGTCTTTCATCTTTCCTTGATTCTAGAAAATTAATGTCCATTTATTTGTTCAAATATTTTCACCTTTCTATTTTTGTTTTCCTCGCTTGTTAGAACTCCTACTATTTGGATGTTGAAAATTTTACATCTAATCTCTTTATTTCTTAGATTTTTTTTCTTTTGTTGTTTCTTTAAAAAAATTTTTTTTCTGTTGCCATCTGGAAGAATTCCTCATTTTGATCTTTCAGTTCACTAATATATTCTTCAGCTAAATCTGTCCTATCATTTATCTGCATTTATCTGATCTAATGTGAATATTTCCGCCTGGTTTTAAAATAATTTGTTGTCCTTGTCTCATTATCCAAATATTTATTATGTTTATTTTAAATTCTTGGTCTATTCTTCTGTTTCATATAGTCCACAGTGTTCCATTTGCCATTTTTATTGTAATTTTGTTCTGTAGTCTTTCTTTTCAGATGTCTATTTTTTTTCCCAGTGAGCTCATGCTACTCTGGTAATGTATATTGGGGGATTTCCAACAGAGAGTTCTAGTCTCCAAATGTCCCTGTGAATATAAAGTGTGGGTAGTGGATAGTGTAACCACAGGGCCACTATTGATCACTCCTGATTGCTAACTCCTCATAAGGCAACCCTTTGGTTCAGGGTTTCAACTTTAAACCTTTCAGGACAAGATGCAACACAGTATCTTGGATTGGATCTTGGAAAAGTATAAGGACAATAATGGAAAAAGCCTGGCAAAATCTGAATGTAGTTTTGTTAATAGTGATGTACCCATGTTAATTGTACTGCAGTTATGTAAGACATTAACATGAGTAGAAACTGGGTGAAGGGAGTACAAGAAACTTTTCTGCAAGTCTAACATTATTGTACTATTGCTGAAACTTTTCTGCAAATCTAACATTATTCCAAAATAAAAGGTTTTTATAAATATTTTTGATAATAAGTGAGCTGGACACTCATGATATGTGTAATTATCTATAGGTGTATTTCACTTTAAATGAAACATTTAAAAAGTGTAACACACACACACACACACACACACACACACACTCATACCCCTTAAAAACCCTTTCAGTCCAAGCACCAGTGGGCAGACAAAACCACCCTTGGTTGTAATCCTCCGGCTTTGAGGTTCTGAGAGGGGAGGGTTGGAAGAGTGAAAGCTCAAGGCAAGCTGGTCCATCTTCACGTGACGTTGTCCCACAGTTCACTGATGCTCTTCTTATTTTCAAAAGTTCTATTTTCTCAAGTTCAGTAATCTTTTATTCTGCACTGTCTAATCCACTGTTAATCCAATCAGTGTATTTTAAAATCTCAGACATAGTTTTCATCTCTAGAAGTCTTATTTGGGTCTTTTGAATATTCTCCATGTCTACTTAACTTTTTGAATGTTGGGAGTACAGTTCTAATACCTGCTAAGGTCTTTCTCTGCTGATTCTAACATCTGTGTTACTACTGAGTTGGTTTTGATTGGTTGGCCTCACTATGGGTCATGTTTTCCTGATTTTTTGCATGTCTGGTAATCTCTGATTGTATATCAGACATTGTGAATTTTACCTTGTTGGTGTTGGGTATGTTGTATCCCTATGTATCTCCAGTTTTGTTCTGGGATATAGTTAAGTATTGGAAACATTGTGATTCTTTCAGGTCTAACTTTTACAATTCGCTAGGTGGGTCTAGCGCAGCAGAGTTTATGACTAGTCATTCCTCACTGCTGAGGTAAGACCCTCCTGAGCACTTCACCCCATGTGCCATGAATTATGAGCTTTTTTAGTATGACTGGTGGCTGTAGGCACTGTTCCCAGTCCTGTGTGAGCACTAGGCCTTTTTTCTTCCAGTCCTTTCAGGTGGTTCTTTCCTCCACTTCAGGTAGTTTCTTCACATGATGTGTGGTTGATGCGTGCACGGAGGGTTCTATGCAGATTTCTGAGGTCCTCTCACTGTGCGTTCTGTCCTCTCTGGTGCTCTGTATTACGAACTCTGGCTGCTTTGGTCCCCTGGACTCTCAGCTCCATCTCCTCGACTCAGGGAGTCTGCAGGCTCTGCCTCAATTCCCCATCAAGTGCCACAGCCAGAGAACTGTCATAGGCAGTACATTGGGACAATTTGCTTCTGGTCTCTCAGGCATGGTTGTCTTCTGTTTTGTGACTTCTATGTTTTGAAAATCACTGTTTTATGTACTCTCTTCCTTCCTTCCTTTCTTTCTTCCTTCCTTTCTCTCTTTCTTTCTTTCTTGTTTCATAAAAGAGGGTAAATTGGTCCCTGTTACTCCATCTTGGCTGGAAGCAGAAGTCCCACATTCTTTTTTTGTTCCCTCATTTAAACAGTGTGTTTAGGGAGGTTTCTGTGGTGAGAGCAAAGAGGGGCCAGGACAGCTATCCCAGTTTCAAAGCTCAGTGGCTCCCTCTTCCATTGTTACCACAAAGAACTCAAAATGTGGCCTCTCTGTGTAGCCACTTAGTCTCTCAGAGCTAAGCTTTCTGCCCGCAGACGGTGCTTCCTAGAGCTTTACAGGCCTTACTCTCCAAGGTGGACAGGGCGCAGGTTTTTAAAAATAGAGAAAACAAAAGATTGTGTTGAAGGGGACACCATTTGTGAAATGGCAGGGCCGAGGGAGACGCCAGGGCAGATGCAGAGGTGAGGTGGAGGCAGAGGCCAAGGCCCGAGAGATGACGATGCCAAACCTGGGGCCAAACGCAAGGCCACATGAGAGCCATGTCTAAGGAAAAGTCCATTCATTCACATACTCCATGTCTGGGCAGGGGCAGGCACAGAATAGAGGAGGCAGTCATGTATAAGAAAAGGCCCACGTGTGTCTATGCAGGATGTTGAGCATTGGAGAAGAACTTGGTGTTTGCAACACTTACATTCCTTTGCAGGGCTCTCAGGAAAGTCACTGTGGAGAGGCTGCCTGCTTAGGGACTACATTCCCAGTCCCCTTTATAGGTGGACATGCGGCTTAGAGGCAGGCCACAGAATGTGAGTGCCAGTGATGTTCACCTCCCACACGGGCTAATGCACATGCTTCTCCCCTTCCAGCTGGTTGGAATGGAGACCCCTGGAGTCAGTAGGTGACAATGGCAGAGCCTGAAATATCTCGGAACTAGCCCACCTAACTAGGGCATGAACAATTTTTGCTATCATGGTGGTGAAACTACAACGTTATGTTAAGAACATTTTCAGTAATAAAGTGACTTGATCATTTGGTAAATTGACCTTTGACAATACAATTTCCAGCAAATTCTTCCTTGAGGGTATATATATATATATGAATAACTTTGGCTTGCTTCCTTTGGAAAGACCAAGTGGTGTTTTGAGTAGAATAACACACCAGTTTTAGCTAAGAGCTGATTTTACTCAAAAATTTGCATATTTTATAGATTTTTTTTTTACCCTGTGGTTAGATGAGGAAGGACTTGCCTCCATTCTTTTCCTTCCATTCACAGGATGCCAAGCCCCCTCTCATGCTCCCCCTACTGTTACAAGGAAGACAACTTAAGAGGAAGAAACCAAGGGAACTAGAGAGAGGGAGAGAGAGAGATGGAAATCACAGCGGAAACTCACTCAATGTTGTCAAACCTAGACTAACGTAGATGAGAAAGACTCAAGGGGAAAAGGAAAGAACATTTTGCCCCATCCGTGTGTGTGTGTGTGTGCATACTTGATTGCTGAATTACTAAAACATGTCCAGTAATGTCCTGTCCTTCTTAATGTTAGAGGCATAACAATGGACTTATAGGTCTAACTCCCTTATTTTATAGATGGACAAGCTGAGACCCATATCGACACAGGCCTGCTCGAGGTCACTGTTCATAAGTTGCAGACTTGGGGTTTCCCAAATTCACTTGATTCAGGCTTCACAGAGGCCCCCTCCCACTCCTCATGCCCAAATGCACATTCGAGCTACGGAACTTGCCTCCCTGTGGGCTGGTGAAAACCACAGGGTGAGCCTTCAGGGAGATAAGGTCCCCATCATCACTATGCTGGCACCCAAACAGACTGCACAGCGCAGGGAGAATGACGTGGCAGAGAGGAGCTTCCCACACAGGGCCCCCACCAGTGCCTCCTTGTTTCGTTTTTCAGGGGAATCCCTCCTGCCTTCAGCTGGTGGCCCTGGGAGGCAAAGGTCTTGAGTCACTCTGGCCGCAGCACTGGGCTGGTGACCACAGAGGGTGACCACAGGTCTGGGGAGCTGGGGCTGTCTGGAAGGCAGTTTCTCTTTTAGTGTCTCTCTAGAGGTAGTCCTGCCTGCCCTTCCCAGGCTCCTCCCAGTCTGATTGCTCTCAGCCATGCTGTGACCCTGTCTTCCCTGGAGCCCACGGAGTGGCATGCAAATGTTCCAGGACATTCAGGAACCTCTCCAGCCCACTGAGGCTACCTCTGTGTGTCTCACATGTTGGGGGCACTTTTGCTATTTCCAGAGAACACCAGTTGCTTTCGTACGTCTGTGCTTTAGTACAAGATGCTTCTTCTGTCTAGACTTTTCTCTCCAACCTGGACTGCTTAGAACACTCCTTTCTCATTCTTTTATTTTTTATAGTTATTTATCTTTAAAAATTGGGTAAAATATACATAACATAAAGTTTAACATTTTAACCACTTTTTTTTTTAGTGACGGTTCAGTGGCATTAAAAACATTCACATGGTTGTGCAACCATCACCACCATCCATCTCCAGAACTGAAACTCTGCATCACTTAATAATTCCCCATTCCTTCCCCCAGCCCCTGGCAACCACTGTTCTACTTTCTGTCTCTATGAATTTGACTACTTTAGGTAACTCATAGGGGTGGAATCATACAGTGTTTGTCCTTTTGTGACTGACATTGCACCTAGCATAATGTCTTCAAGATTCATCCATGCTATTGCATGTGTCAGAATTTCCTTCTTTTTTAAGGCTGAACAGTATTCCATTGTATGTATACATCACATTTTGTTTATCCATTCATCTGTTGATGGACACTGGGTTGATTCCATCTTTTGGCTATTGAGACATAATCTGTGGCCTAACATATGGTCTGTCCTGGAGAATATCCCATGTGCACTCAAGAAGAATGTATATGCCGCTGTTGTTGGGCAGAGTGTTCTGAGTTATGTCTGTTAGATCTAGTTGGTTTATTCAGTTGTTCCAGTCCTCTAGTTCCTTACTTGTCTTCTGTCTGGTTATTCTATCCATTCCATCGAGAGTGGGGTATTGAAGTCTCCAACTTTTATTGTAGAATTGTCTAGTTCTCCCTTCAATTCTTTGTCAGTTTTTGCCTCATACACCTTGATGGTCTGTTATTGGGTGTGTAAATGTTTCTCCTCATTCTTAAGCCTCTATCCAAACACTCCCTCCTTGGGTGCCCTCACCCCTGCCTCCCCCCCCAGGGGCAGGGTCACTCTCCTCTGTGCTCTCACCATAACTTGGATACACCTCTGTGTCCCACATTCTGCTATCCTGAGTAATTTACATGTTTCTTGTCCCATTTAGTTTGTCTTGGAGGACACAGAGTTTTGTCTTCTTTACGTTTGCATCTTCAGAATCTGGCACAGTAGGTGCTCAGTGAATGTTTGTTGAACGGACATTTGTCATTGAGTGCAATTGTTGTGTCATCCATGTTCTTCCTGGGATAAAAATAACTGTAGTCAGAAATTCTCAACACACCATTGCTTTTTGTATCAGTAACGTGTAGCCTCCAAGGTGCTTGTTCTTCTCCCTCGTTTGATCCTTACCCCAACCCTATAAGGGAGGTAGGGCGGGGTTTACAGCTCCACTTTACAGGTAAGAAAACTGAGACTCAGAGACTCAGGCTGAGTGTCTTGCTAGAGGTCAAGATGGTAAGAGGCAGAGCTAGGACTTGAGCCCAGGTTAGTGTGGCTTCTGACCAGGACTCCTTTCTCTGTGCCCACTGCCCTGGTGGGCTTGGCTCTTTGTGGCTGCCCTGGGTGGGATCACAGCCTCTGTGTGTGGAGGCTGAGCCTCTTTTCTCTTGGGGAATTTGAAGTTTGCCTTTGGATGTGTTACGAGGAGTTCTGAGCGTCTCTGAGAGACACCTCATGAGATTATTTTAGAGATAGTGAATGCTGAGTATCTTGCTCGCTGAGGCACAGCGGGGAGCTGAGGCTCCAATCTGGGCTTCCCTGACTCCAAGTATGATGCGCTTGCCGTTCGATCTAAGGTACCCTGGGCAGTCTTGGCATAGTCAAGAAGCTTTTTCATGTTTTGAGCTAAAATAGGTCCTGTGTGTCCACCCTCCCACTCTGGCCTCTGGAGCCCTTCAGAGTGAATCTGTTCTCTCTGCTCCTAACACCCTTCCAGGGATGTGCATGTGTTGCCCTGAGCTTTTTTCCTCAGGCTGTATGGCACCAGTGCCTTCAAGTTCCTCCACTGCTTTTCTAGAGATCTCCCTCTCCAGGCCACCTCCCTCCCTCCAGTTTGTCGATTGGCTGGGTCTGAGTCACAGGGAGAGCACACCCATAACAGGGCATCGCTGGGCTGGCAGGGAGAAAGACTGCAGAGGCTCTAACTGCAGCTTCCTCAAATGGACAGGCAGCTGGCTGTCAGGCAGAGAGCGGGGGCGGGGGCAGGGGGGGAGAGGCAAAGAGAGCCCTGGCGTGTGTGATGGAACAAAAATAGAGGGGCTGGGGTTACTGTGGGCCAAGCTTCTTCCCAGCACATGTTCGCAGGGAGACTCTGGTTCAGGTGAGCCCACCAGGTCCTGTGCTGGTTGTAGGGTGATCCCCCCGGGGGGGAGCGCTGGATGCCCCCAGGCTGCTCTGCTTCAGTGGTTGGAGCAGAGTTCCGAATGATGTTTAGCAGAGAGTCCGTATTGTGGTCCTTGAGACCTTGGGCACCTGGAATTCTGTTTACAGCTCCCTTCCCTTCTGTTCCCGGGGTGCTCTAGAGATGGCTGGCTTTACTGGTCCATTGACTGGACGTGACAGTGAGGGGATAACAAGGACAAGGGATGACTAGAGAGGGTCCAATGAAGGCCTCCTGGTTAATTTTCAAGTAAATGATGATAATAATTACACTTACCTTATAGGATTGCTGAACATATTAAAAAAGGCAATGCATATATATGCTTTGTGCAATCCCAACTCTGTACAGGGCAACTACACTTAGTACTCACCCCGTGAGGGCACCTGGTGGCTCTTAGCAATGTTTCACTCATGACCCTTTGGGGGCCAGAGTGACATCTGTCACCTCCACGCTCTGAAAGCATTTGTGGGTTGAGAACTGGACTGAACAGCAGGGCTGGATTTCAGTCCTGGCTGTAAGTTGCTGTGTGACCCAGGGAAAACTCCTTCCCCTCTCTGGGCCTCTGTTTTCTTTCCTGTTCCATGAAGGACTTGGGCTAGAAGATCTTTGAGGTCCTTTGGCCCACAGAAGCTGGGGGATCTGGGCCATGGGCCAGGGTGCTACTTTTTGATGCTCTGGACTCTTTCTTTAAGGAAAGGAACCTCTCTCTGCTCTACCCTTTGCCGAGCTGGTCTGCTGGTTTCCTAGACAGGCCTGGCAATGCTGGACACAGGTCTGGAATGGGGGTTCTGAGGTCAAGACTGTTCCCCTTGCATGAGGGCAGGCGCCAGGACCAGTACCTCCTTGCTGCATTGCCTGACAACACCCCCAGGAAAGGGGTGCTGCCTGGATTGCTTTCAGTGTCCTTGCCCCACCTGCCCCAGACCGCCCAAGCCATGTCCTCAAGTCACAGGGAGAGTTTAGCATGTCTTGCTGTGACACATGTCCAGAGGGCAGTAAAACCCAAGCCCTCCTGGTGGGCAGGTGATCTTCATAGAGCTAGCCAGGCCTGACTCAGAGCCTCAGCCTGCCACCCTCCAACCAGCTGTTCCCTGGGCCACCACACAGAAATCACGCCATGGGGGATGGCATTGGGCTGCAGGAAAGCGTGTCCCTGGCTCGGGGGCCAAGGAGAGGAATGCGATATCAGCCTGGCACCAACTGGCCCGAAAGAACAGCTGACTCTGTGTAGGGAAAGCTGAGATGAAGTCCCAAGTTCAAGACTGGCCCGTAGCCCCAGGACAGGGATGGCTGATAGTCTGACCAACTGCCAAGGAGAGAGCTGGGCCAGACCCTCTGAGGCCAAGCTCCTAATTCCACCCTCCACCTGACGGTGTGTGACCTTCACTTGATTCCTGCCCCCTTCTTCGGACCTCGGCTTCCCCATCTGGGCTGAATATGAAGGTCTTAAGAGAACAGATTTTGTGGTGTCTTTACTTAAAATTTGGGAACCCTGTTCCTCCAGCCTTTAGCGGAAATGCTACTACGAAGGGTGAGTGTCTGATATGTCATTATGTGCTGCCTGGGACATTCTCCCTCTGCACCCAGCCTTCCCTTTCCTTACCACGTCCTAATCTGAGCTGGTACCTATTCTCCTGTTTTCTAGAAGGAATACTACCTTAATTCTAGATTATAGGGAGTGACAATCTAGACATTTCAGCGTCTAGTTGAAGAGGTTTGGACTGACCAAGGAGGTTTTATTTCTAGTTCCAGCTCTCCCTGTGAGGTCTTGAGCAACTCTCTTCCCTGTCTGGGCCTCAGTTTCCTTCTTTGTAGTGGGAGGTGTTTGAGCCAGGTGATCCCAAGACTTCTTTCCAGTTTTGCCTCAGGGTCTCTAATTTCCCCTTGGAAATTTAACCTTTTTTGTTTTTTCCTGTTTGTCTCAAATGGATTAAATGACTGAGAAGCAAAACAACTTGGCTATAAACCGTCTCAGAAGGACAAGGAGACCTCTCACCCTATTGTGGAGAGCAGTTAGAGAAATGCAGCCCCACTCCGGTTGGTAAAAAGAGATGGGGTGCTTACCGTTCATATCTCACCCACGGTGGAGGGTTTGCAAAAGTGATCACACACAGACACATCAGGGGAGGCTGGAGAATGTTTGTCCCTGAAGGAAAGTCAGGCAGGAAAGTATGCTTGGCACCAGGCCTTGCTGGGATTATCTTCATCACAGAGCCATAATTTGTTTTGCACAGACCTCAGGATTGTATAAGGGGACTCCAGAAGCTTCACGTGAGCAGTGAGTACCCAGCATCCTGGGGCTGCCTGCCAGTAAGGCGACCTCTCAGGGTCTGCCGCCACCACCTGCTGATCGGGAGCTGGCTGCTGCCTGGGGCCCTCGTGAGAGACTTGTCGGGAGGCTGGTGTCCACCTCTCGGGCATTTGCGAGCCTTCGCTGTGGAGCTGTCAGCATGCCTGTGTCAAATGGCTTCACCTGCTTGTGCCAGTGGAAGGGCCACACTCCAGGTGGCCCTCCTGGCCCTCCTGTCACCCTGCTCTGTGGCCGACACAGCTACCCCAGCCATATCACTCATCCGCGCTGCCGACAGCCTGCGTGCAACTTTGCCCAGCTGGGTCTCTAGATTGCTGCTGGAGGGAAGCTTATGCTTCTGCAGCTAATGAGCTGGGCTTTGAACAATGAGCAGAATAGGAGGAAGAGCTTTCCCGATGCAAAATTGCATGGGAAGAGCCATAGCAAATTTGGGTAATACAAAGTAAACCAGTTTGCCTAGACTAGATCAAAGGTCCCATGTGACTGCCCACAGACCTGTGATGATTAGTGAAGAAGGGTCATCATTCATAGCAATGGGGAAAATTAAGTCCACAGAATGAATTTTGTAAAACTAATGTAGCTTGTGGAATTCTTCTTTATTTTTAGAGATATCCTTGCTGCTTTTTAATGTTAAAATGTTTTTTCCTTATAAAATGATGGTGATATTAGATGGTAGTTGGTTTTTAAAAATGTACCTATCTGATAATCCTATGTTAATCCTCTGTGATTAAAAAAATTGTTTTTATTGATCTGTGAATTCCAAAATCTAGGAACCGGTGTACTCTCAGAGGACTTGGATAGAGGGCGGTGGGAGACAGGGCAGAAGTGGTAGGCAAGGGCCTGGGGTGGGACACCCTCATCTATAAGCAGCAGCGGACCATGTGTATTTCATCCACTGTGGAATCCTCAGCATCTAGCACATGGGTCAGTAAACATTTTCTGTAAAGGGCCTGGTAGTGAATATTTGAGGTGTTTTGGGCCATACTCCCTCTGTTACAGCTACTTGACTCTGTCTTCTTAGCACAAAAGCTGCCATAGACAATATGTAAATGAGTGAGTGGGGCTGTGTTCCAATAAAATTTTATTTACAAAACCAGTTGGTGGGCCTGATTTGGTCCAGGGGTTTTAATTGGCTAACCCCAATCTCTGCTAGATTGATAAGAATACTTATCCTGTTCAGTAAGTATTTATTGAATTGATGTGAATTGTTTCTAGAGGGCAAAGAGGAGACATTGGAAGGGTCTGAGGTAGGATGTGTAAGGACCACTGCAGTAGACTGTGTAAGGTGGATGGGGGAGCATGGGGTAGAGCCATTGTGCTCGGTAAGGAGCAGTTACAATATCCCAGGCCTGGAGTTGGGAGGGCTCAGCTTGGAGCAGTGCAGTTGAGAGGGAGTGAAGATGTGAGAGTAGCTTAGCTGATATTTAAAGGGAGGAGGAAAAGCCATGAATGGCTGGAATTTAAAGTCCCAATTCCTTAAACTCTGCTTTTTATGCCCCAAATCATGCTTCTACAAGACAGAGCTCTACTCTATCTGAAAAAGCCTGGCTCTTTCAAACCAGAATCTTGGATTTTAAGACTCTTCTTGCTATGAATGTCAAAAGCCAAGAATTTGATTCTTTGCTTTCCCTTTACATTTCAGCTATGCCGGATTTGTTCTGAGGCAGTAAGTCCTGAATGTCTTAGCCTACTGATTTTGTTTTAATGGGAGAAACGCTGTGCATTAAAAACAATGAGAATGCAACTGTACTTGCTAATGTAAGGAAATATTTTTCTGCTGTATTTGGTACTAATAAGAGGCAGGAAAACCTTGGGAGGGTACATCTTTTGGCAAAGGTATGATGAATCAGTTTGGACATCTGAGGTGATGAGGGTCATTCAATGGGGATGTTTGGTGGCCACCCAAGTTCACCCAAGTGGTGAGTCTGGCTGAGCATCCTGGAGTGAGCTGAGAGAGTAGAGGAATTCTCTAACAGTGGGAAGAGCCAGAAAATCTGAAGTGTACCCTTTGAAAAATGCTATCATTCATGAGCAGAAGACAGGGTTGAAGGCAGTGGAGGGGCCCCAAAATGCATGGAGCATCAAGATTGGGTCATGTCACTGAAACCAAGGAAAGAGAAACTCTGCAGGGGAAGGGCTTGGTTAGAGAGCATCAAACCCTATGCTTCCTCTTTTTGGTTCACTCATTCTTTCACCAAACATTCAGAACTGCCTTCTCTGTGCTGGCTCTATTTTGGGACATTGGGATATAAACTCAGACCCAGCCCCTGCCCTTAGAAACATCTGACCAAGTGAGGGAAAGAGATGCAAACACAATTGCAGTTCATTTTAAGGCCTCCCACAGAAGTCTGGCTAAAGTACACCCCTTAGACCTCCCTATACATGGAGTAAAGGGAGATGAATTCTATTTACCACAAAGCTGTTCAAAGATGGAAAGAGGATATTTTGGAAGTACCAATTTCCCTGTCACCCAGGATGTTCAAAGGTTGCTGGATGACCAGCTGGTGAGAATATTACAAAGGGGACATCAACCTCATTTATGGCCTTTCTTCCAACCCTGAGTTAGGAAACAAATCTTATGATTCTGCTACTCTTTCCCTGTTTCTCCAGGTAGACTGTCAGGCAGCCGTGGCTATGAATTCTGCTTGAGGGTTGCATTTCTAGGAGTGGAAAAGTAAGGAGAATAGCGCTGGGCATAGCAGGGACCCTGAGTCAGGCGGCAGAGCCATGCGGGCTAGTTCCAGCTCTGTCACTGACTCACTGTGAGACCCTGGGTGAATTCTTCCCTTCTCTGGGCCTTAATGTCCCCTTCTGTACCATGGGGGGAGGTCGATTAGGTGTTTTCTGTGGTCTGTCCCACTGATTCTCACGCTAACTCTGGGAAGGACTATTTGGTTTGCTTGCTTGTTATAGCTGTACTAAGATACAGTTCACATACCACACGATTCACCCATTTAAATGGTACAATTCAATGGTTTTTAGTATATTCATGGAGTTGCGCAGCCATCACCATAACCAATTTTAGAACATTTTCATCATCCCTAAAAGAAACCCCATGCCCTTTAGTCATCAACTCCTAACTGCCCCGGCCCTAGGCAATCACCAATCTTTCTATCTCTATAGATTTCCCTATTCTGGGCCTTTCATGTAAATGGAATCATATGACAGGTGTTTTTTTGGTGCCTGGCTTCTTTCATTTAGCACATTTCCAAGTTTCATCCATGCTGTAGCATGTATCACTATTTCATTCCTTTTTTCTTTTTGCTGAATGCTGAATAACATTGCATTGTGTAGATATACTACACTATATTTGGGTTGTTTCCATTTTTCAGCTGTTATTGAGTAATACTGCTATGAGCATTAGTGTACATGTTTTTTACGTGGAGGCATGTTTTCAGTTCTCTTGGGTACACACCAGGGAGGTGAATTGCTGTATGATGCCTTCTCTGATCTTATATCCTGCACTACCCCTTACGCTCCCTAAACTCCAGCCACAGTGGGGCTCTATCCACCCCTAAGCCGTGCTTTTAGGCCCCCCACGCTTTTGCCTACATTGCTGTGTCCTCTGAGAAGCTCTTCCCTCTCATCATTTTGGGTTCAAATCCTACGTGTTATTCAAGGCCTAGCTCAAATATCACTTCCTCCACTGCTGCCTCCTGTGAGAGTCATGTGACCCCACGGCCTGTCTATTAACACTAGTCCTTTCCACTGTGGACTGAAATTATTCTGTGCCCAGGTCTTATTACCTTCCTAGACTGTACCCCTCCTGGCCTCATCTAGACTCTGGTTTTTGAATTCACTTTTATATTCCAAGTGCTTGCACATAGCAGACCCTGCATAAATGTTTGAATAGTGAGCATTTGATGTGTTCTGTTATTTAATGATTTGAGGCGATACCTCCGCACTCTCTATGGCTGTCAGGATCGTAAGAACCCTTCCCATCTCCTCAGAATGAAGACACATTCTCCAGGCAGCACTTGGGGAATAAGGCTGAGCTGCCTTCAGTTTCTCTGGCCCATTCCCCCTGTCTCCAGGCTGACATGGGCATCTCAGCCTTTCCTCACATTTAGCTTAAATCTAATGAATTACTCTGAAAACCAGGATTATACAGTTTGGATCCTGACTTCTTTGAGCATTGCTCATGACTTTGAAATTTATAAACATAGACAGCTGTCTTCCCAGATGACCTACCAAATCATATTCCCCTAGAAAGCAGAGCTCAATTAGATGTTTAAGGCATCAGATAGTGAAATGGGCTAGATGACTTCCTGCCCCATGCAAGGTGGGGCGTGGTAGCGATCAATAGTCATCTGGTCTCAGATTGAACATTTCCAACAAGTAAATAACTTCCGCCTAGGGCCACTTGAAGGGTAGGAAAGTTCTTTACACTACACTAAAGTCTGCCTTCCTGAAGCTCTCAACCGCTGTGCCTGGCTTGGGCCCCCAGGGCCCCTCTGATGATTTCTACTCCTTTTGTTCTAGCACAACCCTTCAAGTTTTGAAAACAGGACTGTGGCTTCTGTGTTTACCCTTATTCACACAGAATAGCCCCAGTTCCTTCAGTAAGTTCTTAGTACATAATAAGAAACAGTAAAAATAATAAATAGTAAACAATCAATTAATAATAATAAATGCTTTCAAATAATAAAAATATCATAATATTGCAATAAAAAGTGACAATATTAAAATTGCAGACTTAGTATCTGATCCCCAAGCATTCAGCATATACTAGGCATCGTGTCAAGCACTTAACATGGATTAACTCTTTCTAGTCTCACAACAACCACATGAGGTGAGGACTATGATGGTTCCCATCTGACAGATAAGAAAACTGAGACTTGAAAAGAATAAGTAACTTGAAAACCTCACCTAGCTAGGGGTAGAGGTAGGTTCTGAATGCCAGCAGTTCTTCTTGAGTTCAAGGTCAAATTTCCATGTGCCCAGCCTTACTGCTGGGCCCTGCCAGGTGACCATGACTTCTCCAGAGAGCTGGTAGCAGGCCTTGATCTCCTGTGGCCAGGAGACATGGGTTCCAGTGTGGACACTCCTAACTTGGGTGTGAATCTGCATGAGGTCCCCTCCTTGCCTGAATCTTTGTAACTTCATCCATTAAACATGGAACTAGCTGGTCTGTAAGGTTGACAGTGGCTTGTAGTTTGAATGTTCCAACCTTTCCTGAATGCATTGAACTCTTTCACATCTCTGGGCCTGTGAACTTCTGGTCCCACTGCCTGGAAGTTCCTTCTATTGTCTACTGCTTGACAAATAATTCCTCATCTTTTGAGACCTGGTTTGAATATTGCTTCTTCTGTGTAGCCTTCCCTGAACCGCAGGGAAGGTCAGCCTCCTTAGCCCCTGTTCCCTAAACACTTGCATAGATCTCTGCTCTAGAACCTGCGATGGTCTCCTCAGATGAACAGTGACCTTCTCAAGGACAGAGGCTTGTTTATTCATCGTGGCAACCTCAGCACTTAGCACAGTGGGGTACAGTACTTGTCTTTCGAAGGACTTCAGAATGGCCGAGTGGTTCTGGTGCCATTTCACTGTCACATCTGCTAGATGGCGCTGCATCCCACAGCAGCGTCACCCCAAGGTCTCCTTCAAAACCACAGGTCCTGCCAGTGGGGGTGGTAGCCTCAGGCCAAGCTGGGAGATCACTTAGCCAGAAGCCCAGGAAATGTACAAGTTTCTATTTTCTCCTCATCTGTTCAGTTTTGAATGCTGCTGGGATTGAGCCCTTTATCTTTCCCATTCCTGAAGGTCTAGGAAGGCAGGGGCTGCTCCCTTCTTCCCTCCTCTGCTGCCTCATAGCAGGAGAATTTAGACCATTCCTTTCCTCTGTCTTTGGACTGTTCCAGGTTTATTGTCCCATGTGTGTAGGATCTGCAGGTTTCTGCCACGTGTCATTCTCACCTACTCCTCTGAATAAAGGAGGGCAAAGACACAGTTCAGAACCTCACAGTAATACTTCTGACCCAAGTGGACTTCCATTTCTGATCCTTTTACCGTTTATTTGAATCCACTTTGTTTTAATTTTTCTATTTTCGTTTATCTTCTTTCTACTCTTCAGTGTCTCAGCATGCCCTATACTCTGTCCTTCAATAGAGGGATAGCAGAGGTAAAGGCCACTGAATCTGGGTTGCCTGGGTCTGAATCTTGCCTTTGCTACTTGTTGTATGACCTTGGGCAAGTTACTTGACCTCTTGGTGATTCAGTTTCCTCATCTGTAAAATGGGGGTAATAATAGTACCTACCCAAAAGAATTGTTGTGAGGATCAAATGAGTTCTTAGTGCTTTACTTTAGAAGGGGCCGATGAACACTAAGTGCTTCTAAGTACTTATTATAGAGCTAACACCTGGAATTTGTTCATTACCTGTTGAATGTACCTCTATGTTAGGTTTGAGTCCCACGAAGGCAGGGGTAGGGTTTGTCCTGTTCACTGTCCCATCCTTAGCCCCCAGAAGAGTGCCTGGCATATGAGAGAGGTTTAATTAAAATTTTGAAAGAAACAAAATCCTGTTTTGTTTTTCCTTTATGATAAAAAACCTGAAATGATGATTTATAATTGCTTACCCATTTAAATTGGTTAGAATTTAAAATTAATAATACTTAGTGTTGGCTAGGGCGTTAAATGGGTACTTTCATTTATTGCTGGTGGAGTGTAAAATGGTTGAAGTTTTCTGGAAGGCAGTTTGACAATATGTAGAAAGAGCCTGAAAAAAAGTTGACTCAGTAATTCCACTTATTTTTTTTTAATCTGAGTGCTCAGATACGCACAAAGTTTTAAGTACAGGGTTGTTCCTAACAGCAGTATTTATTCTTTTATTTTATTTTACTTTTATTTTCTTCCAGTGTTATTGAGATATAACTGACATACAGCACTGTCCAAGTTTAAGGTGTACAGCATAATGATTTGACTTACATACATCCTGAAAGAATTACCACAACAAGTTTAGTGACCATCCATCATCTCTTAGAGATATAAAATTTTAAAAAAGGAAAAAAAAATTTTTTCCTGGTGATGAAAACTCTTAGGATTTACTTTCTTATCATTTTGCATATACAACATATGACATGCTAATTATATTAATCATGTCGTACATTATATCCATAGCACTTATTTATCTCATTACTGATTACTGGAAGTTTGTACCTTTTGACCATCTTCATCCAATTTCTCCTCTCCCCACCCCAGCCTCCGGTAACTACAAATCTGATCTCTTTTTCTGAGTTTGTTTGTTTGTTTGTTTTTGAAGTATAATTGACCTACAACACTATGTTAGTTCCTGGCACACAACATAGTGATTCAATATTTCTATACATTTCAAAATGAGCGCCACCAGCAGTATTTATTCTATTAAAAAATCACTAACGATTGAACAGAAATATTACGTAGCTATTAAGTGATCTCTTCTGTGGGATAGTTAATGTGGGAAAACATTCCTGATATAAGCGTAAGTGATAAAAAGTAATCTACAAAACTGGTTATACAGAACCAGCGTCCATTATTTAACCTCACTAGTCCCTATTTCCTTATCTATAAAATTAAAATAATAATAGTGTCTATCTCTTAGGATTGTCATGAGGTTTAGTAAAGCGTTTTTTATTAGTTCTGGCATGTAACAGCTCAATAAATGTTAGATATTGTTATAAAACATTTATCAGAAGAACCAGACTGGACGGAAATACAGCAGAGTGTTAATGGTGGTTAATCTCAAGTGGTGGGATTACAGGAGTTTTAATTTTCTTCTTTATGAAATAAAATATATGTAAAGCAGCTAATAACGTTCTGGACCCTAGTAGGTGCTCAAAAAAGCTAATCCTAACCCTAGCATTATTCTGTCCTCTATTTTCTCTCTCTTTCTCTTTAACAACGGACATGTATTACTTTAAAGTTTAAATAGCTTTCAGCTTTAAAGTAAAGCTTTATATGTATTTTACACATAATGTAAATGTTACAGGACAACCTTCACATATATGTTAAATATATAGCCCCAATGCCAGTTCTTCATAGTTGTTAATAAATTAACAGCCCTGACTTAACACGCACTCTATGCCAGGCTTAGTGAGAGCCACTTAGGTCATGTGGCAAGGGGAGCTGACTGACGACCTTTCCCTTCAGCTGGGAGCCCAGGACAGCCAACTCAGTTCTGCTTGCATCCTTCTCTTTGTGAGACGCTCACGAATATTCCTTCCCTGTGGCCATTGTTGTTTTGATAACACATTCCTTCTATGACTCAGTAGTTTTCTCTTTCCCCATTTTTTCCTCAGACTTTCCTTTTTCACAATAAATTCCATGACTATCTTAACTGCCTTCTCCTGATTTTATCCGCCACCACACTCTCCTTTCCCATGCAAAACAAATAATTCATCTCTCCCTTGTAAATGAAGTCAAGATTGCTGATAATAAAAATTTCTACCTCTTTCAAGTCCAAATAAAAAATATATGACTAAGTTGGGATTACAAACCAGAGAGGAAAGGATGACTAATTTGATGAAAGATATTGGGAAATTTGACCAACTATTTTGGAAGAAAAAAATGAGATTCCTATGGCATATCGCACAACAAAATCAATTCCAGATGGATTAAAGAATCACAGCTAGGAAAACCTAAAGAAGATATTGGTGAATATCGCATCTCAGGGTGGGGAAAACCTTTCTAAAGACTTATGATATACAAAGGTATATGTGCCAAAACAAACATAAAACATCTCCTCCACTCAAGAAAGTCTAAAACAGAAAAGAAAACAAACATATTTGCAAGATTTACGACAAAAATGGATATTCTTAGGATAGAAAAAGTCTTTACAAATCAATGGGAAAATCTAAATAAGTCAACAGAAAAATGGGCAAAGATAAGCAAAATTAAAAGATAAGTGACAGACCAGGAGAAAATTTTTATAGCATATAAAACAGATAAAGTATTAAGAAAGCATTAATTGTTTAAAGAGCTCCTGTAAATCAATATTACAAAAGACAAAGAAAAACCAGCTAAGTCTCTGAACAGGCAAATCACTGAAGAAGAAGTAAAAATATCAACAAAGATATTAAAAAATGCTCAACCTCACCAATGACCAGGGAAATGCAATTCTTTTTTTAAAAAGTCACCTTTCTACCTAACAAATCAGCAAAATTTAAAAAGTTTAAAATAACCAGAGTTGTAGTGTATATGAGGGATGCAGACACTTTCATACTCTTACTGGTGAAAGTATATAAATTGGTAAGATCTTTACGAGGGCGATTTGGCAGTAAATTAAAAATATTCATCCCCTCTGAATATTCGGAATTCTCCGATCCAAATTCTGCTTTGGAGGATATATTCTTAGAAATACTACACTTGTGCCCAGAGATGTATGTAAAAAGGTTCTAACTGTTTATTGTAGTAAAAAGTGAAGGAAAAGATATTCACATATTTTAGAGAATGCTAACAGAAGTGCACACAAATGTATGTATGCATAGAATTGTCACTGTAGTTTTGGGAGGACTTGGAAATATCTCAGATGTCCAATAAAAGCAGATTATGTAAATAAATTATGTGTATCCACTTAATAGACTACTACTCAGCCTGTAAAATGAATGAGATAGGCCTATATGTACAGATAAAGATGTTCATAATAATAAAAAATGAATAATATCCATAACCATTACTTAAAAAAGCAAGTTGCACGAACATATCTATGAAACAGAATCAGACTCACAGACATAGAGAACAGATTTGTGGTTGCCCAGGGGGAGGAGGGTAAGGGAGGGAAGGATTGGGAGTTTGGGATTAGCAGATGCAAACTATTATATATAGGATGGATAAATAACAAGGTCTTACTATATAGCACAGGGAACTATATTTAATATGCTGTGATAAACCATAATGGAAAAGAATATGAAAAAGAATGCATACATATGTATAACTGAATCACTTTGCTGTACAGCAGAAATTAACACAACATTGCAAATCAACTTTACTTCAATAAAATTTAAAAAAAAAAGCAAGTTGCAGGACTTTAGGTGATGTCTGATCCATTTATATAAACAAAACCATGACCCCTGCAATCAAGCTGTGTGCCTCTGCTTGGATGGGTGGGGGCCCTGTTGATGGAGGCTAAGCCATGACTGCTGGCAGAGCTGAGAGGCAGCCCCGGTTACCAGCATCCTCTGCTTTTAACCCATCACTGTCAGGGGAGGGCTCTTGCCTAAGGATTCTTTCTCTCTTTAGTCTGCTGGGTGGATGTGGGACTCCCTTTTCTTGTTAATCTGGTTTAAAGTAAGACATGACCCCATTAGCAAATTCTGAAGGTTTCTTCTTATTAAAAGAATGGGATGGCCACTATTTCTCCATGAGCATAAAAAAGGACAAACCAGAAGAAGCTCCCTGAGGACTTGTGGCTCCACACCAGGAAGTCTTTCCCAACAAAAATAGTGGATTGCAGGTGGTTAGGCAGGAGGACCCTCTGTATCAGAAGGAAGGAGAGAGAACAACTGAGGATGAGACCATGAACTCAGTTTGGACAACTCTTTCTCTCAAGGTCTTCTGCCTCGTATGAAGTTGAAATCTGCTTTTTTTGAGGTTCTATCCTAGGTTCCTGGAGGTCAGGCCCCTCTTCCTAAGGAGAACCCTTTAGAAACTCAAAGAGAGTGTCCTATCTCTCTCTCTTTCTCTCTCTCTTTTTCACTTGATATAGGTCTTATATTTTTTTATTTTTTGTTTTTAAAATTTTTATTGGAGTATAGCTGCTTTACAATGTTGTGTTAGTTATATTCTCTCTTGTATCCGCTTCACGAGGTAGAATCCCCCGTCACTTGAGGGGTTCAAATGGAGGCCACAGTGCCATTGTTAGAGAAGCTGAAAAGGGAACCCCCACAGGTGAGAGACTGGACTAGATGATCCCCACTAACCCATGGTTTCTTAGAATCTTCTTGGAATCTATGAATCTAAGACTTACTGGTGAAGGGCTGTGTTCATTTGCATTATCCACTTGCCCCTGTGGTCCTTTTCTCTATGAGTTGCATGAAGGGTCTCAGGAAATATGAATAGAGAAGGAATTTCTAAATGAACGGGCTGTGAAGAAATGTGTCGCAGTCCCCAGTAGGAAAGAAAGAGGTCCTCAGTGGCTTTGTGGTGCTTGACCTTGAAAGGTGAGTAATTCTTCTGAGTGATGATTCCCATGGAGAGACTTTTTCTCTTTTGAGTTGAGATGAGAATGGCTCTGAATCTATATGAGGGCCCATAAACTGCCTGTGTATGAGGGGTAAAAGACGACTAGTCAGGGGTTTTGCAGGGAGTCAGACGGTTGGGGTAGCCACATGGGTGTTGACCAGGGATCAGAGCAGTCTGGATCACTGTTGGCCCAATGCTTCTTCTCTGAAGAAAAAGATGGCTAAGTGATAATCACACAAATTATTGATGTCTTATTTTCCATTTAGATTTCCTTCAGTCAATTAGAAGATGAGATTGGAGAATATTCTCACAAAGTATACTAAAATACAGTTTTGTGAATTTTCTCTAAGATATTTGAATTTCATTTCTCTGAATAAATATAACATTTCTTTAGCTATCATAACTTTTGCAGATGTTTATTTCATTTTAAACATGTTTCATAGGAATTGAATACTTTTGAGATGTGAAGAGAGCAAAAAGAGGACAATACACATGTAAAATTGTAATTAAAAAAAATTGACCTAGTACTACAAATAAAATGAAACCAAAGACCAGTTATTTACTTTACAGCCCTGGTAGAAACCCGGCTGTAAGAATTTTGAAACACTGATGAAGCAACCCCTCCCTCTGTTCTTTGGATCCCATCCCCTCCTGTCTTCTAAGGAACTATCAGTAACCTTTTCTCTCCTGTGCAGTCAATCATTCTATTTCAACTGGATCATCCCATTGACATGGAACCATGATAAATCCTTTCCCATTTAAGAAAGCATCTAATGCTCCACATCCCACCCCAGTACTGCCCATTTCTCTCCTCTCCTTTCACAGCTAAATGCCTTCGCAGAATTGTCTACACTTGCTGCCTCATTTCCTCACCTCCCACTCAGTCCTCAACCCTCTACCCTAACTTCTGGCCCCATAAGTCTACCAAAATCGTTCTTAATAGAGTCATCAAGCATCACTACCTCATTGCATTCAATGGCTGTTTTTAGTCTTTATTTTACTTGACTTCTTAGCAGTTCTTGACACTATTGACAACTTGGTCTTTCTTGAAACTCTCCTCTAGTGATTTCCAAAGTGCCACCTTCCTGGTTCTCCCCTCACCTCTCTGGTTGCCCATCAATTCCCCATGCATCCACACTTTCAACATTGGTATTCCTCAAGTTCTTATCTAAGGTCCCTTTTCTCCTTTTCATTCCATACTGTCTTCCTCAATAACTACCTCTATCAGTCTTTAGGAAAACGACTCTAATTTATTTGTCTTCAGTCTGGATGTCTCCTTTGAGCTCTGGATCTGAATATCCGACTGGTCACTTGCCTTTGCTTGGATGTCTCAATGGCTCCTCAAAGTCACATGTCAAAGACTGAATTCATGATCTTCTTCTACGTACCCTTAATCTGCTCCTATATAAGTGAATGCACTGCCCGTCCATGTGCTTTCACAAGTCAGAAAACTAGGCTTCATCTCTGACACTTCCCTCCTGTTACTTTTATCCTGTGAATATCTCTTGAAAGTACCCACTTCTCTCCATCTCTACTGCATTAAAAATGCAAAAGGAAAGGGGCTGCTTTGCCAGGAAGTGAACTCATCATTGGTGGTGGTATACAAAGAGAGACTGGTTGGCCCCCTGGCATGAATGATACGGCAGGGGCTAGATAACTAGGTGATAGAGAGTGTTCTCTCATCCTCTCTCACCTGTCTAAGCTGTGGGGTGAGGGGTCAGGCCTCCATTGTCTTGGACCACTCCTTTCTCCTGCTTGTGTAGGCACTACTCCACAAGACCTACAAAGCTCTTGGAGGCCATGAGGGCAATTTCTAACCAAAGTCTCTTTTAGAAGAGGGCTGCGCTCTTCTGAGCTGCTAGTCTCTCCAGACAGCATCCAGTTCAGATGGGAAATCTGAGGCTCAAGAGCAGGGCAGGGACTTGCCCCAGGTTAAACAATGAGCCAGAGGTAGAGCTGAGGTTATGATCCAGGCGCCTGCCTTCCAAAGCTTTATTTTCTCATTATTCCCTGTTGCCCCTCCCTCAACAGTCCGCTCTGTCTCATTTAGGGCTGGTGAGTAATAATTTGCACCAGACCCTGGCAGATGATAAATTACACCTGTCATGTAGGAAGGATGCTTCAGTGCTGCTCTGGGCTAGGGTGTCAAAAGACAAGAGCTATTTGTTTAAAATACAAACAAGGAGACTGGAGACAGAGTAACAATGTCCCAGTGGATGCCTTATTTTTCTACCCTCATACCTGAGGATCATAAGTCCAGTTCCATAACCATGATTTTTAATTTCAGAAGCAAAGAGAAACCAAAACAAAACCAAAGCAACCACCACCAACACCATCACTACCAACAAAACCTCAGTGTTTGTCAGTGGGATTCTAATTTGCAGAGTTGTTGATTCCAATAGCTAATTGCTGGGTCTGGTTGAAGAGGAGTCAAAGGTATGATTCATAATATTTGGTTCTGGGGTAAAGAGAACAAGTACAAGCCAAATTAAGTGGGTCTGAAACAGCTATATAATAGGACTTTGCCTGATAGTCTGTAGGCTTAACCTGTAGCCCAATGTTCCAAAAATCCTTTTGATCTCTTCTACAGTGTTTGAAAAAAAAACCTTTCATGATAAGAGATCATCAGAAAAGGTATAGAGATAGATGGTTGAAAAATGGAGAAAATTCTCACAGACTTAACTGGATCCAGAAGCTCCTCCATCAACAAAAAAATTTGGATTTTGCACAACTGCTCATGAATCTATTTGTTGCTAAGTCTAAAATGACTTTCTACCAGTTATTAATGTGTATACACTGATGTAAAGTTATAGTATATAACAATGAAAGATACACATGGCATTTTTTGACTTATTCCGTACATATATCCAAAGTGAAATACTCATTATTTTCTTACCACTTTCAATTTTTAAAATTACCTCTGCTTTTATTTCTCTCATAGCAATATGTAAACAGTCATGTCCTGATGTTAATACCCTCAGGGGCTGGGAAGAGTGGGTGTGGATTTGATCTGATGCATCCTTTTCCCCACATTCATAGAGTGTTATTATTTTTCCTGCCTAAAATCAGGAAGGTTTATGAAATCCTTTTGTTTTAGGGCATGTCATTCTGAGGAGTTTCTCTGTTGGTTACTCCAGGGTCCCTGTAACATATCACCTACAGATTCTGCATTATACAGATTTAAGTATAATAGTTGGAATAGTGATTCTCAGAAAATAAGGGGTGGGGAGAGTGAAGCATGTCTCCTGGGGGAGGATAATATTAGAATCTATGGGCTGAGGGGCATGTAGTTTGAGAACATATTCAATATTATCATATAATTTTATGTCTGGAAAACAAAAAATAGCTAACATATTCTTAGAGAAAACTATAAGAAGTAAAGCTCAATGAAATCTTTATGGTTGATAGGGTCATATAAAAGATATAAGAAACCTTTCTAACTTAGCCCTAGGGGTAGCTGAGATGATGGCCACAAAAACCTGAATCTCTCAAAAATAATCGAGAACAACAAGAAGGATAAATACAACCACAAAATCCATGTCTTCAGCATAACCAGAAGAAAGAGAATGTACAAATTTCAGATTTATCCCCAAGTAGATAAAAAACTCCAAATGCCAGGAAATTATTTTTCATGCTTTGCCCACTAGCATCCACGAAGACCAAGGGTGGTAAGGGAAATGCTACATGGAAGAGTGAAGAGGGTAGATAGTGACAGGCCCAGGCTTGATCTAAAATCACTCCTAGAAAGATAATGTCTACTCTGAGTTGGGAAAATTCTGAAAAAGAGTCCTGGTATACCACAGTACCTACTATAAGGAAGGAATATAAAAACATATGTTATTTGAGGTAGCAGTTTTAAAAAGGCACTGCTTCCGAGGGAAGAGAATGTGAAAAGGCCAGGAGAGATGGTTTTTACAGATATGGTGGTGATGGGGAAAAGAAGCAAAGGGAACATTTTAGAGTCTTGCAAATAAGAGAGAACCAAAAAACTGAAGGACACGCAATTCCTTCCTCAACCACAAAAAATAAAAGCCACCTTTTAAAGATATTCTGCACTGGCACATGGACATAAAAAGGGCACCCTTGTATTAGGAATTAAAGAGAATTGGTTGAAAACAGAAAAGAAATGTAAACAAAGACAAAATCATATCAGAAATCAAGATTAAGTGTCCTGCATAGAGGGAACTTACCTCAACATAATAAAGGCCATATATGACAAACACACAGCAAACATCATTCTCAGTGGTGAAAAACTGAAGTTAGTTAGTTCCACTAAGTTAACTAAAACTTAGTTCCACTAAGATCAGGAACAAGACAAAGTTGCCCACTCTCAACAATATTATTCAACATAGTTTTGGAAGTTTTAGCCACAGCAGAGAAGAAAAAAGAAATAAAAGGAATCCAAATTGGAAAAGAAGACATAAAACTGTCACTGTTTGCAGATGACATGATACTATACATAGAGAATCCAAAAGATGCTACCAGAAAACTACTAGAGCTAATCAATGAATTTGGTAAAGTAGCAGGATACAAAATTAATGCACAGACAAAATTAATGCACAGAAATCTCTTGCATCCTATACACTAAGGATGAAAAATCTGAAAGAGAAATTAAGGAAACACTCTCATTTACCATTGCAACAAAAAGAATAAAATACCTAGGAATAAACCTACTTAAGGAGACAAAAGACCTGTATGCAGAAAACTATAAGACACTGATGAAAGAAATTAAAGATGATACAAACAGATGGAGAGATATACCATGTTCTTGGATTGGAAGAATCAACATTGTGAAAATGACTCTACTACCCAAAGCAATCTACAGATTCAATGTAATCCCTACCAAACTACCAATGGCATTTTTCACAGAACTAGAACAAAAAATTTCACAATTTGTATGGAAACACAAAAGACCCCAAATAGCCAAAGCAATCTTGAGAAAGAAAAACGGAGCTGGAGGAATCAGGCTCCCTGACTTCAGACTATACTACAAAGCTTCAGTAATCAAGACAGTATGGTACTGGCAGAAAAACAGAAATATAGATAAATGGAACAGGATAGAAAGCCCAGAGATAAACCCACACACTTACGGTCACCTTATCTTTTTTTTTTTTTTTTTTTTTTCAAAATCATTAACTTCTTTGACTGAACATCTGAGTATAAGGGTTGGAGACCATTTTTATTTAGGGTAGTGGTTCTTATTTATTTATTTATTTATTTATTTTTTGGCTGTGTTGGGTCTTCGGTTCGCGCGAGGGCCCTCTCTAGCTGCGGCAAGCGGGGGCCACTCTTCATCGCGGTGCGGGGACCGCTCTTCATCGCGGTGCGCGGGCCTCTCACCAGCACGGCCCCTCCCGTTGCGGGGCACAGGCTGCAGATGCGCAGGCTCAGCAGTTGTGGCTCACGGGCCCAGCTGCTCCGCGGCACGTGGGATCCTCCCAGACCAGGGCTCGAACCCGTGTCCCCTGCACTAGCAGGCAGACTCTCAACCACTGCGCCACCAGGGAAGCCCACCTTATCTTTGATAAAGGAGGCAAGAATATACAATGGAGAAAAGACAGCCTCTTCAATAAGTGGTGCTGGAAAAACTGGACAGCTACATGAAAAAGAATGAAATTAGAACACTCCCTAACACCATACACAAAAATAAACTCAAAATGGATTAAAGACCTAAGTGTAAGGCCAGACACTATCAAACTCTTAGAGGAAAATATAGGCAGAACACTCTATGACATAAATCACAGCAAAATCCTTTTAGACCCATCTCCTAGAGAAATGGAAATAAAAACAAAAATAAACAAATGGGACCTAATGAAACTTAAAAGCTTTTGCACAGCAGAGGAAACCATACACAAGAGGAAAAGACAACCCTCAGAATGGGAGAAAATATTTGCAAATGAAGCAACTGATCAAGGGTTAATCTCCAAAATATACAAGCAGCTCATGCAGCTCAATATCAAAAAAACAAACAACCCAATCCAAAAATGGGCAGAAGACCTAAATAGACATTTCTCCAAAGAAGATATACAGATGGCCAACAAACACATGAAAGGATGCTCAACATCACATCATTAGAGAAATGCAAATCAAAACTACAATGAGGTATTACCTCACACTGGTCAGAATGGCCATCATCAAAAAATCTACAAACAATAAATGCTGGAGAGGGTGTGGAGAAACGGGAACCCTCTTGCACTGTTGGTGGGAATGTAAATTGATACAGCCACTATGGAGAACAGTATGGAGGTTCCTCAAAAAACTAAAAGTAGAACTACCATATGACCCAGCAATCCCACTACTGGGCATATACCCTGAGGAAACCATCATTCAAAAAGCATCATGTACCACAATGTTCATTGCAGCACTATTTACAATAGCCAAGACATGGAAACAACCTAAGTGTCCATCAACAGATGAATGGATAAAGAAGATGTGGCACATATATACAATGGAATATTACTCAGCCATAAAAATAAATGAAATTGAGTTATTTATAGTGAGGTGGATGGAACTAGAGACTGTCATACAGAGTGAAGTAAGTCAGAAAGAGAAAAACAAATACCGTTTGCTAACACATATATATGGAATCTAAAAAAAAAAATGGTTCTGAAGAACCTAGGGGCAGGACAGGAATAAAGACACAGATGTAGAGAATAGACTTGAGGACATGGGGTGGGGGAAGGGTAAGCTGGGACGAAGTGAGAGAGTTGCATGGACATATATACACTACCAAATGTAAAATAGATAGCTAGTGGGAAGCAGCTGCATGGCACAGGGAGATCAGCTCAGTGCTTTGTGTCCACCTAAAGGGGTGGGATAGGGAGAGTGGGAGGGAGACACAAGAGGGAGGAAAAGTGGGGATATATGTATATGTATAGCTGATTCACTTTGTTATACAGCAGAAACTAACACACGATTGTAAAGCAATTATACTCCAATAAAGTTGTTTAAAAAAAAAAAGAAAATTTACTATCTTCCTAGGAAAGCAAGAGATACATATGAGATAGATAACAAAACAAGTCAGCAATTAAAAATATGTCTGAATGAGTTATAAAAATGAGAGGTCAAGGCATGCCTGGAAAGGTCTTCAATTAAATATCTAGCTTGATCTACTGTCACATCCAACAGTTGCCAGGAATTTACAAGAATGATTAATTATGCCTTTATAGATGCACTGAATAGAGAATATGGGATGATAAAAATAAATTCCCCTCGAGAACTTGGAGCCAAGATATGAAAGCAACCTGTGTCTATCAACAGATGAATGGATAAAGAAGTTGTGGAATATATATATTGGAATACTACTGTACTACTATAATGGAATACTACTCAGCCACAAACAGAAGGAAATTTTGCCATTTGTAACAACATGGATGGACTTGGAGGGCATTATGTTAAGTGAAATAAGTCAGACAGAGAAGGACAAATACTGTATGATATCACTTACATGTGGAATCTTAAAAATACAACAAACTAGTGAATATAACAAAACAAGAAACAGACTCACAATTATAGTGAACAAACTAGTGGTTACCAGTGTGGAGAGAGTAGTGGGGAGGCGCAACACAGGGGTAGGGGATTAAGAGGTACAAACTACTATGTATAAAATAACTACATGGATATATTGTACAACACAGGGAATATAGCCAATATTCTTTAATAGCTATAAATGGAATGTAACTTTCAAAAACTGTGAATCACTATATTGTACACCTGTAACTTATATAATACTGTACATCAACTATACTTCAATTAAAAAAAAAGAAATTGGAAAAGAAAAGATTAAGTGCCCTTTTACAAGGTACCCAAGAAAGAATAGACTAAAATGAAATTTTAATTAGAGAAATTGAAGAAAGGCAGGAAAACATATAAGAGAATGAAAAGAAGATAAAGAAGCAAAAAGGGTTAGGGAGAAAGTAGTTGAAATGGTAGACTGAAAGGCAAAGAAGAAACAATATATATAATTGGAGTCACTGATGAGGATAATTCAAGGAGACTTTCTGGAAATGAAAGAAGATCAGGATCTACATATTGAAAGGGTCCACTAGGTACCTGGGAAAATTTACTCATAAGGATCAATTCTATGACATATTCTAGTGTAACTATTAAACTTTAAACATAAAGAAAAGTCCTTAAGGCCAATAAACAAAAAGACCAAAAGATGTACAAGTGCAAGAGAATTAGGATTGGTTTTTTTGTTTCGTTATGCAGCAATAGATAATTAATACATATGGATTCTTATATATTGAAAAAGAGAAGTTCAGCTTCCTTAGCATCAGTAGTGTAAAAATGAAGAGCAGGTATGCCTTGAGAATCTCTCAAACTGAATAACACTCAAGTAAAATCATACTGACATAATTAAAAAGGCAGTGGATTTTTCTACAAATTGGATTTCCCTGTAACATATAATATTGCATTAGGAATGCACAAAAGTGAAATTGTTGTATGAAATAGCTCATTTAATCACAAAGAATAACTTAAAAAACTATTCCTCTAATGAAGACACTCTCCTCAATTTTGCATTTGGGATACTGCCAAGAATTATTAGTAGATAAAATACTGGGATATTTTTTCTATTCTGTTCTATAGTCAAGAATCAAACTGATGTATTGTTGAAGATATCAAACTTCAAGCTTTGCAAAAGAGCTGATCTTAAATTATTTTGCTTTTAGTTGTGATGAATCCACAGAGGACAGGAATTGAGTATATTTCCTAATGCACGGTTAGAGATACATTTGAATAAGATGTGCTACTTTTTAAATTAAAGACTTGGAGACCATCATCGAAGTTGATGATGTCTTTCGAGCTGTGTCAAAATTATTTGAAGTTAATGAACTAAACTGGGAAAAAATTTTTTAGTGTGTCCTGATGGTGAACCAGCAATGCTGGGTCTGAAATTAGACTTTTTTTTAATGGAAAAAACTTTAAAATTTTCATCTGCTTTTAGGATATATGTTGACTTTATTGATAAACCATTTATGAAAGAATTTTAATCTTGCTATCAAGATAGTAATTTTTTATTAACAAAATTGGGTAGTAATTTTTTATTAACAAAATTGGGTAGAAGCATCAAATTATTTGCTTTGCTTTATAAAAAATTAAATGTGGATAACAAAGTTCTCCTGTTTTACGTGAGGTTCATCATTGACTATCATTTGCCCTATTTTTGAAATGCCAGAGAAAAGACCAACTGTGTGAATTTAAAAGGTGATCAAACTTTTAGTAGAGTTTGGCATATTTACTTGAGATATATTTGGAACTTTAAATACATTGGAATTGAAAATTGAGGTATATAAACCAAATTATCATTCATTGTGTTATACTCCAGGCATTTATAGTGTCATTTCTCCTAAAGACACAGCAGTGGTTTCTGAGGTATACACTATTCCTCAGGGTAGAACCTCTCAGACTAAGAAATGAAATTTCCAAAAGAAGTCCACCAGGGCTTCCCCGGTGGCGCAGTGGTTAAGAATCCGCCTGCCAGTGCAGAGGTCACAAGTTTGATCCCTGGTCCAGGAAGATCCCATATGCCGTGGAGCAACTACGCCCGTTTGCCTCAACTACTGAGCCTGCGCTCTAGAGCCCGTGAGCCACAACTACTGAAGCCCGTGCGCCTAGAGCCCGTGCTCCACAACAAGAGAAGCCACCGCAATGAGAAGCCCACGCACCGCAGTGAAGAGTAGCCCTGCTTGCCGCAGCTAGAGAAAGCCTGCGCGCAGCAACAAAGACCCAATGCAGCCAAAAATAAATAAATAAATAAATAAATAAATAAATAAATAACTTAAAAAAAAAAAAGAAGGCATCCAGGGCAGACCCCAGAATCTCCTTCCCTTCATCTAATTACAGTCTGACAATGACACAGTTACAGATGAAACGAGACTGGTGATGTGAAGTGTGATGCACTCCAAAAGGTGAGGATTTCCCAGATGTAAGTCCCAGGTCAGCGGTTCTCAGATTTTCTTGCATTCATGCCAAATGTTCGAATACTAGAATTTGAACTAGAACATGTTTCATGGTACCACACATGAAGCACTTCCCAAATATTTTTGACTGTCAGACTCTTTTGCTCAGAAACATTATGTAAAACCAGTGTTCCTTCAAAAATACTTGGGAAACACTTTCTTAGATGACAATGAACTAATACATGTAGTGCTTGAAAGAAAAATATTGTGACCCAAGAATTAAACTCCGTCAAGATGTTCATGCATGAAGAAACTGGAAATATTAAGTTGTATAACAGGTCTCAGAAAGTATACCATACATACTTCCTCTGAAATAATTACTCAAAGATGTTCCTTCCAGTGCTATTTCTAATTGAAATAATAATAAATAAAATATTCTAAATAGGTGTAGCTGTAAAAATAAATATTTTCAGATATGGAGAAAATTGCAATTTTATACCTTCTTAAAATGATAAATATTAAACTAAATATAATAGCAGGAGGTAAATAATAGAGTTAAAAGTAGATATTAATGAATTAGGAAACAAAATCTACGAACGGATTTTTCTAAAATAAACAAATCTCTGATAAGCTTAATCCACTAAAAGAGCAAAATATATAAACACAAATACACACAAAATCATACAGGTATATTCAACATCATTACATTGGCAGACTTTATTTTGCTACAGACTTTTTTTTCTTCCCCATCTCCCTCTTCTCTCATGGAATCTTCTGAATTCCCTCTCCTCCCTAAGGCAGCCAATGGAAATGACCTGGTATATATCCTTTCATACATTTCTCTATTCTCATATAACCCTGTGCAAAGACATATATCCATATATAGGATTTTTTGTTGTTTCCTTTTTATAAAACTGGATCCTTATTAAAGACATCTGTCTATAAATTCTTTTTTTTTAATTTAATAATACCTCTTGGTCAACCCTTCAGGTCAATGGATACAGAAGTCATTCATTCTTTTTAATGACTGCCTATTTTTAGTTTTCCCCCACTACAAATAATGCTGCACAAAACATCCTTGTATGTACTATGTGTTTCTTTCGGAAAACTTTCTGCTGGGTCAATAAACAGATATGTTTTAAATATGAGTAAATATTGGCAGATTATTTTCTGAGAGGGATGTGGTAATTCATATTCTCACCATCAATGTATAAATGTGTCAATTTCCCCATATTTTCACCAGAAGTTGGCATTTTAATTTAAAATGTTTTCCAGTTTTACCAGTGAAAAAATGGCATAGTGTTATTGCTTTGTTTTGCATTTCCTTGACTATTTTTGAGGTTAAGCATCATTTCTTATTGGTCATTTAGGGTAAATATCCCTGATGTATGCAACTTACTGTGAAGAGTGTCAGAAAAAAATTGTGTGTGTGTAGGCGTGTGTGTGAGAGAGAGAGAGAGAGAATGATAAATCAAAAATGGTGACGATAGATGAACCTGGATAAAGGGTTTATGGATGTTCTTTTTCCTCTTTGTTAAACTCTTTTTTAAGTTTAAAATTATTTCAGAAAAGGTTTTTAAAGATATTTAAGGCTATATATTTCCATCAGGATATAGCTTCAACTGAGTCTTACAGGTTTTGGTGTGAAATACTGTAATTATTTACTACTTTCCAGATAATTCATACTTTCTTTGATGCAGTCATTGTTTAGAAGTACATTTTACAATGTCCAAGTAGTTAAGAAATTTTCATTATCTTTATATTTGTGTGCAGTCAGAGAGTGTGGCTTATAAAATTTCTACTTTTAGAATTTTATTAAGGTTTTCTTTTTGGTCAACTATATGGTTGATTTTTAGAAATACTTCAGTGTTCAAGAGATAATGTGTTGTTTCTATTTGTAGAAGTATGAGTTTTCTATCTATGGCATAATTTGAATTGCTGATGTATATTGTTGGTTGTAGTCATGTTTGCTAGGTCTTTTACTGTTGTATTTTGTTTCATTTACTCCCAGTATATCAGTTTCTGAAAATGGCATATTAAAATCTCTCACAAAAGTTACATTTTAAAAATCAAATTCTCTTTGTATTTCTATTAGTTTTTGCCTTATATTTAGCTGCAATATTTTGGAGGGCAGAAAGTTTCATTACTTTATCCTGTTTAATGTTTTGACTTTAAATGTACTTTTGTGATACAATATTGCTACTTTTGCTTTCATTTTATTTGAATTTGCCTGGTTTCCCTTCATTTTAACTCTTTCCCTATCTCTTTAACTGTGTTTCTTATTTTTTAATTGTACTTTAATGGAGGAATTCAGTCTATTTACATTTAGAGTAATAAGAAATACCCTTCCATGTAATCTTATGTTTTCTATGTGTTTTACTTTGCTACTGCTTTCTGTTTCTCTTTAACCAATTAATTAACTTGCTGGAGCAAGTTTTTATTCATTCCCTTTTTCCTTTTTGCTAATTTGGAAGCATTTCTCTGCTTTTCAATTCTGCAAGTGGTTACTTTTTCATCCCAAGAATCATCATTTCATATATTACCTCTTATATCTGACTATGATAGTAATTATCAACTTGCTTCCACCAAATTGCTTTATTTACCTATGCCTCTCTCCTCATAGCAAAATGAAAGGAAATATTTAGAAAGGTTTTGTTTCTTTACTTGCAACTTTCTCTTTATTTTTCATTTCTAGGTTTTGTTCAAGTGATTTTTAAACATTTGGTCAAGGCTATTATTAGGTTTAGCTTTACCTGTTCTAAAATTCTTCACTTAAAACTTTCGATAAAAACCTCCACTCACAGGGGGCTTCCCTGGTGGCGCAGTGGTTGAGAATCTGCCGGCCAATGCAGGGGACACGGGTTCGAGACCTGGTCTGGGAGGATCCCACATGCCGTGGAGCAACTGGGCCCGTGAGCCACAATTACTGAGCCTGCGCGTCTGGAGCCTGTGCTCCGCAACAAGAGAGGCCACGACAGTGAGAGGCCCGCGCACGGCGATGAAGAGTGGCCCCCGCTCACCACAGCTGGAGAAAGCCCTCGTACAGAAACAAAGACCCAACACAGCCATAAATAAATAAATAAATAAATAAATAAAATTTAAAAGGCTTTATGGTGCTGCTGTACGAAAAAAAAAAAAACCTCCACTCATGCTATTTATTTACCTATACATACATTCATACATATATACAGGTTGTATTAAAAATACTTAACAACTTAGCAGAATCGATAGCAGCCATGAACAAGCATGGTTACCAGTGTTGCCCACCACCATTTTCCCTCTATTTTTTATCTTTCTCCTGGAGCTGCAATTCGGTTAGCACAGTTTCTTAAGTATGTTCCTCAGACAGGTGACACCCTCAGAATTCTTGCATAGCTTCAAATACCTTTATTTACCATGTAGGTGTTATTCTTCTAGCTCGTTATTTGTGATTGAAAAATCTGATTCTAGTCTGGTTTTAGTTCTCCTTCCTTTTTTACCTAATTTCTCCTTTCTGTCAGTTGCACGGGAAAAGACAGTAGTTAACAGTGGAGAAACTGAAACTCAGGTTTTTTTAAACCAAGCTATGTCAAAGTCTATTTCTTTCTTTAGTCAATTGTGTCTGGGGGCTGCGGGTGGAGGAAATGGGAAGATGTTAGTCAAAGGGTACACAATTTCAGTTATGCAGGGTGAATACGTTCTAGAGATCTACTATACAGCAGGGTAACTATAGATAATAATACAGTATAGAATCCCTGAAATTTGCGAAGAGCATAGATCTTAAGTATTCTCACTACAAAAATATTGTAACTATGTGAGGTGATGGATACATTAGGTTGATTGCGGCAGTCATTTCACAATGTATATGTAAATCAAAACATTGCACTGTACACCTTAGATATATATATATATAGTTTTTATTTGTCAATTATACTTTAATAAAACTGGAAAAAATTGTGTCTGAGACATGAAAACCTCTTTTAATTTTGAAATTTATCTTTCTTAAGATAAAAACACCTTTCTCTCCTTCTGGAACTTGCCTTACTTGCCAGTTAGGTCTCCTGTATCTGTCCTCCAAGAGTCTTATATCTTTTCCCTTCATGGTTTTCATCTTTTTGAATTTGTTGCTCTGTTGTGAGATACTTCTTATACAGGCTACTAAATTTGTTTTCAGAAAAACTATCTTTTCTTTCAGTTTATGTATTAAAAGTTTCAATGAGAAAGCTATACTTTTAGACCCAGACAGTCTTTTTTTATTCTCTAACTGGATCTCCTTAAGAGTTCTTCTTACAGCTGTTTAATTGTCACACTTGATTCTGCTCCAGTGGGGCCCCTGCTCTTCAGGCTCTGCTTTGTCTACTTTGTTCTGGTTACTGAATGCTGGTTAAAATAGTTACTCTTTTCTTTAGCCCGTTCATCATTTCGCTGGATCAACTGTTGGGTAAAATCACTGGAATCTGTCTCCTGCTGGCAAGGCCTAGGTCTCATTAAGCAGTGGGGAACACAATGGCCAGGCTTTGTAGCTTATCCTGAGCAGAAGAAGGGAGCTTCTGAGCAAACCTCTCCCCAGGACCACGGAGCAGCCCCTCTGCCTCAGGGACCGGGAGTAGTCATCCTGCTTCCTGCTCCCCTGCAGGTCCTCTGAGGCCAGGAGGATCGGCCCGGCCCCCCCAGGACCACACACGCTGGGCCCCTCCAGGTGCACAAGCCATCCTCTACGCGTGAGCTGGTGGCCTCAGGTGCCCTGTCCGGTCTCCTCCCGCCTCACTGCCCTGCTGTTGCCTTTCTCCAGAAAGGGAGCGAGAGGGAAAGGGAGTGAGAGTCTTTTATCCAGAGGCTGCCTCGCTAGAATCTCAGTCTCAATATATATTATATTTTAGGGCTTAAAAATGTCATTAAAGTTTCCAGCATTGACTGGAGGGAAAAGGGAGGGAGGAATAAAAGAAAGCTCTGAAAGTACTGCTTGGCTAGGGAAGACTATACATGCTGCGTATTTATGCACGAGCACGTGCGTGTGCATCTATAGCAGTTATAGGGCCGTATCTAAGCCATACAAGGCCCTGCTGTGACCCCAGCTTGTCCAGCCCTCCCCGCAACTGAAGCCACTTGTTCCTTGATGGGCTCAGTTTTCTTCAAGTCCTGAGATCTCTATTTCTACGAGGTAGCCAGTTAGCCCACATTCAGGAGCTCAGGGGCTTAACAATGCCCTGCTTCTGGGAACCTGACTTCTGCTCTGATCCTGGCATCAAGCCCGTCCCTCCCTCAGTCCCTCCAGGGCCCAGCCTTGTTTTCCTCTTACCTGTCCCCCTGCATATCATTTGGGGTTCAGTCAGAGAAGCAGAGCCACTAGCAAAATGTATGCAATAAGGGATTAAGTATAGGGATTTGACCTTACCTAATCATGGGAATTGGTCAGTCTAAGGGAGGCTGTCACTTCTGTGTCTGGTGCTGGAGCCTCAAGTCAGCAGCGCAGAGAGGTGGGAGGGAATGATGGGAAGGAAGTAGGGAATCAAGGACAAATTGGAACCTGCAGGAATGGGCTGGAATCCACTTGGTGTCTCACTTCCTTCAAGACTCCGACTTTGACGACAGGAGTGACTTACAGGAAAAGTTTTGCTTTTCCCTGTGGAACACAATCCTCAGCTGGCCCAGGGAATCAGGAATTAAAATGGGCAGGACGAGCAGGTGTGGAGGGCTGCACTGTGGGTCTGGATGCTGTCCCACGCCACCCCGGTGAGCCCACAGGACAGCGACAAGGTGGGTGAGGCCTTGTGCCCTGCCCTTCTAAGCATAAGAAAGAATGTGGCTGCTACTTCCTTTCCACCTTCCAAATCTCAGGGAAAATGTTCCTGTGACCAAAGCTGCCCAGGAACTACACAGAGGAGTGAATTCTAGGAAACACAGTTCCAGCTCAGCTAAACTGACATTGTAAACCTCTATTCCCTTTGAGGCTGCAGCTCAGTCACTGACCCAGGGCCACGGGCTGCCCGGTGGCCTCATAGCTCACCTGCGGCTCCTCACCTGGCCCCGTGCCTGCCTGCATTAGTGGGACCCTCTTCCCCACAGGCACCAGGCACTCTCAGCTTGGCCCTCCCTCCCAGGGCTTGTGAAGCTATCATTCCTGTTGTGACCTGGCTCCGGGAAACCAGACCTGATTCCAGTTGGAAGTCAGAGGAATTTATGGACAACTCCTGGTGGTATCTGACTCTCATGGAGCAAAGCTCTCTTCTCTGTTCCGGATTCATGGGCAGTTTTAGGAAGCTGAAGCCATGTGTGAGGAGCCTCTCTGAGCTACCATGGAGCTCAAGGCCCAGGAGTTCTTACCTAAGAGACTGGATGCAGCATTGACCTGGCCAAGGAAGCCCTTCTTCCCTCCCAGTCCCATCCTGGAAGGGGAATGTAGGTCATTCCTGGTGTTTCCAGGATACTGGGCATGACACAGGGCCTAGTGAAACCCTTCATTGTTCTTATAGGGACACTGAACCCTGGAGAATGATGGGAACTAGCCCAGGGAACAGAACAGCATTAAGAGCAACGTCTGGAAGCAGACACCTGGCTTCATGTTGGGGTCTGGCCTCTTCCTAGGATGTGTGACCTTGGGCACATCACTTAACCTCTCTACTCTTCATATCCTCATACATAAAATGGGGGAAAACAATAGTGCCTACTTCATTGGACTGTTATACAGATTAACTGGCATCTTGTTAAGTGCCCAGCACCAAATAAGTGCTCAATATAATATATTATTATACGTGGACAGTTTTCCCACAGCCAGAGCCCTCCAGCCCAGGGAAGCAGGCTATGCAGAACTTTCTCCAATCCCAGGCGGTTCTTCATCTCAGCCACCTCTGCCGGCTGTTGGTCACCTCCCTTTAACACTTGGCATCACCTTGCCTTGCACTTGAGTCAGTTGCTGGCTTGTCTGCCTTCTTATAAATCTGGGATGTCACCCAGAGTTCCCAGGGGCTGGGTTTACTTCATCTCTCCCCAGGACACAGTCTGGCACAGACTAGGCCTTCAGAAGAGCTTTGAGTGAACGGACATCTTCGATTCCCGGAATTTCTGATTTGGAGGGACTTGAGAGTTGTCTAACCCAATTCCTCATCTGATTTCAAGAATTCCTTTTCAGATCATTCAGAAGATACTCTTTTAGTCTCTGCTTGCATACCTCCAGTGCTGGGAGACTCAACTCACTGTTGCTCAGGGCAGCTTATTCTATTTTTAAAGACAGCTCTATTTTTAGAACTTTCTAATTGTACGCAGTACAATTAATTCTACCATTTGCATCAAATTTTGGTTGGAGACTATAGAAACATGCAGGGAAAGAGCTGGTAAATAAGGATTGTTCTGGGTTTATGGCTGAGGTTACAAAACAATCAGAAGGGTGACAGAGCACACAGTATAACTTTTATAAGCTTTGCTCAACTAGGCAGAAACAGGCTCTCGGAAATGTCTCTACATTTCTGCCTCCAGTGTTTACTGGAGAATCCTTATATGGTTGTTATTTACAAATCCAGACAGGAGTTCACAGGGGGCTAGAAGGCAGCAGTTTATAGATGGTTTGAAGACAGAAGTTCATAGAGAACTTGAGTATTTGTTTGCATGCTTATCTTCTAAAAGTTATTTTTCTGCTCCACAATTTTGGAAGTGGAGTTGTTCAAGTTCTGAGGGTATATTTGAAAGCCCCAGTAAGAAAGGGGTTAGACCTTCATCTCCTAGGATAGTGCTTCTGCTTCTGGAAGGGATGCTAGGATTTTTGGACAGATACCTCCCAGCCACCCAGAATGCTCGCTGGAGTTTAGCCAGAACATCAGCCCCCATGGATTAATTTGAAATTCGCTCAAATAGCCATTCTTAAATGCCTACTCTATGGAAGGACTGCATTTCAGGCACTCACGACTGGATAGGGGGTGGACGAAGACAGGGTGGTGAGGGCTCAAGTCCCAGCCGGAAAGTTCTTAGAGCCTCCCTGTGGCCAAGCAGTCTGCAGCAGGTTAAGGCTTCCCAGAAAACTTCAGAGAATGCTTCCACTAAACCCTGCATCTAGAGCAAGCAGGAGGGACTTGGGGGCACAATGTGGTGTAGCTGAAAGAACACCAGAAAGGGGAATCGGGTCCCTGGGGGTAGATGTCCGTTTGCTGATAACTCAATGTTTTTAGGGGAAATTGAAGACGCTAAGATGTTCCCAGCACTAACAAGTTGAAAATTTAAAACTAACAAAGCAGTTACAATCCTCCCCAGCTGCATAGAGTTTTGTGGTTCCCATCCTGCCCTCCTTTGAATCTAATCTTCTCAGTACCCCAAGAAGTAGACAGGATGAAGATTATGATTTCTGTTCTATAGATGAGGAAACTCAGATTTACTGACATGCCAAGGTCACACAGTTGGGGACGGGCAGATCCCTCCCCACCTTGACTGTTATTAGGCCTCTGACCCTAACAACCTGTAATTATGTGGTCAGCCTTGGGACAGCAAAACATCTACCGGGGGAGGTGACTATTTAGATGGCAAATGTGACTTTTATGGGGAAGATGTCTCAATACAGTAGCATTTTATAAAAGGAGACAAGGAATAGGGGCTCACACTGTCTCTGGGATAGTGACGTTTTGTCAGTTTATTAAATTCAGATTTATTGCTAACTCCCTGACCAAAAACAGAGCTGTTAGCAGTCCATAACATGGAGCAGAAATATGAGTTTTCAGTGAATCCAAGAAAAAAATAGAGAAGAAACCTTAATGACCTGTCACTTGAAATAAATCTTAGTGGTCACATAAACCAGGATGACAGGAATTTATATTGTTCCTCAGCACTTGAATGACTAATGTGGTCAGAGTGGGGAGACACAGAAATTATTTCTCTTAACAAGCCAGCACCTGTTTGCACACTCTTGGAACTGCTTTGATGAAGTCCTGAATGTCGCCTTGACACCCCTCAGTCATGCTGTTTGTGGGCAGTAACCTTCCCACACAGCTTGAGACAAAGGTGGCATTTCAGCTCTGTTCCAGGGGCTCTGGAAGGTTCTTAATCAGAGGAGTAGTGCTGAGATGCTAGAGAAAATCACTGGAGAAACATTGACATAGGCAAGGCAGGGGCAGTGGAAAAGGGCCTCAGAGTGTCTCGGGGTGAATGTACATCTGAACCATTCCCAATCCCACCCCATGCTGGGATTCTGGATTCTGCAGCATCAGAAGTACTAAGTAGAGCTGGAGGAGTCCTCAGAGATCAGTTAGTTCCATTGTTCAGATGAGCAGACTTAGGTTTACTGGATGGAAACAACTAGTTCAAAGTCACAGAGCAAGAGAGTGTCAGATGCAGAATGAGAGCTCAGATTTCCAGACTCCTGGGCGTCACATAGCTTCTGTTAGTGGACAATGGTCCTTTCTTATTTGACCCTGAATGAATATAAACCTGCATGCCACTGATATCTACTGGATGTCCCATGTTCAGTACTGGGAATGTAATCGCCCAACTAAACAATCCTACTGAGGATGTTCCCCATGAAAATCATTACTGACCCTAAAAATCCTGCTCACAGATACAGTGTGTTACCTTCGACACTGTGTTTTCACATTCTTCCTCTTATGTGATCCTTATGCACTGAAAAGGCTGACAGGATGATTGCTTTTGTTCTTATTGTATAGATAAGAAACTGAGCTTCCTAAATTAAGGCTAATAAGGCTGCACTTCCGTTATCTCAAAGGAGCAAGAGTCTGAGGAATCAATGAAATCCTGAATGGATTGTAATGAAGTGCTGTTAATGGCTCAAGTTAACAACCTTGCCAGGTGTTGTGAAGAATACACAGACTCCCCAGCTCCGACCCTGTTCCTGGAGACACTGCAGTCCACTGCAGAACCAAGAGGCCATCAAACCCCGACCTCTTCTGGCCTGGGCTGTCCTAGCCTTCTAGAGTTCACACAACCAGTTCCTGGAGGTTCTGGTTAATTACACTAAAGCAGGGTTTTTTTTTTTTTTCTTTCCTAAAAACAGTTCATCTAAAGCTTAATCCTTTAAAAAGGATCTCTACATCTGATTTGATGCCCTATTCTTTTTGTCATTAAATTTTTTGAAACTATTTTGAAACCTGTTCATCTTAGAGCACTTCTGGCTAAATTTTATCCTTTGTTCATTTATCAAATTTGCAGTATTTTATGAAGATGGTATTTCTTATCTACGCAGGTGTCTTTTCTATTAAGAGGTATAAAACCAGCCTTTCCTCAAAATGATATGTATCTAGCAATAAATGCTTGCATTAAAAACCTGAATTCCAGTCAATTGTTATGCACAGACACACCTGATCCTGTCTTTGTAATTACAGATGATATGTACCAATGTTGGGTACTCTTTATCTTGTGCTTCATAATCAGCTATTAATTTATGAACTAAAATATGGAGCCTATATTCCAGGTAACCCAGAATGAGCTGCTGCAGATTTGATTTATTGTGATCTAAGAATGGGCATTAGAGGTTATCCAGGTAACACACAGAGAACACAGGGGGATGCTGTCAGAACCTGGAGGGGAGGAGGCCTTTGAACTCTGGCAAATATGGCATGTACAGAAGTGTTGACAGGAATCAACCTGGGGCTTGGCATTTGAGCCCATCTAGATCTTAGAAGGCTTTAGAAGTGACGACTTCAGCAGTCATTTCTTTCAGTCATTCCACCAGTTAGCACATATTTATGGAGCACTCACTGTGTGCCAGGCACTACACTTGATTCTGGGAACACAACTGGGGGCCTAGACACACAGGCTCCCTGACCTTGTGGAGCCTATCCTCTAGCGAGGAAGACACACCTTAAGTCACAATCACACATTTGTGTCATTTCCGTTTTTTCTGTGTCAATAGAATTCTGAAACTGTTTGGCATGGCAATATGTCCAACTAACCAATGACATTTCCCAGGCTCCCCTGCAGCTGAGGATAGTCATGTGACACATTCTGGCCACTGAAAGGTAACGAAGTCTGTTGGGTATTGCAGGAAAGTTTTGCTTTCCTGATGTTGGTGCTACCCCTTCCATCTTGTTGTTTCTCCCCCCCTCCCCTTTCTTTCTAGAATGTGAATGTGAGACTAGAAGCACCGTCTTGTAGCAATGAGGTGGACATACAGACTTAAGTAAGAAAGAAATTAGCCCCTTCTCTTTGGTTAAACACACAGTAACTGTGTCTCTCTTACATGCAATCCCTATTGATAAACTCACCTGTGCCTTGGACGTGAGATTATTAGCCAAAATTCTCTTAATGCGTGGTAGGAGCCTGGAAAGGGTGATCCCAGCAGTGGTCAACAGCCAGGACTCCAGAATTATGTCTGCAAGGGCTGGCAGATAAGTAAGGTCTAGTCTCCTATGTTTCAAGGGCTCCCCCAAAGCAGACAGCATGTTGTAGTGGGTTGTAAATATTTTTTGCATCTACCATCTGATTGCATTGTGAGGTGGAGGGAAACGCACCCTCTTGCCTACTTCACAGGGTTGTCACAGAGAAGGAGGAGATGGGAGCGTGTGGGTGGAAATCTGTAAAAGCTATGGAGCTGCAGGAAGGTCAGTTAACTTTCTTTTAATACCAGGCAGTCTGAAATTATAGGTAGCAAGGCAGGAAACACATATAATGAAAGTCTAAGGAAGAGGCAGATTTTGAACTGGCCCCTGAAGGATGGTGCTGACCATGATGGATAGACACAGAAGGCTGAGTACACAGGAGGGTACAGAGCTGGGGGGCCAGGACAGCAAAGGCTGAGAACCAGTGTAGAAAAGAGGTAGGCCAGGACCCAAGTACTTTCATGTGTTAAAGAATGGACTGGAAACCAGATCACCACTCAGGGTAAATGACCAGCGACAGGGTATGAGGGGTGTGTGTGTGTGTTCATGTCAAGGGTGATGAGTGGGGAGGTCAGCTAAGCTGAAGGGATGTGGAGCCGTGGTTGAATTTTTTGAAGCGGTATTTCCAAGGCCTGGGGGCCCAGTGCTAGAACTTGCTCTACAGCACACGCTTAGAAGAAATCCAGGCCCAGGCCAGCCTCCTCTTCCTTCCCAGGGCCACCCATCAACTCTGACACGCACACACTGGGAAGTTCTTTCCTCACGGCACGGCAGGGCCATGGAGAGATCACAACAGGGTGATGAGACAATTAGCTCCTCGCATTCTTCCTGCAGGAACAAATCTGGGCCCCCGTGGCATCTGTCCCCTCCTGTTCCTCCAGCTGGCCTCCTTGCCACGTGCACGCACGCCCTGCCCGCAACCAGGCCCAGCTGCTTGCAGCTCTCCTGCCCACTTCCGTTTCCAGGAGGGGTTCCGGAGGCTGGAAGAGCAGGGGGCGGAGTGATTGATGACAGTGCGCGCGTGCCCCTGGACTCCTCGTCAAAGTTCTCCTACAGGGTTGGCAGCTCTATGTTGAAAGCTGCTCCGTAGCTGAGGCGGCATATGGACTGTTGACAGAGCAGCTGCTGGGGAAGAAGACGCTGAAAGGAAGCCTCAAGGGATAAACAGAGAAACCCGTGTCACCACGTGGCACCCAAGGCGCACTGCTCAACGCCCAGCTCGCAGACTCTCATCTCCTTCCGGGTAAGGAAAGTGGTTTCAGGCAGCTGCGCTAGATCTTATGCTCTTAAAATAATGCTCATCATCATGTTAACATTTGTTGGGTGCTTATGATGTACCAGCCAGTTCTGTAAACTACTTTAGGTGCGTTATTCCAACTCCTCCTTCAAACAAACCTCAGCCAAAATAACTATTATTGATCCCATTTTCTTTTTTTTACAGATGAAAAAACCAATGCTAGAAAGTTTAAGGGTATTATGCTGGTCAGTTAGTTAGTAAGTGACTCACGTTTAACTCCAAAGCCCTTACTCCTAAACATGATTGTGGTTTTCTCCCGCAAGCATTTTGAGTGTCAGATCCCTGGATTAATATGGGTAACTAAGCTGCACCCTGGTGTAATTTACCACACCAGGTGTGGCACGGAGGCATACAGTGAAATAGATGAATAACATATCAATCAACCCTGGGCGGGGGCGCTGCTTTCACATCCATTTAGCAGGTAGGAGACAGGCCCCTCAGGGAGTCTTGCCTAAGACCTCATACTAAACTTGGCAGACAGGAGACTTGAACTCTGATCTTCAGCATAGAGGTCTGGAGTTTTCTCTGCCCTACCTGGTGTGCATCAGGTTAAGCTGGGAGAGAGGTAGGCTGGGTGAAGGCGGGTGGAGAAGCATGAGTGAGAAAGAACATAAAGCTATGAATGTGATTTATTTCAGTCAGTTGCTGATATCTTAATAAATCCCTGGTCTGTCGAGCCTGGAGAATATTGTTTCTCCAGGAGAAAACAAGAGCATCTAGTTTTAGCAAAAAGATGTTAATTTTTTTTTCTTGTTGTCAGAGCCCCAACTGCATCCCAATCCCCACGGAGCTATGGGTCAGTCTCTGTCCCTCATGTCTGTCAAACGCCATTTTCCCCAGGTGGATCAGTTGCCCCAGCTGGGAACCTGGACCTTCCAGACATGTAGACAGAAACCAAGAGCCCATTCATCACACTGAAAGCTGTTACCCGACAGAGATCCAATCCCATCATGAGGCTAGAAACTTGGAGAGAAATGAAGTGGACTAATTTTTTCAGACTCCAGAGGGAAAAGTTCCCCAGTATCAAAGGCAGCACCATAAACCGCATGAACAGCGCTATTAGACAGCTCCACGTCGGTGTGGGGCAAGACATGGCTTGGCTGTTGGCATGAAGACAAGAACAGAAGCCTGCCACATCTGGATTGCAGACATTTTTAAGGGTCCACTGAGACCATAGGCACTTCTTTTCCAGCCTCTGGGAGGCACAGGGGTACCCTGAGTGGGTCCTCGTAGATAGACGCAGAGGAACCAGACTCCTGGGCCCTTCTTGACTGACGCCCTCCTTTCCTTTCCACCGTCCCCCCAGCTCCTCTCTCCTCAACCTCATCTGATGCTCTTTGACCTCTGGGTATTTGCTTATGCTCTGCCTAAGCAAGGATGTGCTTATTATGCACATCCTTCCTTCCTGCCCATGAAACTTTTATTTATACTTAGAAGCCCAGCTCAAGCCACACCCCTTGCACTCTCCCTGGCAGAACTGGATACTTTCTGCTCAAGATTCCCACAGCACTTTGCATATTCTTCAACTTCTCATATTCTATTGCCTTTGTTTGCTTTAAGGGTCTGTTTCCCACACTAGGCAGAGAAGGAAGTAGCCAGCCCTATTCCATTCCAGAAGTCCAAGGACCTGGTAGATTCTGATGCTTGGTTGTTGCTCCCTTTTGAATGAACAATTAAGGCGTGATGTCTAACCTTTTGGCAACCTCAGGTTGATTTTCTTTTGTATTATTCATTTTGTACAAACTCCTGAGGGAGCTTTGAGAGACCAGTGGGGAGCAACTTGGAGGACTCGTGAGATGCTGAGACTCCTGGAATTTTGCCCATCCTGAGTTTCTATCCAAACAGAAATGTGTACGCAGAAGAAATATCTTCCCAGGCCAAACCTGGGTATGAGAGAGAGAAAGGGCTTGCTGGAGACAGATTTCAATCCCAAAGACCTCCACAGGGCTTTTTGGCACCAAGAGTGCTCCCTCCTCAGCCCTTCCAAGCCTTGGTCATGTCGGTATCTTTCCCAGCATCCAAATCAGGCCAGAGAGATTCGTGCCAGTCAATTCCAGCTTCGCCGTCATTCCGCACACCAGCCCTCGATCTAGAGTGAGTCACCCACCCTCAGGTTCTTTCACTTGTGGATAACAAAGATGCTGACTGCATAGGATGGTTACAAGGATGAAATGAGATGTTATTTATTTATCCACTTATATATTTAGTGTTTTTTATTGCCATAAAACTAACAGAATAAAGTGCCCTGAAACTTAACCGTAAGCTTGATAATTTTTCTTTCCATGTATGTATATACTCAGGTAACTATCACCCAGATCAAGATATAGAGCTAAATGAGATTTTAAAGGCTGACAGCTTATAAACTGTAAAGCGCTGAGGAAATGTTGGTTTTGAATTATTACCAGGAGGTGGAGCCTCTTTCCCATTGAATTCCTCTCCTTCTACAAGATCTAGGTTTCTAGAAATCATTAGCATCAGCTGCAACCGCCCTAGCAAATTGTTGCAGGTGCCAGGGCTTCAAGGCCCCAGCTATGCAGAGTGGCCATGGAGACAGCCCACACAGACCCCAGCTCTCTGAACCACTGCTCAGGGCATGTAACCCCTGCACCCACTCCCTCAGACACCAGGATGTCCTCACAAAAGGGGGCTTATGACAAAACAGCTGTTGTGTAGTTTCAATTCAATACAGCTTGACTCAAAAGATATGCCCTGTATGCTAGGCCCTGGGCAGAGAAGGGGAGAAGGAGCTTCCTAGGCTGGGCGCTCCAAGGGGGCTCACAGACTGTGGGGCTGTGGACATTAACATGTACTTACCTGTGAAGTGAGGCCCACAGTGTCACCCTTCTCTCCCAAGGGACTCTCTTCCTGAGGATTCCTAGACCTCTCTCTCTAGCTCTGGCTGCTCCTCTGGGCTTTAGCCAGCGTCTCTGCTTTACCTGCTAGGTGTTTCCACCTGGCTGCTCCCTGGCCCCTCAAGCTCAGGCGTGTCCCTAAGAAAACTCATCTTCTTACCTCCTACACCTGGCTTCCTCCTCCTGGCTTTCCTTCTTCATTCTGGCATCACTAACCCCCAATCATCCAGTCAGAGCCATGTCCCAGGGACAATTTTGCCCTTGCCATGCTTCTTCTGGCCATTCTCTACTGCCACCTCTGCGTTACCTCTGGAAACCCTCATTCTGCTGGGAACCTTGGAGCTGGCTCTTTGCCAAAGCTGAAATCTGCTGCCCCATTCCCAGCCATTTCAGGACCTAGAAAGATGGCCCTGCTCTAGAAGTACTCCCTGAGTCCTTCAGTTGCATGTTATCAACCTCATCTGCCTATTGACCGCTGCCACCCTTCATGTGAACCTCTTTCAGGGCCTCTGGACACTTTCTACCTCGTCTCACTCTGCTCTCCCTGTCTCCTGGTGCCTGGCGTGGTGCTGACCCTGTCGTTGGTGGATGAATGGATGAGTGCTGAGTTCATGACGAGACAGCATAAGCAAAGGCAAAGCTGCTGAGCCATTAATCATACTTTCAGAGACCCCAGACTTTAAAAAAAAAAAGACCAGGATATGCTAATTCAAGTGGAGGCTTGAGAGTCTTCTTTCACTTTCTCCATCTCTGACCCTTGCGCTAACAGAAAAGGACAGGTGTCTGACACCTCACCGTCCTCAGTGTTTGAAAATGCTGAATCTGGAGAAACTTTGTCATAATTACCTACCCACTTGAAAGTACAAACTCTGTAATTTGCCTTTAAGTGATCTTAAGTTAATATAAATAATGAAGTATGCTCAGAACACTCAAGTACTGGTACATCCAATTGAACACAATTAAAATTAAGATGGATTTATTAGTATTGTGACTATTATTGATTAAAATGGTAATGATAAATAAGGAGAAATGTTAAGTACAACAGGGAATTGGTAATATTTCTTCAAAGTAATCATTTTGCTGTGACTACCCAATTATTAGTACATTTAATGTGTTATTCAGTGCAATTAATTACCCACTTTGCTTCTGGGAAGGCACTAGGAAAAAATTGCTTTCTGCCTGGAGTGGTGGTTGCTGCGGAGAGGGACTGGGAAAAGCTGCTGCTTGCTGGAGCCCCTGCGATGAAGACCACACGCTTTGGGGATGTGGCTCCCAGCAGCTCTGATAGAAGCAGCAAGTGCCCTTGGGGAAGAAGAAGGGACACAACAGAGACCAGGTTCTTGGTCTCACCGTCAGGTGCTTTTGTAGCCATGGGAGGTGATGGTGAACAGCCTGGAGAGTGAAATCAGAAAACCTGGCTTGCTTCATTCTGTATGACAGACTCTAGGTCCATCCACCTCACTACAAATAACTCAATTTCGTTTCTCTTTATGGCTGAGTAATATTCCATTGTATATATGTGCCACATCTTCTTTATCCATTCATCTGTCGATGGACACTTAGGTTGCTTCCATGTCCTGGCTATTGTAAATAGAGCTGCAATGAACATTGTGGTACATGACTCTTTTTGAATTATGGTTTTCTCAGGGTATATGCCCATTAGTGGGATTGCTGGGTCGTATGGTAGTTCTATTTTTAGTTTTTCAAGGAACCTCCATACTGTTCTCCATAGTGGCTGTATCAATTTACATTCCCACCAACAGTGCAAGAGGGTTCCCTTTTCTCCACACCCTCGCCAGCATTTACTGTTTGTAGATTTTTTGATGATGGCCATTCTGACCGGTGTGAGGTGATACCTTGTAGTTTTGATTTGCATTTCTCTAATAATTAGTGATGTTGAGCATCCTTTCATGTGTTTGTTGGCCATCTGTATATCTTCTTTGGAGAAATGTCTATTTAGGTCTTCTGCCCATTTTTGGATTGGGTTGTTTGTTTTTTTGATATTGAGCTGCATGAGCTGCTTGTAAATTTTGGAGATTAATCCTTTGTCAGTTGCTTCGTTTGCAAATATTTTCTCCCATTCTGAGGGTTGTCTTTTCGTCTTGTTTATGGTTTCTGGACTGGGTCACCTAGTTGTGGGACCTGAGTTTAACCACAGCACCTCCCAGAGGTTCATTTTTCTCATCTGTAAAATGGGAATGATATAGTTTGCTGGCAAAGAACTGTATGTGAAGGGGATCTGTCAGAGGCACAGATGTGTGGGGCCTTGGTGACTGCTTATCAGGAGACAAGACATCCCCCAGGCTCAGTCTGACTTGTGGATTTGCTTCTGGTTCCTGTAAACCACCTCTGGGAGTTGCCCCCTCAGCCTGTCCTAGGTCCCTGACACCTTAAAGCAAGGTGAATGTGGAGGGTTACACACCTGCCTTCCAGCCCACTTCACCCGTATCCCCTGACCCAGGTTATAACGTCCATGAACCTCCTTTCCCCTCCTCGCTGGGAAGAATGTAGATGGGTGAGATGATGAAATAACAATTGTTAAACACTTTTGCAGAGCTCTTGCCCATTCATTTTCTTATTTGTGTGTACAACCATCCTACTAGGTAAAGTAGGTTTCATTAACCCCATTTTAAAAATGAGGACACCAGGGTCTAAAGAGGGAAAGTGACTTGCTCAAGGATACAGAGCAAAGTGGTAATTTGGGGTCTTGAACTTGAATCATCCGACACTGAGAACCATGTACCCCTGCCTCTTTAGCTTTCCCATATTATTGTCACGTTTCCTTATCTCTGGAGTCTTCTGGCTCCCAACCCTCCCCAATGCCAAAGATTCACTGTATTGTTTCATAAAGCTAATTGCTAGTTTTTATATAAAGGTTTTATTTTATGAGCTCCAAATTAGATTTTATTAAATTCACACGTATGATTTTCCTTGTTTTTATTAAAATTAAGTTCACTCATTTGCCATTTACAAGGGAGTTTGAAATTAGGATCGCTTTGTAGCCACGGAAACACAGGGAGAATCTTATATGTGATCAGACTTTTACCCACAGAATGGGAAAAAAAGGCAGCTGGTAATTAGGTGCATAATTCATAGGCAAGCTCCTGGAGCACATTGGGCCTGCTCTTCTGCTTTGTGGTTGATGGTTTATGAAACTCTTTCCAGCATGGCTATATGCTGGGGAGGGGTGGGTAGGATAAAGTGTTGGAAGGAGCTGGTACCAGTCCCAGCTCTGCCCCTCCCTCATTCTGTGGCTTTGGGAAAGGAATGTCTCTTGTTTTGGGCCTCAGTTTCCCCATCTGTAAAATGGGGGATCAAAGAAGTTAGGCATAGAAAAAAGTTTTCATCCCTTGTCTCAATTCTGATTGCTGGCAGCGAATGGCCATAATGCTGCGATGGGAAGGATTTTAATGCCATACCTGGACTCAGCAGAAAAATGCATCTTGATTAACTAACTCATTCAGCAACTATTAATTGAGCAACTACTAAGTACCAAGGACTTTTCTAGGCACTGGGGATAGGTGAACACATCAGAAGAGGCTTCTGTTCTCAGGAAACCGCAACAATAACAACAAAAACAGACAACTAAATACATCACATTTAAAAGATGATGATAGGGACCTCCCTGGTGGTGTAGTGGTTAAGACTTCACTTTCCAATGCAGGGGGTGTGGGTCCGATCCCTGGTCGGGGAGCTAAGATCCCACATGCCTCATGGCCAAAAAGCCAAAAAAACATGAAACAGAAGCAATATTTTAACAAGTTCAATAAAGACTTTAAAAACGGTCCACATCAAAAAAAAAAATCTTAAAAAAAAATGATGGTATTACAAAAGATAAATCAGAGAAAGTGATGCTACTTTAGATATGGGGGTCAGCCAAAACCTCTGTGAGGAGGTGGTATTTGAGCTGAGACCTGAATGACAAAATAGGTCTAGTCATGAGACGATCTGGTTGCAGCAAATGTGCAGATTGCAAGGTAGGATGGAAGTCAGCATGTCCAAGGAACAGAGGCAAGGCCAGTATATCAGGAGAGGTGGAGATGGGCTCAGAATGGTAGACTGTGCCTAGATGGTGACTGATTAGTTATGTCTGCATTGACATAATGGGGAAGAGTGTTACTAATGTGTGCCTCCTACTTGCAATCCCTGGACTAAATAATCCCAGCAATGATATTTCAGTATCCCACTGGCAAGAGCCCCTTCCTGGTATAGGGGTGGGACTCCACTTGGGTGGATGGAGGGGAGAGTCAGGTGAGGAAGGGTGTGACATTTGAACTGGGCTTTGATGGATGCTCATTTCCATACCCAGGGGTGACATGCCCCTCTCCATGGCATCCAGTGTTGTCCTGCAATGTCTGGAATGTACTTCTTCAGCAATTTAGGCAAGACACCCTGGTCTGGGTAAGGAGGACTGTCTGTGGCGGCAGAGAAGCTGGGCCCAAGTCCATGCTCTGCTGTTCTTTAGCTACATGACTTAGCTGGTCACTTCAGTTTTTCTGAGCCATAGTTTCCTCATCTTTCAAATGGGACAGTAATAAAATTTACCTCTCAGAGTTCTGTAAGAATTAAATAATAAATTAGCTAATAGGGCCTTATAAAATGTGCTTTCAGCATTTTAATATTTATAACATACATTAGTTATAATACTTAAACAATAAAATATTATTACTAGGATTTAAAAATTGTTATTATTATTAGGACGACTCCTGACACTCATTCCTCAAAAGAATTTGATGGTTTTTCTTGAGTGTAAAGTGTCACAGCTTTTATGGAAAGTAATTAGCAGAATGCAGCATGCCATGTCCTAAAAAATTGCTTGTTTCTTTTTGCCCAGAAATTCTACTTCTTAGAATTTAACAAAAAGAAATAAGTGGACTTCTCCTTCTGGCTAAGATGGAGTAGCTAGAAGCAGCCTAATTCTTCTGCTAAGAAATAGAAATGCTGAACAAAATACAAAAGAAATGGAGATGAATGAACTATTGCGACAAGCAAAAACATGGATGAATGTCACAAACATAATGTTAGGCAAAAGGAACCAGATGCAAGATCTGTACAATTTTATATAAAATTCAATACAAATGATACATCTACAGATAAGATATATGTAAATATATAAAATTCAATCTTGCGGTGTTGAAGGTTAGGGTAATGTTACCCTGGGAGGAGGTGTAGTGACCGCATGGGGGCACAATAGGAGCCGGGGTTCTGGTAATATTGTTTCTTGATCTGGGTGGTGATTCTATGGAGTGTTCACTTGGTAAAAAAGCATTAAACTGTACATTTTTGAATTGTGCACTTTTGTATATGTATGGTTTACTTTGACTTAAAAAAGTTTACCTAAATAAAAAAGGAAAGAATTTGGTTTATGGATAAAGATGTGTAAACAAAAAGTTTTATCACGGCGTCACGTATAATAATGAAAAATAGAAATAATCTAACAGTCTAAACATGGGAAATACTTAAATAAAAGTATTTCATTAAATACTTAAATAAAAGTGTTACTGATACTCTTTAAAATGATGTTTTCAAAGAATTTTTAACCAGGTGGGAGAATTTTAATATTACAATGATAACTGAGTAAAGTATATACCATGAACCTGTGTGAACAATCCGAGGCTGGGTTATAACTGGGCAACCTCCTTAGCCCTGAAGGATGCAGGGGGTGGGAGAGGCCGAGTGTGGGATGAACCCCCTTCTGCTCAGCATCTGCTTTTCCCATCTTCAGGGGAAGATTAGGATAAGGTTAGGATCCCATTTCCTGACTTTGCTCCTCTTTGTTCCCCTCTCTAAAATCACCCTCATCCTTTCACCACTCTCTTCCAATCTCCACCGTCTTGGGAACTCCACCTAGGGGCCCTGTCCTCTCCTCCAGAGTCCCTTGCCCTCCTCGGTCTGAGCTCTCTGGTCTGGATTGCTCCCCAAAGTCTCCTGCCCAGCACTCCTCTCCAGTTCCCACAGTCAGTCCAGATGCGAGTCTTGGGGAAGAAGAGAAATATTTTCCTACCTGCCCCATAGTTTACAAAACTGCTCCTGCCTGCAAAGTTGTTAAGTGCTGCACGTTATTAGTCAGAGTTGTGTTTGAAACTCTCTCCATGGTCCCTCTCATCACTTGGCTGCCCACCCTACCCCAGGCCAGTCATATTGGATTTAGGATGGCTGCTGCCTAATTACATGAAGATCTGGGAGAAGCTTTGCCTTCACCACGTGCAAGAGCCTGACGACGTTCCTGTTCAGGCCACCTTCCTCCCCACTCCTCCTTCCTAGAGCCTTGGAGTGGGGTGGGGGAACAATTTCCACATTTTCTACCATGAATTTTCATTACTTTTATAATCAGAAAAATATTAAATAATGTTCTTTTTCTCTACGAGTACTCTAGATTAGTGCTTCTCAAATGTTAATGTGCTGTGCCTGCAAGTCACTTGGGGAGCTTGTTAAAATGCAGCCTGTGATTCAGTAAGTCTGGGGTTTGCCCTGGCATCCTGCACCTGCTCCCAGAGGATGCCAACGCTGCCGGTCCATACCATGCTTTGAAGAGCAAAGTGACAGAGAACAGCTGGAGAGTAGGTGCCAGCTGTGACCTGTCTCCTTGCTCTTCACTGCCCCCAAGCCCCCATGGTTCACAGGTCTTCACATTTTGCTGAATATCTAGTGTAACGACGATTAAGTAAGAAGTCTTCCAAGAAGGTTGGAGTCTACATATGTATCTGGGCTAACCAGAGCACTTTGGAGGTTAGTTCTTTAGAGAACAGGTTCTCAGATTTGAGCCCCCTTACTCCTCAAGCAGATATAACAAGTTGAACTCATGGAAAGGGACTTAGGTAAGAGGCAAGAGGCCAGTACTTTAGCCCCAGCTATGCCTATGACTCAGTTTCCCAAATTGTAATTGATGGAGTTTAGTATAAGTTGTTGGTAAAGATAATGATTTTCATGATCCTGTGAGAGGGTTGTCATGAAGTTAGGGAGCACTCAGTTACTGAGTCCTCACTGGAGGCTGGAGGGCAGCCTCCTGGGTGTCCTAAAGGGGATTTGAGCATCAGAGGGGAAGGCAGCAAAGAGACCTAGAGGATCCTGATTATAACAAGTCTCAACTAGCCTTCATTTTCCAGTGCCATTACAAATAAAAAGTTCTTAGAAAGACGAATAGGAAAATATTGAAGCTACATTGTGAACTATTTGTTTTATTATTTGAAATTTCTGAATCAAGCAGCGTTAGAGTGGAAAGGACACGTAAAGGCCTCTAGTTCCATCTACTCAGGTGTTTTGTAGAGCCTTGGAGCTGTGGTGAGAGAAAGCTCCCCAAGTTCAGAGGGGACCAGACCTTTTGTGATGCACCCTGGAGTCTCCCAGAGAGATGGCTGTGGTTATCTGGCCTCCAAACAAACACTTCCAGGGACAGGGGGTGACTCCCTGGCAGTCTTTTCACCACTAGGTGGGTCTGAATGTTCAGGAATTCTCCCAGGTGAGTGAAAATCTGCCTCCCTGTGGTCTTCACCCACTGACCCAAGCTCTAAAGTAGGTGTTTTCAAACTTCCCTGGTGACGAGTATCTCCTGGGAGGCTTATTTAAAATTCAACCCAACTCTAATCCATATAAAACAGATTCGTAGGTCATTCCTGGAGATTTTGATTCAATGGGGTTTGGGAATTTTTTTTTTTTAATAGCCATGCTTACTCCCTTCAGGCACATGAACAGTGAAGGGGGCATTTGGATACAAAGATTAATTCCTACATGAAAAGATGCTCATCATTGCTAATTATTAGAGAAATAAAAATCAAAACTGTAATGAGGTACCATCTCACACTGGTCAGAATGGCCATCATTAAAAAGTCTACAAATAATAAATGCTGGAAAGGGTGTGGAGAAAAGGGAACCTTCCTACAGGTAGGAATGTAAGTTGGTGCAGCCACTGTGGAAAACAGTATGGAGGTTCCTCAAAAAACTAAAAATAGAGTTGTCATAGATCCAGCAATCCCACTCCTGGGTATATATCCAGACAAAACTATAGTTTGAAAAGATACATGTACTCCAATGTTCATTGCAGCACTATTCACAATAGCCAAGACATGGAAACAACCTAAATGTCCATCAACAGATGAATGGATAAAGAAGATGTAGTGTATACACACACACACACACACATGCACGCACGCACACAATGGAACATTACTCAGCCATAAAAAAGAATGAAATAATGCCATTCGCAGCAACACGGATGGACCTAGAGATTATCATACTAAGCAAAGTAAGTCAGAAAGAGAAAGACAAATACCATATGATATCACTTATATGTGGAATCTAAAATATGACACAAATGAACATATTTACAAAACAGAAACAGACCCACAGACATAGAGAACAGACTTGTGGTCGCTGGAGTCGGGGGAAGGAAGGATTGAGAGTTTGGGATTAGCAGACACAAACTATTATATATATGATGGATAAACAACAAGGTCCTACTGTATAGCACAGGGAACTATATTCAATTTCCTGTGATAAACCATAATGGAAAAGAATATGAAAAAGAATGTATATATATATATATATATATATATATGTTCTGAATAACGTTGCTGTATAGCAGAAATTAACACAACATTGTAAATCAACTATACTTCAATTTAAAAAAAAGATTAACTCCTTTGATGCAAGAGGAACATCCACTATTGAAAGTGGCAGATATAGGCTGACTTCTTTATTTAATATTTACCAGATGAACTGGTAGGTAATATTTATTTTTTCATCTGAACTTAAAATATGAGGTGTGTATCTATACATTTCTTCTAAATGTTTTAAAATGCCCCTATCTCTGTGATTGTGAGAAAGATCAGTAAGGCTGTTTTAAGACAGATAAAACTGAACAAGGGATTGAGAAAGAAGATATTAAAATATAAAAAATAGCCCACTAATACAGTTGTGATAATAGTAGCAAAACTGAAGTTAATGTTCAATATTCAGGTTAGTGGATTAACTTTAATTTTAAATATGTTTGTCAAAACCTAGGAAGAACTATAAAGGTATTCATGTCCTTCAATCCAATACTTCCCCTGGAATTTTTCTGGAATTTTAGAGTAAGTAAATCGTTCAATAGAAGATAAAGGAGCCTTATGCACAAAGATGCTCAAAGAGCCATTATTTATAGTTTCAATAAAATTATGAACAAATTCATTGCTAACAATAGGGTATTAAGTAAATTGAGATATAACCATGAATGAAATATTATACAGCTATTAAAATGATGAGAAAATCTACACATCAACATGCACAAATGCTTATGACAGACAATGTAAGTTAGCAGAATCAAAATTTGGTCAATTTATACTTTATTTTTGGTATATGGCTGAGTATTAGAAGAGAACATGGAAAAAGCACACTTTAATTAAATAATTATTTGCTTAATAAATATATACATATTTAAAATAGTCTCAGTAATATAATAGTGTGACTGTAAAGCCAATGGAAAAATCCTTTTGGAAGAAGTAGAAGGTCAAGCCTTTGATAAATCCCTATTGAAACCAAGGACCCAAAGATCTTTGCGGTCTTGAGGGAGGGCCTTCAGGGTCAGCTGGTTCAACTTCCTAAGCATTGTAAGGATGTTTATTTTAGTACCCTTGACATATAACACCCTGTTCTCTCCCTGACTTCTGTAACTGGTAAGCTACCCAAGAAGTTTTCCTCAAAGTTCGTGCCTACCTTTGGGAGAGGCCCAATGTGGGGCGGGGGGTGTTGGGTAGAGGCAGATGCTCAAAAGCGCAACTAGGAAAGCCAGACTTCCCATCTCAAATTTTGTTTTTTCAGAACAAAATTCTTTTGTTCAGAGCAGATTGGCATCAACTTCTCAAAATTTGCATCGTAGAACAAAGATTCATGTTTGAGTAAAAACAAAGAGAACAGCACAGCTTGCGACTCAAAGGTTCCTCCTGCCCCCACTACCACCCGCTCAATTCTCTATTTCTAGTCTGCTGGGCAGAGAAGCCCATTGAGTCGGACTGGGAATGATTTACTGAGGCAAGAGCTTCTATCAATAGAATAAAGGATGGGCCCAGGGCAGAGACTCTAGGAGAGCTGGTTTGCGGGCTGGCCCAGGGCATTAGGTTTCCTTATTTCTGGGTTAGGGACGATGCTGATGAGCATTAAATTTACCAGGTTAGAGCCTGCATAAACGTGATATTACTGATTATTTTGCAATGAGCTAGATTTATGTAGAAAGAGCACATGTTTTAGCATCAGAAAGCCTGTATTCAGTCTTGGCTCTGCTTCTTATTAGTGATGGGATTTTGGCAATCACATCCCCTTTCCAGGCCTCGATTTCCTTACTTATGGAATGGGCAAATAATTTCTGTCTTGTACAAATCACAGGGTTATTGTAAAGGTCATTTAAATAATCAATTGAAAGTGCTTGATAACTGCAAAATATTATGCACACTAATTATTTTAATAATTAATAATGGTAATAGTGACATCACAATTCATAATTTTATTCTGGAGTCCTAAATAATGATTCTCGCAGGCTTGTAATTATTTAAGGGATGAGTTATTGGCTGCCATGTATTGAGGTTGTAGTATAAGTTAAATTTTTTTTCCAGCTGTGCTGATTGGGGAAAGGGTGGTGTGCAGGTGGGGTGGTAAACCAGGAAATCAAAGTAACTGAGGAAGACACCTGTCCGGAGAAAGCCTGACTAGATACCTTAGTCCAAATCCTTGAGTTATATATAATGAGGAGCATGCAAGCCAATGTCATAAATGATAGGAAGGCATCTTGAAGTATCTTGTGAGAATGATGAATTGGAGGTGTCTGAGATAGGTCAGATGGGGAGCTGGTCATTGGAGGGACTGCTCATTGACCAGTGACACTGAAGCAGATCCACTCAGGACCAAGGGGGAATACAGGTGACCAAGAAGGTGGGTCACCTTCCATCTGAGCCTTCTTTAGATGATTTGTACCCCTTCCTCCCTTTCTTCCTGAATCTCAAGGCCAGGGACCTGAAACCCTGAGATGTGACTCTACAGTTCACCGCTCCCTCTTTCCCTTTTATCCCATCCTCCAGCTACACAGATGGAGTGATGATACGTAATGCATGCTTTAAAACGTTCTTTATTACTCAAATGATACAATAATTTAATTCTTTTTGTAAAAGAGCTAAAGGAGACAGATGTGGTATATAAAAGGAGGTGAGCTCCCTTTCCCCCACTCCTCCCCACCCCTAGAGGAAGTGTGGTGGATGCTCATCTCCCTTCTTGATGCATTTACACACATACATATATTAATCACATATCATTTTTGCTGCTTGCTTTTTTCACTAAGTAATATATTGTGGAGATCTTCCTACTGCCATATCTCTAATGTATTCTGCTTTCTGAGGAATGGGTAGACCGTAATTTACTTAACTATTCCCCTCCCTATTAACAGTAAGTTAGGCTTTTATTTTTTTGCTACCGCACACAATACCATGATGAACATTCTTGGATCCATGTACAAAAACTTGTACAATGAGTTGTGTGGGGCACACAAACAACTATTTCTTGTGGGAGGAGTCCTAGGAATGGAATAGCTGGGTCAATTGATATGTGCATTTCAGATTTGATGAATGTTTTCAAATGGCCTTCATCAATTGGCTTCACCAGTTTACACACTTGGTGTGTATGAGAATGTCTGTTTCTCCACATTTTTGCCAATACTTGGTATCTATCTTTTTTTACTTTTTGTAAAATAATTCTTTTTTCCCTGACTAACGCAGTTTTGTATGATTATGAATTGTGTGTGAATTATTAATTTTCTGTGAATTGTCTGTTTATTTCCTTTACAAAATTTTACAATTGAGTAGTCTTTTCCTTTCTGCTTTGTTAGAAACTCTGTATGTTCTGGATATTAATCCTTTACCAGTTAAGTGTGTTGTAAATATTTTCCCCTAGTCTTTTAACCTTGGCTTATCTTTTAACTTGGTTTATGGTATATTCTGACAAAATTTTATAAATTTTATGAGCTTAAATCTATGAAATTTTTATAGTTTCTAGATTTTGTCTTTTTGTTAAGAAGGCCCTAACATTCTAAATTCATAAAAAACATTCACCTATATTTTTTCTAATATTTTTATAGTTTTGCTCTTTAACTCATCCGAGGGTTATTTTCTCTGGATGGATAGTGTGAGTTAGGAATCTAATTTAATTTTTTCCCCAAATGAATAGATAATTGGTCCAGTCTCACTTCTGGATTAGTCCATTGTTTCTCTACTAATTTGAACTACCGCCTTTATTGTATACTTAATTTTCGTATATAATCGGGTTTATTTCTTGGTTTATTAATCTGTTCCATTGATCTATTTGTCAATACCTGCACCAATACTAGACCATTTTAATTACTATAGCTTACAGTGTGTTTTGACATCTGGAAGGATAAGACCTGAATAAAAAATGCTGTTAATTTAGGCTGGAATTGCATTGATGGACAAATGTGGGGTAAATCAGTGTATTTTCAAAACTAAGTCTTCCCAATCAGCTTTATCACTTCAGGTATTTAAAAGGTTTTCATGTTATTTGATCTTCAAATAGATCTTACACATTTAAAAATTATATTTGTTTTCTAGGAATTTTATGCTTTTTGTTATAAATTGAATCCTTCTAAAATTACTATTTAATTAATACTAGTATACAGGAAAGTTACTGATTTAAGTATATTGATGTATATATCCATAGTTTTGAACTTTCTTATTAGTTCTAATAGTTTTCAATTGATTCCCTTGGATTTTTTTAGGTGGGAAATCATGTTATCTTCAAAAAGTGAAAGTTTTTTTTCCTTTCCAAGCTTTATGTCTCTCTTTTCCTTGTCTTTTGATCTCTGGGGCAATAATGCCTCGTATCAGTGATAGCAACCAGTTTTGTCTTGCCCTTATCTTTAGTGGGAATGCTTCTGAGATTTCACCATTAAGTATTTCATTGTTGATGATTTCTGACAGGTATCCTTTTTTATGTTGAGAACTTACATTCCATTCCTGACTTACTGAGATTTAAAAAAATTAATTGTGAATGTTGAATTTTATTGAATCCTTTTTGTATTTAATGAGATAATTAATATTACTTCATCTCTGTGATAAATTACAAGATGAATTTCTCTAACATTGAATTGCCCTATGCCCTTTGGATAAGCTCTTTTTGGACAAAATATATTTTTAAAATATACTCTTGTATTTGATTTGTTAATATTTATAATTTAGGATATTTGCATCTCCATTCCTGAGTGACAACTGGCCACACTTTCCTATGATTCTTACTCTCCTTGTTCTTGTCTCTGATGTTATTCTATTTCTAGCTATAATCTATGGCCACTCCAGTTTTCTTACTCTTCTCCGAACACCTCAAAGACAGCACACTCACTGCTTCCTTGGGCTGGGATGCCTTCCCCAAGAGGTCTGCATGGCTGGATGCTGGATACACCTGGCTAAATATCACCACCTTATCTAAACTCGCTGGCCCCCATCATCCTCTACCCCTTTAACCTGTTCTATGGCCTCCATAGCATTATTTCTATCAGAAAGTATATTATTAACCAAATTGTTTCCTTGTTTATTATCTGTCTTTTCCTACTAAGCTATCACCCCACTGTAGCAGGGCCATTTTCTCCCTGGGTGCTGCCACATATCACACAGTAGATGCTCAGGAAATACTTACTGAATGGATGAGTGGTTTTGTTTTGTTATTCCAGGCAAGGGACTTGGGAGACAGAATTCTCAGTCTATTTAGGTTTGAAACATGTTTTAATTTTGTCTTTTCCATTGCATGCTAGTTGGTTGGCACAGGATTCTAATATTAAGTGCCAGTCCCTGCATTTGCAAAGTGGGGATAATAAAGGCACTCATCTCTTGGAGCTTTAAGGGCACTCAGTGAGAAATGGATACAAAGTACTTCTCACTATGCCAGGCATGTAGGTAGCTAGTGTTCAGGAAATGCTTGCTATTATTGTTACCGACTCCCTCACACAACACAGAGAGTCCTCCCCGAGTCTCAGTTTCTCCTCACTGTCCAAGGTAATCCCTGCCTTGCTTATTTCACAGGGTGATATGAGAATCATGAGCATGGAATTTGAAAACAGTGAGGTGTCATGTGAATAATGTGATTCTTTCCTGCCATGTTCAAGAAAGAGTCCCATTAAAGGAACCAGGGAAGTAGTGTGACCCTTGGGCAGAGAATAGACCTGGAGCTGGACAGACCTGGGCTCAAATCCTGACTCTATTTACCAGCTGTGTGACTGTGGGCAAATTACAAGCCCCTCTGATCTTCATCTTTGTTGTTATTGCTGTTCATTCTGTAAAATAGGTGATAATAACACCTACTTCATGAGGTTACTGTGGGAATTAGATCAAAGTGAATATATAAAAAACCCAGTTTAGCATTTTTCACAGAAGTGGGTATTTAATAAATGATATCTATTAATATTATATTTGTCTATGAAAAGGATTGGCAAGCCATAATTTAGAACATTCTCTTTCCAATTTCCCATCATCGAAATAATCACACTTCGCACATCCTCACTGGCAGATTTCACAGCTAGTGCATTCAGGAAAAGTTATTTATTTGAATAACAAATTCTCTGCCCAATTCCCTGAACTGCACATTCAAGCAGGGGTTGTTATAAGTCGACGGTGTGGGGTGGACTGAGGTAGGTGTGGTGATGATGGTCGTAGTGCTAATATGTGCGGGCCCCTCACTGTGTTCCAGGCACTGTGCTAAGAGCTTTACAGGCACTCCCTCATTCATCCTCATCTGACAGATAAGAAAGTAGGAGCCCAGAGAGGCTAGACAACATGCCCAAGGCCACACAGCTGTCGAAGGCAGAGGTTGTATCTGAGCCAGCTGCCTGACTTGGGAATCCTTGTTCAGTATTAGAATGGGACAGAGGTGTCTGGGCATAACAGCTCTTCTTTCTAAGCTTAGGGAACAAAGGGAGAGCACAGGCCTCCAATGTGCCACTTTTCATGGGTATAGGTTACTTGCTCATAGTATGTGCTTGACTAATACTTTTTTGAATGAATGAAAGATCAACGAATAAATGCATCAACAAAGGTAGTCTTCCTCTGACAACCCCTGTAAACAAGACCATAAGTGTATACTGTAAAGTTTACAAATAAATGCTGGAGAGGATGTGGAGAAAAGGGAACCCTCCTACACTGTTGGTGGAAGGTAAATTGGTGCAGCCACTATGGAAAACAGTATGGAAGTTCCTTAAAAAGCTAAAAACAGAGCAGCCATAAGATCCAGCAAACCCACTCCTGGGTATATATCTGGAAAAAATGAAAACTCTAATTTGAAATGATACATGCATCCCAGTGTTCATAGCAGCACTGTTTACAATAGCCAAGACATGGAAACAACCCACATGCCCGTCAACAGATAATTGGCTTAAGAAGATGTGGTATATATACCATGGAATATTACTCAGCCATAAGAAGAATAAAATATTGCCATTTGGAGCAGCATGGATGGACCTAGAGAATATTATACTTAGTGAAGTAAGTCAGGCAGAGGAAGACAAATATTCTACAAAAATATATATGGAATCTAAAAAATATACAAATGGATCTATATACAAATCAGAAACAGACTCACACACATAGAAAACAAACTTATGGTTACCAAAGGGGAGGGGGGAGGGACAAATTAGGAGTATGGGATTAACAAACTACTATGCATAAAACAGATAAGCAACAGGGATTTAATAGAAGCCCAGGGACTTCTATTCAATATCTTGTAATAACCTATAATGTAGTATAATCAGAAAAAATAACTGAATTACTATGCTGTACACCTGAAACTAACACAATATTGTAAACCAACTATACTTCAATATAAAAAAAGAGTATGCTATAAGACTATATGCTTATAAAAGAGTGTGTTGTAAACAAGACTATGAGATCACAAAGAAAACAATATCATTCACTTTTAGCCCAGAACTATAGGCAGTGCTCCATCTTAGCCCCTATTCTTGGCATTTGTTTCCTTCTATTAATTATATTAATCTATGTGGCAGGCTAGATAGCTGCTCACCAAACCCAGGCTGTGTTTCTCAGCTTCTTGTGCTGTGAAACGGATTCTTGCCAATGGAATGTGAGTGGAATTGATGGGTGTCACTTTCTGGCTGTGGTGGTTAAGAAGTAGATGTGTGCCTTCTTTTATCTTCCTCATCTGCTGGCTGCATGCAGGGGATAAGGACAGAGCCACAATATGGAAGGAACCTGGGTCCCTGGAAGACTGCCCACCAAACAGCAAACCCTGTGTTGGATGTTCCCATGAGCGACAGAACTTTTGTTCCAGGCCACTGGAATTTGGGTATTTGTTACAGCTCTTAGCATAGCTTTTCTCAAAGCTTCAATTCCTTCTGAATTATCTAATCTCCTTCATAGAGTTTCAAATATATATATATACACACCACACACACACACACACACACACACACACATACACACACACATATATGTTGGTTCATTTTGTTGCTGATAATTTGTGAAAGTATAACGAATAAAAAATAGAGGCAGAAGAATGCCCTAGAAGTTCCTTCTCCCTCTCTTCTCAAGGTATAGAAATGGTCATTATAATTTACAAAGCAGTTTTCCATAAACATTTAACCCTTATAATTTAGTGGTGTATTTATTTTTATACAGAGGAGGAGATTAAAATTCAGTTAAGGGATTTTCCCCAGGTCACCCAGCTGGCAATTAAAGGGCAGTGTGGGGACTCAAACCAAATTTGTCTGGCCTTGCCTCCTCTGCTTTTTTTTGTCACAGCACACTAATAAATGTGAAGTGGATAAGTTCCCTTTCTGTAAACAGGGTGTCTAAGATGGTTCTGATAAGTGCCTTGTCTCTTCCTTCTTTACATCTTTTTCCTCTGCCAGGGTTTCCTTGGGATGTAGTGCCCAAAGCTTGTGATTAAAAACAACAGCAGAAACAAGAGGAAAACATCTCCTAAAAATAAGTAGTGCCTTGGAACACAATGTGCATGGACTTTTAGGAGGTGGACGGGGGTGTGTGACATAGAGGAGCCACAAGGAGAGCTTTGATTCTCCATAAGAGGCGTTTTTCTATTGTCAGCTGCTCCTGGGAGGCTCCACGAACTTGATCTCAGAACCAGGGTCAGAAAAATTGGACTCATCCTTCCACTAAGGCATGAGAAGACTTCCTTCAGGAGTTCAAACTGCTTCTAAGGTAGAGCCCAATTAGCCCATGTAGATTATGTTATTCAATTATACGGTTGGTTCAAAAGTATTTAATGAAATGGGAAAATGCTCATCCAAAAATACTGAGTGATAAAATAGTATGCTGCAAAATAGTATAATCAAAAATTTATTGAGGGAATCCTCTTGCACTGTTGGTGGGAATGTAAATTGATACAGCCACTATGGAGAACAGTATGGAGGTTCCTTAAAAATATAAAAATAGAACTACCATACGACCCAGCAATCCCATACTGGGCATATACCCTGAGAAAACCATAATTCAAAAAGAGTCATGTACCACAATGTTCACTGCAGCTCTATTTACAATAGCCAGGACATGGAAGCAACCTAAGTGTCCACCGACAGATGAATGGATAAAGAAGATGTGGCACATATATACAATGGAATATTACTCAGCCATAAAAAGAAACGAAATGGAGGTATTTGTAATGAGGTGGATGGACCTAGAGTCCGTCACACAGAGTGAAGTAAGTCAGAAAGAGAAAAACAAATACAGTATGCTAACACATACATATGGAATCTAAAAAAAAAAAAAAGGTCATAAAGAACCTAGGGGCAAGACGGGAATAAAGACACAGACCTACTAGAGAATGGACTTGAGGATATGGGGAGGGGGAAGGGTAAGCTGGGACAAAGTGAGAGAGTGGCATGGACATATATACACTACCAAACGTAAAAGAGATAGCTAGTGGGAAGCAGCCGCATAGCACAGGGAGATCAGCTCCGTGCTTTGTGACCACCTAGGGGGGTGGGATAGGGAGGGTCAGAGGGAGGGAGACGCAAGAGGGAAGAGATATGGGGACGTATGTATATGTAAACTGATTCACTTTGTTATAAAGCAGAAACTAACACACCATTGTAAAGCAATTATACTCTAATAAAGATGTTTAAAAAAAAATTTGTTGAAATTTTTATGTAGTTACATACACACTTGGCAGAAAGACTGAAAGAGAATATACCTTGGTGTAGCTGGAATTATTTCTGGGTGATAAGATCTGAGTTGAAATTTATTTATTTTTAAATTCTTTTCTGTCATTTTTAATTTTCATAAAATAAACTATTTTTATAATCATAAAAAATGTTAAGAAATAAATAGAGGTTGGTTTTCCTTGAATTGATTTGATTTTAAGGTTTTTGCTTATTTTCAAATTATAGCTTTGTCAGGAGATAAAGGATAATTAAATGAGTTATAGAAAATTTGCCACAAATAAAAAATTGCTATTAATGTTATAAATTATATAATCAGTTATCAGATTAAAATTAAAGCCACCATAACAGGTTATTCATACAACACTCCAAACTTTTTTATTTATTCTGAGTTGCCTTGTCTACTACGTAGAGTTTAGATAACATATAAGTTGTTTCATTTTGTTGCTGATGTTTTGGTCTGGTTGAGTTTTTTCCCCAAATTACACAAACAAACAGATTCAAAACTCCATAGCTAAAATTAAAAAGCAGACTAGATGACAAAACATATGTATATAAATTTGACAGAAAGTTCAGAATTGCATTTTCTGAAGTGTTTTGGTTTTTTGTTTTTTTTTTTAAAGATTTCTTTATTGATTGATTGCTATGTTGGGTTTTCATTTCTGTGCTAGGGCTTTCTCTAGTTGCGGCAAGCAGGGGCCACTCTTCATCGCGGTGCACAGGCCTCTCACTATCGTGGCCTCTTGTTGCGGAGCACAGGCTCCAGACGCACAGGCTCAGTAGTTGTGGCTCACGGGCCTAGTTGCTCCGCAGCATGTGGGATCGTCCCAGACCAGGGCTTGAACCTGTGTCCCCTGCATTAGCAGGCAGATTCTCAACCACTGCACCACCAGGGAAGCCCTGAAGAGTGTTTTAAAAGTGTTCTTTATAAGAAAACAATCAAGTCCCTAGTAGGTAAATGAACAAACGCTGTAAGCATATTTTGCTCAATAATAATATAACTAATGAAATATAACAAATGGATAAATGTTAATTTTGACTAGGAATCAAAGCAGTGCAATATAAACAACTATGAGAAACCCCAAATGCTGACAAAGATAGTTGTGGAACTGGTGAGCTTCTCTGCAGCCTTCTTCGAATCACCCTAGTGATAGCTATCAAGAGCCATTAACTACCACTCTGACCCTTTCTCTCAGTTATCTCAATTATGGAAATCTGCTGTGCAGATAACTCAACAGAAACAAAAGCCTAAATGAAGATAAGAATTCATTCTAGTATTTTCTCTAAGTGTAAGGAAATATACTTGAAACAACCCAATGATCCACCAAATAGGAATGGAAGTAAATTCTAGTATCCCAACTTAATAAAATATAAGGCAATGGTTATAATGACAATTGTGAGGATCACACAGAACTATGAAAAACATTTATTATACAATATTAAATGTAAAAGAATATACAATTATATTTCTGCTATGATTGCTATTACTTCAGTGTAAAATTGTATGTGCCTATGATCAGGGATGGAAAAGAAGAAAAAAATGAAAGCAGTTGCATCTCAGTGAGGTTATAAATGATCTTTCCCCTTTCTCAAATATTTAAAAAAATATAATTTTGAATGTGTGTTTTAATGAAAAGAAAGATTTTTATTCCTACTCATCTCCATAAATAAAGAAAAATCTTCTAAATGTGAGATTCTGTGAAATTTGAGTTGACTTAATTCTTGTTTAGAAATAAAAAATGATTAAAAATCACTACTATTGGCTAATTAAACAAATATTTATTGCACTTCATATTTGTTTTCTATAGTGGTTGTAACAAATTGCCACAAACCATGGCTTAAAACAACACAAATTTATTATCTTATGGTTCTGTAGGTCAGAAGTCAGACAGGGTCTCACTGGGTTAAGATCAAGGTATTGGCAGGGCTGTATTCTTTCTGGACTCTCAAGGGAAGAAGAATCTGTTTCCTTGCCTTTTCCAGTTTCTACAGGCTGCCTGCATTTCTTGGCTCATAGCCCCTTCCCCCATTTTCAAAGCCAGCCATGGCAGGCTGAGTCCTTTCCACATTGTATTACTCTGACCATCTCTTCTGGCTTTTCTTCCACTTTTAAGGACTCATGTGATTAAACTGGGCCCACCTGGATGATGTTCCTATCTCAAGGTCAGCTGATTAGCAACCTTAATTGCATCTGAAGCCTCAATTCCCTTTTGCCAAGTAAGGTACCCTATGAATCATTACTCTGCCTGCCATAAGCCCCTACTCTGCGCTACATGTGGTGCTAGTTGATGTTGGGGAAAAGGGGAGGTGGGCTCAAAGATGAAGTTAATGGTTAGAAGTTGAGATCAGCCATCAGACTCGGGAGGGCAGCGTGGTTCCTTTTAGCTGGAAGACTCAAGGCGGGGTGGGGGGAGGGTTCATGGTGAATTGGCATTTGGACTGGGCCCTAAAGGGTAGGTAGGATTTGGACACAAAAATTGGCAGAGGAAGCCAATGGCATTTCAAATAATAGATATTAAATGAAAGCTAGTGAAATAGCCATTTTTGTAAGGGAAAAATGTTCAAATATTGACTTTTTAATTCAACCTCATGCATCAAAGCAAAAGGCATGGGGGCAAAAGACAGCACTAAGTGTCACAGGAAAAATCCAGAAAGTCTCTTCTACCTCCTTTCCGACTCAGCCAGAACTTCTAGTTTGTTTGTTTGTTTATCAGCTGTTCATACTCTTTTTTCCTTACACAGCCTCCAAGGTGCCAGTTACGCAGTTCCCTTCCAAGTAAAGTAGCCTCTTAGCAACCTTTTTTTCATGGTTTATGAAAGCTTCATGCTTTGAGCAGAACAAATTCTGCTGTTTGGATTGGACCAGCTGGAGCTAGAGGCTGCTTAACAGAGAAACTCCTACTGAATGACAATTGTCTGGCCCTGTCAGATTGTCTCTGCCTAGGACAGTTGAGCAGGAGAGTCCAAGAGAAGGCAGAAACCCCAGGAAAGTGGGAGAGAGAGAGACAGAGAGACAGACAGACAGATGAGGTGAGCATTGGCTCAGAGTTGCTACTACATCCTCCCAATAAGGCCCCCATTATTGAAGAGTGCATATCTGTTTCTTGAAGTCAATGAAAATAGTGTTTGGCATGTTTTAAGGAGGAATCATGAGGCCCCACCAAACCTCTGAGTCTGTTGTGTTTGCAGGTTATTTTGGTTATTAATATTTTCCTATTGATTTGATTATTCATGAGCTGGAAACACTCCTTCTGGTAGCCAAGTGCTTCTCTTTTGCACCTTATCACACAGAGCTCCTATTTACTGATTTTCAGATAACTACCCATAGAATTTTTTTCTCCCATTCCTGGATAGACTCTGTATCATATCACATCATATCACTTTATCAGTCTGGGATCACAAAGGTGAGGCCGCTCCTGAACCTCCATGTCTAAAATTCAGAGGAGACAGCACATGGTGGATGGTGTTGCCACAGACTCTGCCTTAATAACCAACTCTAAATGGCAAAAGCAGAAAGATAGGGTTAGAGTGAATTACAAGCCTTTGCATTCAAATTTGTGGGGTTCCCCCTATAAAAATAGAACTCTATTAAAACTCAAAGCAGAGGAGGACTTATGACAGCTGCTGAGTTGCAAGGCAGGCAAACCCCTAAAGAAAAAAAATAGTAGACTAGTTAATAAATTAACTCAGGAAAGAAAAAAAGGCAACTAAATAAAAGAAGACAACTTCGAATGGTATTATTAGTTATTACTATTATAAGACGGAATAAAATGGAAGCTGACAGGAAGGAGAGAGAAAAGAAATGGTTCACAAAGCATTTCTCAGAAATTTAGAATCAGGAAGATTTTGAATTAACCCCTCTTCATAATCACATGCTTCAAAGAATTACAAAAAGGACATTAGAAACAATAAACAGCAAACTGGAACTCATTACCAGGCAACGGGAAGAAAGAAAATAGGCTTGTGGATGAGAGGGTAAAGCCAGCCAGACCCAAGAAATTCCATAAATTGTGCTTTAAGACAAGAGAGGGCTTTGAAGATTGGCAGAAGAGGAATGTTCTCCGAGGTACAGATAAATCTGAAGGAAGTGAAAAACAAGTAGGAGGAAAAGAGGAAGCAAACAAAGAAAAATTCTCACAACAATACGGTTTGTAGAAACAACTCAACAAACCTGCAAAGAGAAACCCTTTTATGGCCCCCATTTATGGTCCCTTTTAATACACCAACCAAAATAAGAGCCCAGCCCCAGGTTTTGTTTCCAGCCAAAATGTGTCTTTGCATTTAAGAAGAAAAGATGTTTGCACACCTAGAAAGTCCACAAAAATTAATCAATCTTGGTGCTGAAAGAAAACATTCAGAGGTCAGAGAAATTTGTTACTCTCTTATCCCAGGTGGGGTTAAGAGAAGGACTGTGCTAGGTTGGGCAACCTCCCACCCTGGTTGTGCTGGGATGGAAAGGTTCCCCAACATGAGGGACTTGCTGTGCTACAGACAAGACAGCCCTGAGCAAACTGGGATGGCTGGTCACCCTAGCACTGGCTTCCTCCACGTGACAACCTAGGCAAGCTAATTAGGCTTGACAGTCAGTAAAATTAAGATAGAGAATTCTCTAAACTCTTCAGGTACTGAATTTTCAAGTTTGTTGTTTTCTTCTGTCTCCTAGGAAAATGTTCCTAGAATATTCAACAGTTGCTCATTCATTCACTCATCCAGTTAAATAGTGATTGTGGGCTTTTTAATGCCTTGGGCTGGGTGTGCGGTTCCAGTGGCAAACAAGCCTCTGCCTTCATGGGGCTTAGAGGAAAAGTGGGAGAGCTGGGTATGAAATACACAAACATGAAGATGTGTATAATTGGAAATGTGATAGAAGGTATGAAGGAAAAGGACAGTGTGATATGATTGAGAGTGATATGTCATTTAGACTGAAGGAGGGGAGTTCTGGCTGGAAATGACCCACTGGAGAAGGGACAGGAAAGCAGAGACCTGAAGGATGAGAGGAGAGGGGAGGCAGATGAAGGATGGGGCTACAGTGGGGAAATGTGTGTCAGGGTAGAGACGGAGGACAGAGAGTGTTCCAGACAGAGGGGCAGCACATGCAAAGGCCCTGAGGCAGGAAGGAGCTTGGTGAGTTAAAGGAGGTGAGAGAAGGCTAGTATCTCTCCGAAATTAAGCTGGAAGAGCCAGAAGTACCAGGAGTGACCATGGCAGACCATGGTCCAAGCAGAGTTGGTGAGAGAGAGAGAGAGAGAGAAGTGGACCCAAGAAGCAAAGGCTAAAGGTCACTGGTGGATAGTGATTCTTTTTGCCTACACTATTCTTATAGAAATTTAAAGAAATGAGTATAGCTACCCCTGTGGTCTCTCTGATGAACACGCGTTATAAAAGACTCTGAAACAAAGCTGAAAATAAGAGATTTAGAAGAATGTGTCGTGGCAGATAAAACCCTCCTCAATCTGAGAATTGCAAAAATGAAGGGAAAAAATAAAACGCTGTTTCTAGCTATGCTAAATGCCAGAATAAGGGAGGTATTAAAATGTGGGCAAAATTTTGGTGCTAGTGGATGGTCTCATGTCCAGAAGACCCAGAAATGCCTGAATATTGCTTAACAGTCACCTTAAAAGAGTCCCCAACAGTTATACCAGAGGGACTCTGGTATAGGAAAGCAACATATTCTTGCTGAGTTTTTTTTAAGCACAAATGTATCCATAACCTGTTAATTATTCAGATTAAACCAGCAGGGAGGATTTCTCTATGCTTCTAAACTCCATCTTTGGACCTATTGAATATTGTAAGTAAAATCTATGTGAAGATGTTGAAAACGCGTTTTACAGTTTTGAAGATGAAACAAAAGCAAGAATACTGGATTACAGAAACTCATAATCACGTTGACAGAGTGGAATGATTGACCTACCAAGAGGATGAAATTTAGCAATGATAGGAGCCCAGTGGTCAGCCAGGAGGAGCTCAGTGCTGAGGAAGGAAAAGGGCTAGGACGAGGATTTTCTGTTCAAGAGTCCAGGCTCAGGCTGGCCCCAGGCTGCACGGGACCCAGGGGGCAGCCACAGTGTGCACACAGACACGGTATGACCTCTGCCTGAGAGGCTAAGGCCCAGGTGGGCGGGGTGGCCATTTCCATGCAGTCCTCCAGCAACTGTCTTTCACCCAGTAGTCTGTCAGGTGGCACAAGTCTGGGGATTGGGGCACATATGCTACTCAAGGTTCTTGTCATCTTCTCCTTTGCTTCCAGAAGGTGGAACACAGGCTATAAAACAATGACAGGTAACTGTCTCTCTGGTTAACTAAGCCTCCAGGCACCTACATGCCAAACAGCACAGGGGAACATTTAAAGGAAAGACAAGTACATATATGGAAAAATTTCAGAAATGATTTTAAACCCAAGGAAGTCAATACATTGTATGGATTTTGAAATATAGTTCAAATTATGGTGTGACTCGACACTCTGAACTTTTATTTCAATTCTTGCCATGAAATTCCCACTAGATCTTTTATTTTATATGCTTGAAATAAATGTTAGAAGGTTTTATACGGCAAAACGGAATAAACAGAAAAGTTATGCATGAAGTCAAGACCAGTGAGGATGAGCTTAGCCAACTGTCAGTGTTACTGAAAGGCAGCCGGGTCGTGTGGTGCTAGTGTTAAATAGAGCAGAGCACAGACTCTGGAGTCAGAAGGACCTGGGTTTGAATCACACTCTGCCACTTAGTGTCTGTGTTGGTGTTGTCATATGATAAATGGGTTAGTGATACTGACTTTGGGAGGGTTCAATGAGATGATGTATGCAGGGCATTTAGCACAGGGCCAGGCATGTAATAAACATTCAAATTTATTGTTATTGCTATTATAGTTAGTATTATTATTGTAGGATGCATGAAATCATGTTGTGAATCCTCACTATCAACTGATTTTTTAAAATCAATTTAATAATAGACCCAAGAGACAACTAATCCATTAAATTAGCAGACCTGGTAAATATCCCAAGAAGCCAACAAATTAAGTAGCATATAGTGAAATCATCACTGTTAGTCAAGAGAGGATTTCAACATCAAACCTAAGTGTTATGGACTGAATGCTTGTGCCCCCTTCCCACTTCCCATTTCATTTGTTGAAATCTTAACCCCCAATGTGATGGTAGTTTGAGAGGTTCCACCTTCATGAATGGGATTAGTGCCTTTAGACAAAGAGATGGGACACAGCTTGCTTTCTGTCTCTCTGCTCTCCACCAAGTGAGGATACAACAAGAAGACAACCATCTGCAAACCAGGAAGCTGGCTCTCACCAGATGCCAGATCTGCTGGCACCTTGATCTTGGACTTCCCAGCCTCCAGAACTGTGAGAAATAAATGTTTGTTGTTTAAGCCACCCAGTCTATGGCAATTTGTTATAATAGCCTGAACTGACTAAGACACCAAGACAATAGGAGTCGAAAAAATAAGACAACAATATTGGCCCAGTTGTTTAGAGGTGATAAATTTATGCAGTATTCAGTATGTAAGAAATAATGCTAGATAATATCACACCTACTTAGAATATGCAAAGCTAAAATGTCTCTGCCAAAAGGCAGACAACGATGAGGTTTTAATGAAAAGAACAAATGGGATAAGATGACAACAAGGAAAGAGAAAAGGCTAATAATAGATTAAGAATTAATCACAAAAAGATAATGTTAATATGAAAATAAGCTTAAAAATGCACCCTATTTTCACAACCAGAGAAATTAAAATAATTTATTAAAAATATCTATAGCATCTAAATCCCCCATGCCAGCAGAAGACATGCACAGAAATATTGACAAGATTATGCTATTGAGAGATTATTTTTAGCAATTAAAAAGTAATAATAATAAACATGAAAAAAATACATCTAGTAAGAGTAGCAATCTCAAACATGGAGAAATAGGCCAGAAAGGAACCCAAATATGTATAGAAGACATGATACATCATGTGTATCCATTTCTCAAGAAGTAGTTTTGTTTGGTGGGAATTATGAATCTAGCAATTCAAGACAGAAATACAAAACCAACAAAACCAAGAAAATGGATAACATTTGCAACAAGTTGGGCAGTGGTCTCTTTAGATACATGACTTAATAAATTGCAGGAGTTTTATTTTTTGTTTGTTTTATTTAGTTTAAACAATACAGGTCACTAGCATAGAAATCTAGATATAAAAACTATGTTGAGAGATTTATTTATCCTTCAAGCATGACCAGAGTGATCCTCCTAAATCATATATATCATTTCAGCCTTAAAGACATCTGAAAGTAGAAGTTTTCATAGTCCACTGCTGAAATCTTCAGTTAGGAGCAGATGCTCTGAATCAGGCTGCATGAATTGAAATCCAGGCTCCATCACTGATTGGTGCTAGCTAGGAGACCAGGGACTAATTACTGTTTAATCCTTAGTTTATTCATCTGCGACATGAGGATAATAGTGTCTGATGGCACATTCCTGGTGCATGGTGAACACAGAGTAACTGCCGATGTTGTATGGACTTCCCTCTGCATTTTTAGTCTTCTCTTCCATAGTCTTCTAGAAGAAAAGCTGTTCCATGAATACACCCCATCATCTCCAACCTTTGTGTCTATAATCTGATGTTTTTAAAGGGAACTGAGGCTTGCTATAATCACAAATAGAGTAAGTAGCAAAACCTAGATTTGAAATCATTCGTTGGCTACCAGACTCCTGCCTTACCCCACTTCTACTTTCTTACACTCACTTCCATTTTGATGGAAAAACTTGTATCAGAACAATCTCCTTCCAGGTAAAACTAGGGAAAAATATTTGTTTGAAGGTGCTGGTGAGCTACCAAGTAACCAGGACTTGAAGTTTCAAGATCCATGAAAGAAGGAGAACTCGTTGAACTGAGCTAACCATTCTGCATTGCTTTTTCTCTCAAAGCATTTGCTGTTTCATAAGAGGAACTAAGCAAATGGAAGCCTATTCTACATTCATGGATTAGAAGACCCAATATTATCTCTTCTCCCCAAATTAGTTTATAGATTATTATAAGCCTAATCAAAATGTCAGTGTATGTGTGTGTGTGTGTGTGTGTGTTTATAACAGGCTGCTTCCAGAATTTATATGAAGACACAGAGGGCCAAGAATACCTAAGGCAATCTTGAATTATAAAATTGGAAGGCTACACTACCAAACAAAGCTATAGTAATTACAAGTGTGTAGTAGTGGTAAGAGAGAGATAAACCAGTGGTATAGAATAGAAAGTCCAGACATGGACTAACACTTGTCCAGTCACCTGATTTATGACAAAGGGGACATTGCAGTACAATAAGAAAAGATTCTTCTCTTTAACAAATGGTTCTGGGTCAACAGGATATTCTTATGGAAAAATAATGAACCTTGTCACCTACTTCACACCTTATGCAAAAATTAATTCCAAGTGGATTATAGTTATAAATGTGACAGTTAAAATATAAGGCTTCTAGAGGATAACACAGGAGAATACATTAATGACTTTGGAGTAGACAAAGAGTTCTTAAACATTAGGGTGGAAGTAGCACTAAACAAAAAGGAAAATATTAGAAAATTGGATGATATTAAAACTAAAAACTTTTGTTCATCAAATATACTATTGAGAGAGTGAAAAGCAAACTACTAAGTGGGAGAAGATATTTGCAATAAATGTATTTGACAATGAAGTTGTGTCCAGAATGTAAAAGGAATGTGTACAATCAATCAGAAAAAGATAAACAATCCAGTGTTTAAAAATGCAAAAAACCTTGAATAGAACTTCAGAAAAGAGGATATCCAAATGGCCAATGAGAATATGAAAAAGGGCTCAGGATCATTAGCCATTACGAAGATGGAAATTAAAATTAGAAAGCAGTAACACTACATTCACTAGAATGGCTAAATCTAAAACACTGACAATATCACATGTTGACAAGGATGTGGAGCAACTGGATCTCTCATACATTACTGGTAGAAGTGTAAATTGGAGGTTAAGCCATTGAAACTACTAATATCCAACTACTTTGACCTGCAAAAACTATAATTTCCTAAGGTTCAAATGAATACAACTATTTTGGAAAACTTTGTCAGCAATTATTAGAACTTAATATATAAATAGCTTATGATCCAGTAGCAATTTCACTCTTAGGTATAAATCCAACAGAAATGAGGACATATGGGCACCATAAAACATGATTAGGAATATTCACAGCAGCATTATTTGCAATAGCTAAAAAACTGTAAACTGCTCAAATATCCATCAACAGCTGAATGGAAAAATAAAGAAATTGTGACATATTTATTCAATAGGATACACTTCAACAATGAAAATGAATAGACTAATATCTACAGGTGACAACATAGATGAAAAACACGCACATAATATTGAGTGGAAGAAACTGGATACAAAAGAATACAATACAAAAATATTGTATAAAGTTCCAAAAGAGGTAAAACTAATCTATGGTGATAGAAGACAGAATGGTGGTTACCTTTGGGAAGTGGGTATTAATGATTGGGAGGGGCACAAGATGGGGGTTCTGGGGTGCAAATGTTCTGTTTCCTGATCTGTCTGCATGTGAAAATCCATCCAACTGTACACTTATGCTTTGTGTACTTTAAAAATGTATACATTTGTAAAATATATACATACTTAAATTAGTTAATTAACATAATTTAAAAATCAGGGGTGATAGAGAACCCCAGATAGGTTTGTAACCCCAGAATGTTGGGGTGGGAGGGAGAGGTGCCCCAGTTATCATCAGGAAGTGACCTAGTAGGTATTTTGAGATATATCTGTAGATGTGAAGGCATGACCTGTTAAGGCAGAGAGGACTTAAGGACAGCACTTCACCACCTCTCCAAGCTCTCCATGCCTGCATATACTTTGGAGGAAATTGAGATGTTTCCTGAGCTGCAGTAGAGGACTCACAGCTGCTGAAAAGGCCATGTTATTTCCTACTCTTATTCATATCCTGCATGCTACCTGCTCACTGGTTTATGGAAAACACTGAAAACTAAGCCTTCTAAATTTGGCTCTTTGGAGCCCATACATCTTTTCTTCTCCCCCCAAAACTTTGCTTTTGAAAATGAAATTCTTGATTCTCACAATTTTCAGATCCTAATTTGGAAGTTAAAAGTTGAACTGACATCTTTCTTTTTGCAGTCAGCTTTAACAATCCTTACTCTCTTCAAGGCAATGACCCTCTGGCTGAAAAGGACAAATGTGATGTACAAAGATGTGGGAAAAAGAAAAGCACATTAAAACACTTTAAAATGTTATCTTGACACTTTATATTATATTTACATTAACTTTCATATTCATTCAATAATAAGCAACAATAAAGTACAATATAAAATAAATCCTTAATATAGCTGTTTAGGGATGCCAAAAAGGCAACAAAAATAGATGGCATTGTATGCCAGTAATATGGCGCCCAGAACAAGGAGGGTGACCTGCCAGTTTTCCGTTGTTCTGTGGCCAAGTTTTGGTTTCACACACTGTAAGTGGGTCATTTATAAACCAGAGCATGTTTAGGTATTGACAAAGAATGGAGGGGTACTATATTAATCCTTTTGAGTTACCATAACAAAAGACCATAGACTGGGTGGTTTAAACAACAAATATTTATTTCTCACAGTTCTGGAGGCTGGGAAGTCCAAGATCAAGATGCTGACAGATTTGGTGTCTGTTAAGAACTGGCTCCCTGCTTCACAGACAGCCATCTTCTCATCGTGTCCTCATGTGGTGGAAGGGACAAGGTGGCTCTCTGGGATCTCTTTTAGTAAAGCACTAATCCCATTCGTAAGGGCTCTGTTCTCATGACCTAATCACCTCCCAAAGGCCCCACCTCCAAATACTATCACCTTGGAGGTTAGGATTTCAACATATGAATTTGGGGGGACACGTTTAGTCTACAACAGGTGGTGACACTTCAACAATGGTTGAAGAAGCTATATGTTTTAGCCCCACCCCACAAAACCTAAAGAGAACATATCTGTTGACTTCAAATATATAAAAGGTTGTCCCCTGTTAGTATTTTAAATTTTCCTTGCACATGTGTTTTGGGTTATATTACCTTATGTACATTTTTGGATAAGGATGGATAGGTAAAACATTTCCAAACAAAGACAATACAGTTCAATTCCTTACATTGATCAGATCAACCTGTTCAACATACTTCTTTAAGTTTAAAATTTGTTTTTCATTTTCAAATAAAGTTTCAGATCAAATGAAAACAGAGGCTCATTTTATTAAGGCAACTATATGTGTATTGCTGAAGAACTTATTGCTGCAGAAGAGATTACAAAAGCTTGTTTGCTTTTTTAAGTGATTTTATATAATAGCTGTTTTCTGCCCAGTACAGCACAGAAAATACATCCTTAAAATTTAATATACAGTATTAGAGACCATTCATTGTCCCTATTTGCTTCAATAAACTTTGGGAAATAAAATATCCACATTGAGTTTTTTTGAAGAAGCTTCAGAGTGAATTGGGATAAGCAAAACAACAACAAAAATCTATTAAAACATGCATTTACATGATAAAAATAAACCTTTATCTGAATCATAGAAAATAGGGATTATGTTTCTTTTATATGGAAAGAATTCCCCTTTTATGGAAAGAAATATGGATTAGTTACTTGCATTTTTCTAGCTAGTGTTTTATCTCATGAAATTGATCAGATATAAATAAAATTCAAGGATCAAAGAATGGTAGGAGAGGGAACAAGTTTGGTGCACGCTCAGCTGAAGTGATCAAAACATAAAACATCTTTGGTTTCACAGGCTTTGCCCAAGAATATTAAATAAATCTCCATTTAATAGTAGTTAAATAACATCCACCCTAATGCCCAATTACTTAGAGCAAACTTTCTGGTCAGTACTTTAACAGACATCTCAAAAATACTTGTAACATTCTATTGCAAAATTCTCCTGTTAAAGAGACACAGTGCCTTTAAGGTGTCATCAGCTTAGGTGTTTCAGTTCCCTTCCTTCTGTCTGTCCCATCCCATCCCATCCCATCCCATCCCATCCCCCTCCACTTTGTTACGTTCGTTCCATTCAGGTTCGCTGATTCCTGGCCTTCTACTGTGCACTTTAACATTTCAACATGGGGTGTCCTCTTTAATAGGAAATTTATGGGGCAGGGTTGGGGTATTGGTAGTGTCCAATGTTTTTGAGACTATTTCATCATGAATGCCTCTACTGGAAACTGCTAAGTGGTTTCTCATTCAAACTTCAGCCTGTTTTATCTATTTTATCTCAGGTAAGAAGCAGAGTCCCATTTAAGGAAGAGAAATTTGTTTCTTGTCAAAACTCATTCACTCACATAGCCACATGTTTTAAAGCCTAATTAGTTTCTTATCTTTTTGGAGCTTAACACAACACTGCGATGTGAAAGGCCCCTAGGTACCTTGTAGCAATGGCTTGGGAAAGAGGCTTTAGAATGAGTTATTCATTCATTTATTCATCTACACATTATTTTACAGTGTTTATTGTGTTTTGGACACAGTGCTAGATGCAGGGGAAAACAACAGTAAGGCACAAGGTCCCTGACCTCTTCACAATTCCTCAGGTGCATATCATTTCCTTCCCCCCACCTTTTTTTTTTTTTTTCTTTTTTTTGGTTTTGAGCTCATATGTAGTTTTTCCTAATTATCAGCTCTTAAGAAATGAGTGGAGGCCCAGATTCCAATTCTGTACAAGGCACATACATTGGGTGAGACTAGCCATATGCCTCAATTGGCACATATTTCTTTTGTCAAGAAAGGATTTGTTATGTCTTTCACAGAGATTTAAAAAATAGATGCAGTTTTTATTCTATTCCATGATGGAGATATCACTAAAGTTCACTAAGGAAAATTAACATAGGGCAGTTGACACTGAATGTGGATATAGTGATGCCATATGAAATACAGTCTTCAGGACATAACTAAAAAATTGTTGTTTACCTGAAATTTATCTTTAACTGGGCATTATTTATTTTTTTCTAAATTTGGCAATCTTATTTGGGCATCACAAATTTTATGAAGTGGGTTAGGTCCATAGTTTATCTTTCAGTAGAATCCAGTCCAAACACTGCCAACCAGAATCGCATATAAAAGAGGCCCAGAGATCCTTTAGGACTGAATAGCATATGAATAATACCTGGCATATACCAGGTACTCTGTAAATGCCTAATTAAAAAAACCCAAACCTACTAAATAAAACTGTTTCACCTGGGTTAGACTTTGTTTTTCTGAGGTCTGGGCCTTCTCTGATGAACTCATAAACACATCTGTGGGAGGGATTTCCCTGACGGTCCAGCGGTTAAGACTCCGCGCTCCCAATGCAGGGGTCTGAGTCAGGGAACTAGATCCTGCATGCTGCAACTAAAAGAACCAAGAGCCTTTCTATATTTGAGGCTAGAATGAAATTCATAAAAATTAAACTGCTCTGTAGAGGGCACGATGGTGCTTCAGGTGAATATCTGGGTTCATGGCACAAACATTCTTTTACATAATGTTTATCTCAGAGACTAGAACAGTTCCAAAAGAGCTTCTCTCATTTGCCAAGAAAGATCTATTTTAAAAACCCTTATTAAAAAAAAAACAAACCTATTTAAATATCATGGCAATGATCCCCCCAGGAAAGGTGTAGTATTACAAAGAAAATTGTAAGATAAAAACAGGAAGGGACTCTGAGGGAAAATTCTCTTCCCAGCTGAGACTTTCTGAACTCACGTACCCAATTAACTCCAAAGAGATTCACTACTCAGTATTTTTTAAGTTACTTGTACATGAATATTTTACAGTGATTTTAAAGAACAGATGTTCTCATATTTTTCCCTCTTGCAAATTTTGCAAATAATCTTTTAAAATGTCTTCAATATTCCAAAGTACTTAACCTTTGCTCTGAGGTAATTACAGGTAAACATCTCGTTACCCACCAGGCGGGGTTTTCAAGGATGTTCCTAAATCACCTATGAGTCGTGTTTGAAAGTTTCTGGCACCTGGTAGAGTCTCCCAAAGAATAGGATGAGGATTTACTCAACACAAATGCCCAGTAATGTCACTGACAATAGTTGAGACTTCTTTCAAAACTCCCTCAGGACCCAGCTTCACACCAGAAATAAAAGGCAGAAGGTTGAAATCAGCCATGAATGAAAAAACAGAAGAAATTGGGGATGACTAGGTTGCAAAAGAGTAATGGAAAGAAGACAGGAGAGCTTTCATTCAAACTCTGAAATGCTATCAAGAGGAAGAAGTAAGGCCAGAGCCAGCATATCTAGGAGAAACTGAAGGAAGGTAGATTTCAGTCTGTGCCATAGGAGACCCTCCAAGGATGAGAGGTCCCGCTTCTCTGCTGAACACAGTGAGGGGATTGAAATACCGGCAGGGGAAATGGTCTAGATGAAGCCTGCCTTTGCAGCTCTATGATTCTGTGGTTCACACAGTAAAGCCGGAATGTGCCATTTCACACCCCAGACACTGAGGATTCCCATTTGAATCTGAGTCTCAGCTCTAGCTGAGCGACCTTGGGTAAGTTGCTGAAGCTTCTCTATCTACAGCAAAGCATTGTTGTAAGGATTGAATAGCATATGAATAATACCTGGCATGTACCAGGCACTCTGTAAATACCTAATTTAAAAAACCCAAACCTACTAAATAAAACTGTTTCACCTGGGTTAGGCTTTATTTTTCTGAGGTCCAGGCCTTCTCTGATGAACTCATAAACACATCTGTGGCAGGGATTTCCCTGGTTGCCCAGCGGTTAAGACTCCATGCTCCCAATACAGGGGGCCTGGGTTCGATCTCTGGTCAGGGAACTAAGATCCCGCATGCTGCAATGAAGATCCCGCGTGCCACAACTAAGACCCGGTGCGGCCAAATAAATATTAAAAAAAACAAATAAAATAAACACATCTGAGGGAGAAAACCGTGGAATGTCCCTGTAGTTTAGTGGGGTTGAAGAGGTGAGCAGCCTGAGCCCTGGTGGGTTCGTGGGAAGATGGTTGCAGATTTCATAGTGGGTACACGCCTGAACCAGCTCTGGCATTGCACCTCTGGAGCTATGGGGTATTGGAAGGTAAGTGAAAAAGGATTGGGTACTGAAAGTCATGACCTCCCTTTCAAGGCCCATTTTGGCCTGCAAGACTTTTCTGCAGGAAATAGTAGCAGCACTAGATAGGGATGCATGGAATGGATGGTAGGCGGCACAGGATAGATGGTGGGGGATACTGGATAGATGGTGGGGGATACTGGATAGATGGTGGGGGATACTGGATAGATGGTGGGGCACTGGATAGATGATGGGGAATACTGGATAGATGGTGGGGGATACTGGATAGATGGTGGGGGACACTGGATAGATGGTGGGGGACACTGGATAGATGGTGGGGGACACTGGATAGATGGTGGAGCATATTGGATAGATGGTGGGGCACTGGATAGATGGTGGGGGATACTGGATAGATGGTGGGGGATACTGGATAGATGGTGGGGCACTGGATAGATGATGGGGGATACTGGATAGATGGTGGGGGATACTGGATAGATGGTGGGGCACTGGATAGATGGTGGGGGACACGGATAGATGGTGGGGGACACTGGATAGATGGTGGAGCATATTGGATAGATGGTGGGGCACTGGATAGATGGTGGGGGACACGGATAGGTGGTGGGGCACTGGATAGATGGTGGGGGACACGGATAGATGGTGGGGCACTGGATAGATGGTGGGGGACACGGATAGGTGGTGGGGGATACTGGATAGATGGTGGGGGACACTGGATAGATGGTGGGGGATACTGGATAGATGGTGGGGGATACTGGATAGATGGTGGGGGACACTGGATAGATGGTGGGGGATACTGGATAGATGGTGGGGGACACAGATAGGTGGTGGGGGATATTGAATGGATGGTTATTTCCAGTGTCCATGTAAGAGAGCCACAGGGGGTCTTTCCTACCCAAGAAGAGTTTCAAAATGTGTAATCTTTTGCAGTTTTCATACAATATAGGGGAGGGGAGGGAGCTATTAGGGTAAGATACTGGACCTCTTGCTTTTGGTGGATGTGACCATGAAACAGTTTTACCTTAATTTGCAGAATATATAAATGTGTCCTTCCTTGCATCCCTAGACTGTGCAGCACTTCTGCTTTTCCCTGCACTTTCCCACATCAACACTCTGTCCTCAGTGCCTCTTCCACTCAGCCTCAGCTTTCTCAGAACAATCCCTCTTTCTCCTCACTCCCTTCAGACTGCAGGTATCTGTCCTGGGGCTGCATTTATGTACTATTTACACTTTTTTTCAGTATTAGAGGGAGTTATGAAAACATCAGGGAGGAAATATTTTTTGTCATAATACTAACTTTTTGTCTTTACATAGTTCAAAAAAGGAAACTGAGTTAAGGACGTTGCCTGCTTAGGCTTCAGTTGTCAACTCCTTGAAATGCAGGGATCAGAATCTCTACGATTCCTCTGGTTCAAAAGTCTTGTGATCTTTGAGATAGTTGGAAAGTGCTATTTAATCATATTTATAGTCGCAGTGGCAAAAATGGAACTGCCATGGTGTGTTTGGATATCGTGACTTGTGTAGTGGACCTTTCATGTCAATGGCTGACCTTGGGACGAGGGCATGTTGGCCTGGGAGAGATACAGGCTTTATTCTCTTACTTAAAAGCACTTCAGGAGAGATTGATCTCTAACCTCAAATTGCTTGAAGATATAGGCTCAGGGTCAGCCCTCACCTCTCAATCTGCAGCTTCCTGGAAGACTTATTCAAAGCCAAATGTGAAAACATTTTTGATTTAACAAGTAATCATCAACAGTGTAATCACTCTTAAAAAATACTCCTATGGTCCTTTCCATTCTCTACCAGAATCCTCAATATCTTTATGCATAAAATGGAGGTAATTGTTGGAAGGATTATTGGGAGGACTGGATGAGATAAGGTTTTAAAAGGTTCCTCTCACAATTGCTGTGAATAGGAGGTTCTTAGTAAATGGCAGCCTCAGCAGAAGTTATTGCCATTGTACCTAGGCTCTCACACATGCTGTTCTGTTCACACCAGTGAGAGGTTATGGCTTTATCCTCCCTCCTATTATTCTGGATCCTGAAAGTGTCTTTTTTGAGGAACCAGATTTCCCAGCTGTGAACACAGTGAATCCAGGGGGAATTTTCTATCCAGTGATCCATTTCTTTGGAACTCTATTTGCATGATTTTCCATATTTAATGACATTCCACCAGCAGGATAAACATACATGCAAGGTTGAACCATCTTTTCTTTCCCCTTGGATCAGGAACCCAGGAAAACAGGTGCAGGAAGCAGGTGGGAACTCTGGTGAGCAGAACGCTGCTATGCCATGCTTCTCTTGCTCAATGGCCCCACAGGGATGTGGGAGAAAGAAACGAGGGGCCCTTCAGCTAACGAGGGGCTCATCTCTGTAATATATAGCGGGTCTACAGAGAGGGGGCATGGTGTGGAGTGCCTACATGCAGTTCTCCCAGAAGCCCTTTCAATCAAGAACAGAAAAAGGCAGTTTCCATGGCAGTGGTTGAGAGTTGTGAGGGGAGCCACATTACTGGTGGTTTGTGTAGAGATTCAGGACGCATGAACAATGAGGGAACCATTCTTTAGAGATTTAGGGCATACAGTTTGGCCGTGAAGGCCAAAATTAATTACGTCTCTGACAAGTGCAGTTTGCTCTTCTGGCTAGAGCAGAAGAGGAGAGGGCCCAAATAATATCTCTTTGAGCTCTTTTAGAGACTAGGAGAGTTTCCAGATTGGATGAGAGAAATGACAGAAAAGAAAGAATGAAAAGACTTCCAAAGAGATAAACAGAAATCAAGGTTTAGAGAGGGGCAAATGGATGAACGTGGCATTTTAGAATGTATGTACATGTACCCTCACCTTATTCCATAGCATGCTTTGAAAGACTTTGCCGAAGTACACACAATACAAAAGGATAAGAAATAAGTGAAGGTGTTGGGTTTTAAAAGGCATGTAGGTCTCTGGCTTAAGGTTGTAGCCTAAGGGCATTTTTAGTTCTTGCTCTCCTTAAAAACCCACTGAAAACAACAACAAATTTTTTTAAAAGAGGGAAAAAAGCCCTTCAATAAAACAAGGAAAAGGCCACAAACTATGAAGCATGCCTACCAAATACTGTGAAATCTGGAGGAAAATGAGAGAGGAATGGAGACTGCCTCAGGGCTTGAGCAAGATAGAAATTTCCTAAATGTGAGGATTCCCATCCTGAAAGGATCTTTTGGTTAGAATGACCTGGTCCAAGGCTGGGTGGGTCACAGATGGGTAAGAGTATCCCTGGAGAGGACCAATGCATCCCTGGGAACAATTGGGAAGTTGGTGCTGAAGGCAAATCTCATGGGTCTACCATTTCCACAACCTGAGACTGACTTCTGATCACGCCCAAGGTGGGATGGGTGGAAGGAGGCTGAGGAGGCAGCATTTGCTATTTGCCAGAGAGCCTGTGATTTAAAAGGCTTTCCGCGAACAGTACTGGCTAAAAATCTGAAGGGAAATACGCATCCTAGTGAAAGGGAAATAGCGAATTTGATGAAAGGGGTTTTGAGACAAGAAACATGAATCAAAGTTTCACCCCCCTCCCCAGCACACCTCTCCTGCCCCTCCCCAAACAAAACTTCAATAAATAGCTAATCTCATTAAAAGCCAGTAAGGAATACAAAAGAATCCACATAAGACTTAGGTTAGATCCAGGTTAGATCCTGCAAAGAAAGAAGGCATATGACTTATAAAAGAGGCAAAAGCCTAAGAGACATCTTGATTATGTTTGAAATATCCAAGATGCTTCACTCTGGTGTGTCTGGTGATGCCAAATTAAAGCATTATTTCTGTTGTGAAAAAAATAGACTTGGTCATGGACTTGAGTTAGCCAAGTAAATATTTTCTTGGCAGTGCACAACATCAGTGCAAAATGCCTATTATGCACTGACTGTAATTATAGCATTCAATTAACATTCTTAAGTGATTATCATTTCTGGCCTGGTGGTGGTTGGGACTTGGGAGATATGAGCTCTGCCTGATATCTTTGCCAGGAAACCACTATCTGATATTTGAGTTTGGAGACTTGATGTGGACATACTGGTACAGAGGATGGAGGGGACGAGTAAGTCGTGGCAAGTTTACATCACAACTCATTATGACTTGTTATCCAATCTTTTCAGTGAAACTGATTTTACTAAGGTGAAAAGAAAAGTCCAGTTTCCAATCCAATAGGCACTTTTCAGTATTAGTTGACTTATTTCTGGGATATGTGGGGTTTTGACCATTCTTCTCCAGAGGATTAGAAAGATAGTATAGAAGGAAAGGTCTATGTAGAGAACACATTAAACCTCTCCTCAACACAGTAGGGCAGTGATTTATCGAGTGCCTGTTATAAGCAATTTGTAATTATTTCTCAAGTTTACAACCATGCTGCAGAAAAGGTGTCATCACTCCCATCTTACAGATGAGAAAACTGACTTAGGTTAAGTCATTGGTTCAAAATCAAACAGATAGTAGTAATTGGAGGAGCTGAGATTCAAACCCAATGATGAGAGAATGAGCCAATTAGCACTGAAAGGGTCATAGTATTGAGCATTCTTCAGTCAGAAATGCTTCTTGAAAGAAATCTACCTATTTAAAAGCTTCGGTGGGGTTCAAGACGGAAATATGAATACACACGTCTTACTCCACTCTCGGGCAAAATATCATTAAACGGGCCAAAGGAATATAATTAGAGGGGAGAAAATAAATATGCAGGAAATAGGGAGTGGTGCTTTCCGCTTCCTAGAAATGACAAGTGCTTTCTGCAGGATGCACTGGGGACATACATGCATGGACTGAGCAAGTCAGTGCGGCTGATCAAGAACACTGGTCACATTCCATCAACGTCTCCCGGCTCAATGCTGGGCTGGAGGTGAGAATGAGCCAGGGAACCTCTAGACGTTTATCAGAGCAAGACGCCTACCCAGGTGCACCTGCCTGCCTCATTCAACCTGCATGGTGACCGGGTGAGGCAAGGACCCTATTTCACCAGCTTCTAACACAGCCTGGCCCCAAGAAGGGACAGAGTCAGGGCTTGACTCTCCTCTGGGATTCATCCCATTTATGCCTGGGAGGCCAACCGCTTACTCAATTGGTGCAAAAGTGTCCAAAGAGTCCTTGTCTTCTAGGATTCTCAATCTTTTGTGGAATGCAGAATAAACTGAGCTCTGACAAATGGCAGGGAAGCCCCCAAGGGCAGGGCACGCCCAGAGGGAGTGACTCTGTGTGTGAGGGAAAGGGGCCTCCTGGGAAAAGATGCCACTGTTCTAGGCTGTAAGTTTGATGCAGTAACTGTGACTCCGAGTGGGGGGAAGCTCTGAATGAATGGGAGTATACGAAGAGGACACGAGTTGCTGGGACAAGGGGAGCAAGTACCTGAGAAAAGGGGAGCGACTGGGCAATACCCCACACCCACGCATACCCTGAGGGGGCACACTTCCAGGCCTGTGAGGGAAGTTTGCTGAGAGGCGCGTGAACAGAAGTGTGGTCAGAGCAGCGTTTTCCCATGCTTTGGAAGGTTCTGGGATATTCCTGAGTGCTCTGGCAGGAGTCATCATGCAGGTAGTTCAGGGGAGAAGTAGGGATTGCAGCTCTTTATGGCAGAAGGAAACTTCCTATCAAGACAGGGATAATGTAGCCTTGCACTGTATCTGAGGTGGTGGATTATGGTACACCCCAGGGTCTCAACAAACAGGACCGAAAAGGAAAACAGTCCTTCTAGTACTCACTGAGCATCAGTTTCCCCGGTTGTAAATGGGGAGGTGTAATATATCCTCCATCATGTGCTAACTGTGTAATTGAGCCTGGCATGTACAATATAAACTCAGCAACTATAAATGGACTCATTATTTTTTTGAGCTATTCGTGTTCCAAATCCAATGCTTCTTCCTCTATTCAACAATGACCTCTTCTGGGAAAGCAAACAAGCAGAGAAACAAATTTAAATTTCTTTTGTATAACATCTTAAAATTTGCCAATTTCCTTCTTCCTACATCTTTGGCCATGCTTTCTCATGCCATCTCATCCCACGGTTTTGTACATGTTGTTCCTTCCGTCTGAAACACCCTTCCTTGTCATCTCCCCAACTGACTTATCCTTCAACACTCAGCTCAGTTGTCACTTCTGCCCCTGCCTCGGGTCTGCACGTCCCTCCATGATTCACCCTCTCATGGTGTACCTTCATCCCGGATCACAACTGTCTAGACATCGGTCTCCCTCACTAGACTGTGAGCCCCTGAAGGTGGGGGCTGTGTTTACTTTCTTTTTCTACCTAGCACCCAGAATGTAGTAAATCTGACCAAAGGTTTATTGAAGATTTGTCTTGAAGGAGAATCCATGACATATTGGAAGAAAATGCATTTTTAACCAATCTTGGCATTGAGTCACTGCGCACTCAAGAAAAAAAAAAAAAAGAGAGAAGTTCTGAAATTAGATAAACTCTCATGATTCATTCATTTAAACAATTTTTACCCCTGAGGACTTCTTTATTGGGCATTGGTCCAGGCTCTGGGATGCAAAGGTGAGAAAGAGAGTCAGTCAGTGTCTGCACCCACACCAAAAGAGTGTGACGTCAGGGCTCCACATCAGGTATTCAGAGGGAGGAGCCACGGACCTTTCACCCACAGTGAGGTGCTGGGATTGTCTTCGGATACCTGAGGCTTGTAGCTGTCCTCTGACACTGTGTCGTAGAGGTGGTCTAGTGATTGGATAGGGGCGTAAAGAGCTGTTGTATTCGGGCCCCTGTAGTATGTGTAGAAATAGATGTAGAAAGAGCAGCAGCAGTCCAGGGGTCAGGAGACCTAGGTTCTTGTGTGAGGCTTGCTATCAAAAGTTGTGTAACTTTGGGCAACCTGCTCCCTCTCCTTTGAGAGACGTTTCAAACTTTTGTAAGTTTCTGCTTATACAAAAAGGGGTGGGATGAGATCATCTAAGGTTCCTTCCAGAAAGCTTCGGTCTACGACAGCTTGAAGCAGGTCCTGAAATCCATCGGCAGGAGCACTTTGATTGCGAAGAAACCCCACGGACTGTAAATTGGGCCTTCCCTGTTCCCAGCTGTGGGACTGGCATCTCACCAATATGGTCACAGCATCTGATTTAGAGCACCAGTGCACAGCCTTGGAAATGTCAAACCATTACTGCTGACCAGTTAAAGCCATCTTAATGTCTAAATAAAAGTCCATGAACTAGACCAACCAATTGGCCTCAGAAAGGAAGGGGAGGAAATCTGAGCACAGGGAGGTGAGTCTGTTTATTTGTTTCTTAATTCTAATTAGAGAAAAGAAAAGAGTGTCAGGAGTCTTTAGTGATTCACATCTTAATAGCCTGGTTATAATTTATTAATCCCTTTCATCAAATTTTCAACATCCCTTTCCCCAGGAGTCTGAGTGACTCAGATGTATTTATTGTTTGTAGGTGGGGTATCATTAAATATTTGGCATCTCCTAAAGCTGGTTGGGAAACTGGATTATATACCACGTGAAGGCAAACTATTTCTGAAGGGAGAGGCAGGAGTAGGTAAAACATTAGGCAGAATGAGTGATACATGCAGATACACATAGGTTTATTCTTGAAAATATTAATGACCTCATATTTATCTCTGATACTGACAATGCAAGTCTGCTATTTTACTTTCTCCTGTAATTTTCCCTTACTGGCCAATCCAGTGGTTCTCCTTAAAGTGGAATACCAGCACTAGTAGTAAATGTATCATGCTTTTAAAAAATTATATATATTATATGTAGTGTGATGATTACCACAATAAAATTACTTAACACAACCATCACCTCAGATAGCTTAAATTTTTTTTTTTTTTGGTGTTGAGAACATTTAAGATCTACTCAGAAAATTTCAAGTATGCAAAACACAGTATTGTTACCTACAGTCACCATACTGTATATTAGATCCTCCGAACTTTTTTATTTTATAACTGAAAGTTTGTACCCTTTGACCAACATCTCTCCATTTCTCCCATTGCCCCAGCCCCGGGAACCACCATTCTACTCTGATTCTATGAGTTCAACTTTTTTAGATTCCACATATAAGTGAGACCATACAGTATTTTTTGTTTTTTGCCTGACTTATTTCACTTAGCATAATCTCCTCCGGGTTCATCCATGTTGTCTCAAATGGTAGGATTTCCTTCTTTTTTTTTTTAAGACTGAATAATATTCCATTGTATATGCATACAACACATCTACTTTATCCATTCATCTCCTGATTTCCATATCTTGGTTCATGTGAATAATGCTGCAATGAACTTGAGAGTATAGACATCTCTTCAAGATAGTGATTTTGTTTCCTACAGCTATTTACCCAGAAGTGGGATTGCTGGATCACATGGTAGTTCTATTTTTAATTTCTTGAAGAACTTCCATACTGTTTTCCTTAATTGCTGTACCAGTTTACATAACCACCAACAGCATGCAAGGGTTTCCTTTTTGCCACATCCTTGCCAACGCTTGTTATCTCTTTCTGTTAATGGCCATTCTAACAGGTGTGAGGGGATATCTTGTGGTTTTGATGTTCATTTCCTGATGATTAGTGATGTTGAGCACATTTTCATGTACCTATTGGGCATTAAGTAATCTTCTTGGACAAATGTCTATTCAGGTCTTTTGCCTATTTTTAAAATTGGATTTGTTTTTTATTTATTGAGTTGTATGAGTTCCTTACATATATATATATATATATTATATATATATATATATATATATATATATATATATATATATATATACTTTTTTTTTGGCTGTGCTGGGTCTTCGTTGCTGTGCGTGGGCTTTCTCTAGTTGTGGAGAGCAGGGGCTACTCTTTGTTGCAGTGCGTGGGCTTCTCATTGTAGTGGCTTCTCATTGCGGAGCACGGGCTTTAGGTGCGTGGGCTTCAGTAGTGGTGGCATGAGGGCTCAGTAGTTGTGGCACATGGGCTTAGTTGCTCCAGGGCATGTGGGATCTTCTCAGACCAGGGATCAAACCTGTGCTCCCTGCATTGGCTGGTGTACTCTTAACCACTGCGCCACCAGGGAAGTCCTATATTTTGGATATAAATCCTTTATCAGGTATATGTTTTGCAAATATTTTCCCCATTCTTTAGGTTGCCTTCTCATTTCATTAATTTTTCCTTTGCTGTGCAGAAGCTTTATTTTTTCATGTAGTCCCACTGTTTACTTTTGCTTGTGTTGCTTCTGCTTTTGATGTCATATCGAAAAAACTATTGCTAAGACCAATGTCAAGGAGATTTTCTTCTATGTTTTCTTCCAGGAGTATTTTTTTTTTAAGATTTATATTTATTTATTTATTTAGGCTGCGCCAGGTCTTAGTTGCGGCATGCAGGATCTTCATTGCGGCATGCGGGATCTTTTAGTTGCAGCATGCGACTTCTTAGTTGCAGCATGTGGACTTCTTAGTTGCAGCATGTGAACTCTTAGTTGTGGCATGCATGTGGGATCTAGCTCCCCGACCAGGGATTGAACCAGGCCTCCTGAATTGGGAGCGTGGAGTCTTACCCACTGGACCACCAGGGAAGTCCCTCTTCCAGGAGTCTTATGGTCTCTTACATTTAAGTCTTTAATCCATCTGAGGTCTGTAACTTAGGGATTCAGTTTTATTCTTTTGCATGTGAATATCCAGTTTTCCAAGCACTATTTATAGAAGAGGCTAACCCTCCCGCATTGTATATTTTTGGTGTCTTGTCAAACATTAGTTGACCACATACATGTGGATATTTTTCTGGGCTCTCAATTATGTTCCATTGGTCTGTGTCTGTTTTTACACCAGTATGATATTTTGATTACCATAGCTTTGAAATATAGTTTGAAATCAGGAAGTGTAATACCAACAGTTTCATTCTTTCTCCTCAAGATTGCTTTGGCTATCTGGGCCTTCAAGTGGTTCCATATGAATTTTAGGATTGTTTTTTCTATTCCTATGAAAAATGTCACTGGAATATTGATAGGGATTGCATTGAATCTAGATTGCTTTGGGTAGTATGGGCATTTTAATAATGTTAATTCTTCCAGTCCATGAACATAGGATAACTTTCCATTTGTGTCTTCTTTAATTTTTTCATCAGATCTTTCACCTTCTTGATTAAGATTATTCATAAGTATTTTACTTTAAATGAGATGTTTTCTCTATTTGCTTTTCAGATAGTTTGTTGTTAGTGTATAGAAGTGCAACTGATTTTTGCATGTTGATTTTTTATCCTGAAACTTTACTGAATTTGTTTATAAGTCTAATACTTTTTTTAAAAATTATTATTTATTTATTTATTTATTTTTGGCTGTGTTGGGTCTTTGTTTCTGTGCGAGGGCTTCCTCTAGTTGCGGCAAGCGGGGGCCACTCTTCATCACGGTGTGCGGGCCTCTCACTATCGTGGCCTCTCTCTTGTTGCGGAGCACAGGCTCCAGACGCGCAGGCTCAGTAGTTGTGGCTCACGGGCCTAGTTGCTCCGCGGCATGTGGGATCTTCCCAGACCAGGGCTTGAACCCGTGTCCCCTGCATTAGCAGGCAGATTCTCAACCACTGCGCCACCAGGGAAGCCCAAGTCTAATACTTTTTTGGTGGAGTCTTTAGAATTTTCTACATATGAGATCATGTCATTTGCAAACAGAAAATTTTACATCTTCTTTTCCAATTTGGATATCTTTTACTTCTCTTTCTTGCGTAATTGATCTGGCTAGGACTTCCAGTACCAAGTTGAATAGAAGTGGTGAGAGTGGGCACCCTTGTCCAGTTCCTGATCTTAGAGAAAGCGCTTTCAGCTTTTCATTGTTGAGTATGATATTAGCTGTGGGCTTGTCATATATGGCCTTTATTATGTGGAAGTATAATACTTCTATATCTAATTTGTTGAGAGTTTTTATCATGAAAGAATGTTGAATTTTGTCAAATGCTTTTTCTGCATCTATTGAGATGATCATATGATTTTTATCCTTCATTTTGTTGATATGATGTATCATATATATTAATTTGTATATGTGGAAATGTTCTTACATCCTAGGGATAAGTTCCATTTGATCATAATCCTTTTAATGTGCTGTTGAATTCAGTTTGCTAGAGTTCAGTTGAGAATTTTTACATCATGTTCATCAGGTTTATTAGCCTGTAATTTTCTTTTCTTATAGAGTCCTTATCTGGCTTTGGTATCAGAATGATACTAGCCTCATAAAATGAGTTTGGAAATGTTTCCTCCTCTTCAATTTTGGAAGAGTTTGAGAAAAATTGGCATTAATTCTTGTTTATATGTTTGAATTCTTTAGAATTCACCAGTGAGGGTATCTGGTTTCTGCTGGGAGGTTGGGAGGTTTCTGATTACTATTTCAATCTCCTTACTTATATTGGCCTGTTCAGATTTTCTATTTCTTCATAATTCAATCTTAGTACATGGTATGTTTCTAGGAATTTAAGCATCATCTCTTCTAGATTATCTGATTTGTTGGTGTATAGTTATTTATAGTAGTTTCTTATGATCCTTTGTACATCTGTGGTATCAGTTGTAAGTCTTCTATTTAATCTATAATTTTATTTATTTGGATCACTTCTCTTTTTTTTCTTATTCTAGGTAAAGGTTTGGTAGTTTTTATTATCTTTTAAAAACAAACTCTTACATTTCATGGATCTTTTCTACTGTTCTTCTGCTCTCCATTTCACTTATTTCTGCTCTTATCTTTATTATTTCCTTCCTTCTATTAACTTTGGGCTTAATTTGGTCTTCTTTTTCTAGTTCCTTGAGGTGTAAATTTAGGTTATTTATTTGAGATTTTTTTTTTCTTAATGTAGGTATTTATAAGTTTTCCTTTTAGAAGTGTGTTTGCTGCATCCCATAAACTTTGGTATGCTGTGTTTCCATTTTTGTCTCAAGATATTTTTTGATTTCTGTTTGATTTCTTTTTTAACCCATTGGTTGTTTAGGAGTATGTTGTTTAATTTCCATGTATTGTGAATTTTCCAGTTTTCCTCCTGTTATTGATTCATACCATTGTGATTAGAAAAGATACATGATATGATTTCAACCTTCTTGAATTTGTAAAGACTTATTTTGTAGCCTAATATGCGCTCTATCCTGGAGAATATTCAGTGTGCCCTTAAAAATCATGTGTATTCTATCTATATATGTCTGTTAGGCTCATATGGTCTATAGCATTGTTTAAATCTACTGTTTTCTTATTAGTTTTCTTCTGGATTATCTATCTATTGTTGCAAGTGAGATAATAAAGTCCTCTATTATTATTGTATTGTTTTTTTATTTCTCCTTTCGGTTCTGTTAATATTTGCCTTACATATTTAGGTGATCTGATGTTGGGTGACATAAGTATTTACAGTTGTTATATCCTTTTCATGAATTGGATCCTTTGTTATTATACAACTGACCCTTGAACAATGCAGGTGTTAGGGGCACCAACCCTCTTGCCATTGAGAATCCACATATAACTTTACAGTAAGCCCTCCATATCCGCATTTCTGCATCCACAGATTCAACCAACTGTAGATCATGTAGTACTGTAGTGTATTTAGTGAAAGAAATTCACATATAAGTGGACCCATTCAGTCCAAACCCATGTTGTTCAAAGGTCAACTGTATAATGACTTTTTTTGGTCTCATGACCATTTTTGACTATTTTGACTATACTATATCAGACTATTTTGTCTGATATAAGTATATCTATTTCTGATCTATTTTGGTTCCCACTTGCTTGGAATATCTCTTCCATCCCTTCACCTGTATGTGTCCCTAAAGCTACAGTGAGTTTATTATAGGCAACATACCATTGGCTCTTGTTTTTTATCCATTTGGCCATTCTGTGTCTTTTGACTGGAGAATTCAGACCATTTATGTTTAAAATAATTATTGATAGGTAGGACCTACTATTACAATTTTGTTCATTGTTTTCTGACTATTTTGTAGTTTCTTTGTTTCTTTCTTCCTCTTTTGCTGTTTTCCTTTGTAATTTGATGACTTTTTGTAGTGGTATGTTTTGATTCCTTTCTCTTAATCTTTTATGTATCTACTACAGGCTTTTCCTTTATGGTTACCATGAGAATTACATAAAATATCTTATGGTTATCCTGCTTTAAGCTGAGAACAACTTAACTTTGCATACAGAAACTCTATATTTTTATTTCTCTGCCCCCTCAAATTTTAGATTATTGATGTTAAAATTTATGTCTTTTTATATTGTGTATGCAATAACAAATTATTGTAGTTATAGTTATTTTAATACTTTTTAAACTTTTATACTAGAGTTGAAAGTGATTTATGGACCATCATTACAATATTAGAGAAGTCTGACTTTGATTATATATTTACCTTTACCAGTGAGTTTTACACATTCATATGTTTGTTTGTTTTAAAAGATTTTTTGAGGTGGACCATTTTTAAAGTCTTTATTGAATTTGTTACAATATTGCTTCTGTTTTATGTTTTGGTTTTTTGGCCACGAAACCTGTGGGATCTTATCTCCCCGACCAGGGATCGAACCTGCACTCTCTGCATTGGAAGGCAAAGTCTTTATCACTGGACTGCCAGGGAAGTCCCTACATTCATGTTTTTTTAAAATTAATTAATTAATTAATTTTATTTTTGGCTGTGTTGGGTCTTCATTTCTGTGCGAGGGCTTTCTCTAGTTGCGGCAAGCAGGGGCCACTCCTCATCACGGTGGGCGGGCCTCTCACTATCGCGGCCTCTCTTGTTGCGGAGCACAAGCTCCAGACACGCAGGCTCAGTAGTTGTGGCTCATGGGCCTAGTTGCTCCGCGGCATGTGAGATCCTCCCAGACCAGGGCTCGAACCCGTGTCCCCTGCATTGGCAGGCAGATTTTCAACCACTGCGCCACCAGGGAAGCCCCATTCATATGTTTTTATGTTGTTAATTAGTGTTCTTTCATTTCAGCTTGAAGAACTCCCTTTAGTATTTCTTGTAAGACAGGTCTAGTGGTGGTGAATTCCCTAAGCTTTTGTTTGTCATGCTTTTATTTATTCTGTTCTCTTCACCTACAAAGAACCAAAATATGTGGCAACATTAAGGCTCTATCATTATTACAGAGCAGGAATGGACCTCAGGAGTTATTTTAAAGACGAGGCCTGGAATGAAGTGATGCAGAATCATAATTCTAAAGATGGAAAGGGACCTAGTGGGTCTATCCTCTTTTGAGACTATAAACTTTTCTACACCATTTCCAATAAAAGTTGATCTATCTTGGGTAGTCTCCCTCCAGAGACAGAGAGCTTACCATCTTCTGAGGCAGTCTTTCCACCATGAGAGCTTGACTATTAGAAAGTTCTTCCTCAACCAGCTAAAATCTTTCTCCCTTTAGCTTCTTCTCTGTGTTTTTCAGTTTTCCCCCTGGTGAGCAGTAGCAGACCCAGATGCTGGATGGACCCAGAGTGGGAAGAATCCTGAGAGAGGGACAGCCAAGTTTGACACAAATACCAGCAATCCCAGGTATGTCTGCTTCAGATGGGATAATTCCCTAGATACAGTGGATATTAACTAATCATATGGCTTGTTCTGATTAGAAAAAGGGATCCCTTTGTCTAGCCTAGTTTACTGGAATTCTATAATTGATTTTAGTGCTAACGTCTTGGCCAATAATGTCATAGTTTGGTGCTCTTGAGCAGGTCTGTCTTCCTTGGACTCAAGGAAGAAAGTAGTTGGGCCAAGGCAAAATTTGGGGGTATATCTGGTTCCCCTGGCCAAATCCCATTTTCATATCACCTTCCAAACTTATAACTTCTGATATAGCAGACATTGACACTCTATACCCTTCAGCTCACATAAATTAAACTTAAACTTACACAATGCATCCTTGGGCTCACATTGCACCTTCTCAGCCTCCTTTCCTAGCTACCAGATGCTTTGCTGGCCTCATATCATGGCATCATCCATGTTTTGGGGCCCTCCATTTCTGAGTTCCTCCCCTCCTTGTAAAGCAGAAGCCCTTTAACATCTTTGGCCCAACATTTATTTACATGGCTCAGGGCCTAGCCAGCACCCCCAGCTTTCTTATCTACTGAAGTTTTCCTTGGAAAACAGGGTCTTCAGCATCTTTATTGGCATATCTTGAAAATGTACACACTCACAACACAGAGTTTTTTTCCCCTTTCCTACCAATAGCCAATGTATAAACCTAACTTACCAAAATCTGCAAATCCTATATTTTTAGTTGTTTTTAATGATGTGAACCAGTCACTTCCCAAGAGCTATCTCATCCACACTGTTCCACTGTAATGGTAAGGTGGCCATTTTCATGGGAGGAGCTAGGAAGCATACCCATTGCCTAATTTCTAACCATCCTGAAGATAGCTTGCCAAAAAGCCTCAAGATTTCCTAATGGTTGGATACACCACATCTGGAGTCTGTGTACATCTTAAACCCAGCCAACTGATGAGCAAGCATTATCTGGAGAAGCTCACCCAGGACCTCCTGAATATTTGTAAAGAAAGAAATAATGAAAACCTCACAAAGTACAAATCCTAGGAGGCAAAGTGGCAAACATCAAACTTTCCATTTATGTTTCAAAGCACTCACTTGAACAATGGGGTTTAGGATGGAATTTGTATTGAATTTCTTACTAACGGATCTTTAGAGGACATATGCACTGCCTGCTGTTGTCCAAATATTTTCTCAAGAAAGTTACCTTCCTGTCTGGTACTTTCTAGTACTTATTACTTTGGCCAAAAATCAAATCAGGTAAGGAAAGATTTGGCCTTCAAGTGACATTTGTCATTATTATAATGATAATAGTAATAGTTAACTACATGGCAGTTACCTGAGTCCCGGGCATTTTATACGCATTGTCTTTAATCCCTCCATCTCTAGGAAAATATGTATTATTGGTGATAGTAATAAGATGGCAAGATATTTTGCTGAGATCTCAAACCTATGGGTCCTTGATCAACTGCCCACCTCAGTCTGACACCAGTCCTGCTAGCTCCATGAGCAAGGTAAAAATGGACAAAGCTAGTCAGAGGAAATATGTTTATAACTACAAAGGGAGCTTTGGTACCAACTCTTCCCACCCTGGTGAGATAGGCTAGACTATGTCTAAGGACCAATTTTCTGCTCCTGGATGGACTAAGTCCTACATGAAAAACCATCCTAGCTCATTCTAAGAGCTATCATTCTCATGATCAGAAAGAAGAAAGAACACACCCAAGGGAAAGAGCATAAAGGGAAAGAGTGTCTTCCTAAGATCTAGTGCAATAGGCTTATATCTCCCACCCTACCCACCCTTACAAAATTAATGGTAGGAGACAGCAGTCTCATAAGCTAGAACAGCTTCCAGACCTTCTTGGCCAACCAAAGTTATAGACATAATCAATCCAAAAAGGAAAAGGATCCAATAGGGCATGCCATGTGGAAGGAATAATGTTTTAAGTTCTTTGTTCCTCCTTTTGAAAGCTTTTCTTGTTAGTACAGAAATGGCAAATTACTGAGATGTGTGCAGATGCTCCCTGCTCCTGAATCATGGCCAACATCCCAATCAGTGACGGCTCTCATTCTTGCCAAACCTAGAATCTTTCTCAACATGATGCCTTAAGCAGTTATATTAGATGACAGGAAATGGTGAGTGTTTAAAATGCTTTCACCATCATTATCTTAGCACCTCAGTAGAGCAGCGCCTGTTCCCCATGTCAGAAAACTCCTGCTGTGGGTAGGGTGTGTAAGAAGGTGCTTTCTTTCCTCCCCAGAAGTTGGGGCTTTCAGCCAACATACCCCCCATATTTTGGGTGTCTCTTTAACTTAGGGATGTGGCCCTAGGCCAGAAAAAACAAGAGTATCAGAAAAGTCCTGCCTGACTCTTTACGAGGCCTCTTCTCCAACCCTTGCCTCTTCTCTTATGTCTAGACCTGGGAGCAATGAACGGGCAGCTCAGCCTGTTTTCCTCATGGTTACCTGCTAAGTTAGGCAACATAATCTCACCTATTCCATCTTCCTTATAGAAAGTCATTTTGTACAGTCAAGCTCACCAGACAGGTTCATACAGCATGCATGGAAGAATGAAGTAACACTCCCCTGCCCGCCCCCCCAATATTAATAACATCCTGAATAAATGCCAAACCAGACAGGAAGTCAGGACAATAGGCATAAACTTGGACTTTCCTAAGCCAACCTGGATGTCAGGTCACTTATTCAAAAGTACCTCTAAGAAGAGCATAAGATCAGTCCCACACCCAGAGAATGTAGAAATCACAAGCATATCTCAGGATTAATGTGACTTCACAGTTACCCTCCAGCCTAATATCTAGACTAGAAGCAAACCAAATACAATAGCTCTCTGGTCCCATTTCCCTACTTCCCAAATGAAGAATACCCTGGGGTCCATTTAAAAAATAATAATACAGCACGTGACCTCCCAATATGTAAAACAGGAGAGCCCCAGAAATGGAGATAAGATGAAGCTGATCTCTGCCAGTTGGATGTTCCTCAGTCCCCAGAGGTGGACTCTAAGGAGGGTTCTTTTAATCTCATTTAGTCCCAGGTCTTTATCTCCTGGAAGCGAGCATATGTTGTTGGCATTTGGCTTTGAGATAAGTTTGTGTTTTGCAGATGCTGCAAGTGAGTCCTGGCACAGCAATTAGTCTTGTTGAAGAAGTGGGACACGTGAGAGAGCTAGTTATGGATGGACCCAACTCAGGATGAATGAAAGTTTTACTGCAGCAGAAGATGCCTGCCTGCAGCTACTGAAGAAGAAACCCGGTTTCCATCCCAGCTCCTGCAGTTCCTGTGGCTCCCACAGCTAGAATCAAGGTACAAAAGGAGCTTTTGATATAATTGGTGAATGTTTCTCTCTGTGGCAATGGGGTACTGATTAAAATATGAGGGGATGCAATGATGACTTATAGTGTGGTGGCAAATGTGGGCTTGTCTGTTGTGATCATGGTTTGTTGCTTTTGGATGTCCATATGTAGCCTTCAGCTTGTTAATCAGGTGGTTAAAGTGAGAGAACATGACTTTTCAGCTTAGTGTGGAGAGTGTGGGGCAGCATGAGAGAGGCATTTGTAAAGACCTTGGGAGTATGAACCTCTCATCTCAGTGGTCCCATGTAGGACCAAGTGGGACATAAGAGCAGTGGAAACTGGGCTTCCCTGGTGGCGCAGTGGTTGAGAATCTGCCTGCTAATGCAGGGGACACGGGTTCGAGCCCTGGTCTGGGAAGATCCCACATGCCGCGGAGCGGCTGGGCCCGTGAGCCACAGCTGCTGAGCCTGCGCGTCTGGAGCCTGTGCCCCGCAACGGGAGGGGCCGCGATAGTGAAAGGCCCGCGCACCGCGATGAAGAGCGGTCCCCGCACCGCAATGAAGAGTGGCCCCCGCTTGCCGCAACTGGAGAAAGCCCTCGCACGAACCGAAGACCCAACACAGCCAAAAATAAATAAATAAATAAATAAATAAAGTAGGGGGAAAAAAAAAAAATTATAAAAAAAAAAAAAAAAAAAAAAAGAGCAGTGGAAAGGATTAGAGAAACAGCATTGCCAAGATACTACTAGGACTGTTGTGGTAATTCATGATTATCTCTCTTGCGGGGGACATCTGTGTGTCTGATAGGTCTGGTCCTTGAGCCCACTGCACTAATTGGAGCTAAACAAAAAGGTTGGCCTCTAGAGGGCACACTAGGTCTCGAGCCTGGTGGCGATCAAATTAAGGACATGCTTGGATTATAGTTTTCCAGGATGGCGGGCAAATTGAAAAATTCTGTTGTCTGAGTAGCAGGCTCTGCTTAGACCCTCCTCTCTTTGCACCGTATTTTTTAAGGATCCTACTTCAGGGCTTTGTCTCCATCTCCTAAGTGAGGAGTGTCTAAGAAGCCACTGCTTGTCCTCCATAGACTAGTGGAAACCATAGTGTGGCAAGCAATTGGAGAGAGTGTGGGTGGGTGGCTTAGTCAGCCTGCCTTAAGCTTTAGGGAGTGGCTAGCTTTCCCTGCTCCAGAGTTGGGGCACAGCCTGAGGAAAGGGTACCCTACAGGCCAGTTAGCCTGTTTCTGGCCAAGGATTCAAGCCAGCGGCTGAATGGAATTCTAGGCTCACACATTAGCCAGTCCAAATTGCCAGGATGTTCTATTAGGGCTTGAGGCCATGATTAGTAATGAAAAGAGTGGATATCTACCTGCCTTGGCTCACCCTTCAAGGACTCCATAGGTGACAGCACAAGATCCAGAGGTTCCAGTCCTGGCTTCTTACAGACAAAACCAACCAATATCGTCTGTAGTGTATAGATAAGGTTACAGGGCTTAGAAGTAGTGGAACCAGGATTGATCCTTTCCTCCAACTCTTCATCCCAATGCATTACTGGTCTGGGAGTCGGGACACACGCATTTCAGCCCTGTCTCTGCCACACTCCATAGAATATCAGGAAAGCTCTCTCTTTAGTCTCAGTTTCCTCATCTGACAAATGCACGGCTCACACTAGGCCTTCTACAATTCTGACATTTAATGATTCACTACATTATCATCCACTCCTAATGTTCTGATGGAGGGACTTCTTATTTTTATCTTCTTTTTTTTTTTTTTTAAATGTCATCAAATCAGGAATTCAAGCCTGTAGCCAGTGAACTTTCCGCCCCCTTATGAGAAACAATCCTCAGAATCCCAAGGAAACCAGGTCCAGGACTTCCCCCAGGGGAGGATTCTGCATGCGCATAACTTATTCTGTCTTAAAAAAACAAAACTCTTGTGACGTCCTTCCCCCCAGTGAAGTCAACGACTTGCAACTTCCCTTCCCTTCCCAAGTCCTTGCAGAATTTTACGCAAATTAAAGTAGGAGCATTTGATCTTCTCCCCAGATGTTTTGGTCACAGAAGGGCCACATGTGTGCACACATTCCTGGATATTTTTAGATTTTTTTACAGGCTCCAAAGTTCTAACTGCTTCTTCACTCTGCGCTTTGTGGCCGCTGCCGGGAGACGCTCTGTCAAAGCAGCCAAGGCAGAGCCTGATGGAAGAGGGCCTGGCACAGGGAGGCTCCCAGAAGTTGCTCTGAACGACCCCGGAAAGCTGCCAGGCTTCAGTCCCTGAGGCCTCTCTGGCCACGAAGAGGAAACAAACCGCTGCCATTTAAGACTTATGGGTTACACAGACTCTCCCTGGAAGAATTCTGGCTGAAAGTCTCCTAGAAATCATACCAAGGCCCCAGTAAAGAGGTAACAAGATATAGTGGAGAAAATATTGGGCAGAAGGTCAAGAGATGTGACTCTGGCTCCTTTATAACCAGTTACTTTTTCTCTACTGGGTCTTAGTTTCTCTGTCTGCAAAATGGGATACTTCATACACGTAGAAAAGAGGTCTGCAAACTATGGCCTGCAGGTTGGCTGCCTGTTTTGTTAAATAATGTTTTATTGGGACAAAGCCCCAATCCCATTTGTTTACATATTATCTGTGGCTGAGCTACAACAGCAGAGTGGACTAGTTGTGACAGAAACAACATGGCCCGTAAATCTCATATATTTACTCTCTGGCTCTTTAAGAAATAGTTTGCTGACCCCTGATGTAGCAGATACTGCCTTCACTGTTCCAGGACATGCCAAAGGCATCCTACTGTCAGCAGCTGGGACTCTCCTCCTTTCTCTTGGGGGGAGGCGTCATGGAAGTTAATGTCCCCGGGAGCAGCCCTCAGCCAATGACAGCCAATGATAAATGGTTGGAGGTAGCTATCTCAGCTTCCTCACCTCGCATGGGACAAATCTGAAATGAGTTTCGTATTGTCTCCTAGATGTCACCACTAGGATTGAGCCCCAGATGCCTACAACAGTAGCCTCCCCATCGCCACACCATGTATTGGCTTCCTCCCCTGTCTCCCCTCTCTACTCTTCTACCCCTGCTTCCTGGATTCCATTCCCCCCCAAAGCTCTTGTACTCAAATCTTAGACTCAGGGTCTGCTTCTGCAGGTGCCCAGCCTAAGAGGACATGAGTCTTACACACCTTCTTTTTCTTCCCTGGTTGGCATTCCATCTGCACTAAGCTGCCCATTCAGTTCTGGGCTTGGATGAAAGACCACAAGGCAGGATGTGGGATGTTTTCCTGAATAACCACCATGGTGCTGGACGACACGCGCTGGAAGTGCAGGGGAGTTTGTTTGCCATGGGGTGAGTCTTGACCACAGGAGGGAAAATGACAGATACACGTGCCCTACTTTACCCCTCTTTGGACTTCTGTGAAGTGTGGTTTCTCTTTGGAAGCCTTCCAGGGAATTTCCATGTGCTGAGAAAGCATGCCTGCCGAGAGACCTACTGTGTTTCTTTGGCGCCTCTTTGAGTAGTTGGATAGTGGTTACCTGCGTGAGAGCCCCTACATCTTCCCTTGTCTCACTTCTGAATCTTTTCTCCACCCTAACCACCCTGAGTTTGCACCTCCCAAGTAAAGTCACAGTACTATATCCCTGCCTCAGGCTCTGCTTTCCAGAGGACCTGAGCTAAGGCATAGAGTTTGTTTAAATATCTCTAAGGACTCTTTCAGTTCTGACATACTAGACTTCTATTAAATTCCATTTTTCACATACCTAGCAATAAAAAAGATATTGTATATCTACTGTGTTGGACGTGAAACACCATTTAATTCCCACAGAGATTAGTTTTTCAGGTATGCCAGGGGTATTGCTTGTCACAATTCAAATCAGACCAACAGAGGATGCTATAATAATAATTATTAATAATATTTATTAAGTTCTATATGTTAGACCTTGAGTTATACTTTAAAGGCATTAACTATTTGATCCTCATTTAAACCTTATCAGGTTCTATTATTACCTTCATTTTACACAAGAGGAAAATGGAGTTCAGAGAAGGTAAGCCGTTTATCCTAAGTTGCATGGTAAGTGGCCAAGCCAGAATGTGATACCAGGTCTGACAGTTTCCAAAGGCCATGTTCAAAATTATGTACCTTATTACATCTGATATAAGCAAATATAATACTCTTCCAAAACTTTTTCTTCGAATAGACACTTCACTAATTGAAAATATATGGATGGCAAATAAGCACATGAAAAGATGCTCAACATCATTAGTCATTAGGAAAATGCAAATTAAAATCATAGTAAGATACCACCATACCTACTAGAATGGTTAGAATTAAAAGACCGGCTATACCTTATGCTGGTGAGCATGTGAAGGAAGTGGACTCTTATACACTGCTGATGGAATGTAAAATGGTATAATTAACTTGGAAAACAGTTTGGCAATTTCATAAAAAGTTAAACATAAATTGAACATATGACCCAGCCAATCTACTCTTAGGTATTTACCAAGAAAAATGAAAACATACGTCCTTATGAGACTTGTATATAATTGTTCATGGCAACTTTGTTTGTAACAGCCCCAAACTGAAAACAACCTAGCAGGTGAATGGACAAATTGTGGTATATGCATATAATGGAATACCACTCAATAATAAAAATGAATAAATTTTTGATACATGCAGCAACATGTATGAATTTCAAAACAGTTATGCTGACTGAAAGAAGCCAGATAAAAACAAGTACATACTGTATGATCCCATTTGTATAAGTGCTAGAAAATGCAATAAGAGGAACAGAAAGCGGTGGTTGCCTGTGTGTATATGTGTGTGTGTGTGTGTGTGTGTGTGTGTGTGTGGGTGGGTGTGTGAAGAGGGATGAGAAGGATAATAAAGGAGTCCAAGGAAACTTTTAAGGGTGGTGGATATATGTTCATTGTCTCCATTGTGGTGATGGTTTCATGGGAGTATATATATGTCAGCTCTCATCAAATCGTACGCTTTAAATATATGCAGTTTATTGTAGGACAGTTGTATCTCAATATAGCTGTAAAACACAAAACTAAATTCTGTGGGTAACTGCATACCACAAGAGATGACACTGGAGAATTGTTCTTTTGCATTGTCGTTTGGGATTGCCCATGGAAATTAAACCAATGGTGAAGGAATGAGCTGATTGATCTTGTCTTGGCTGACTCAGAATGGTGTAGCCAAAGAGAAAAAGAAATAGGGATGCAGTATTGGCAATTTGGAGACAGTCTCTTTACCTCCTAGAGCTTCAGCTTCCTCATCTATTAAATGGGATTGTCTCTTGTTCCCTGCCTTCCCCATGAAGCTAATTTAAGGAAAAGTAAGCAACCTGGCTCTCAAGTGTGAATGACCAAATTTCCCTGTTGATATAACATGCATTTGCCAAGCATCTGGTGGCAATCCCAGTCCTGGATGCTGTAGGCCCACCATTGGGGGAACTGGGAGCTTAGAACTCTGCCTCTAGAACTGGCACAGACAGACCATCTTTCTTCTGGTCTCTGCTCCTCTGTTGTTTTGTTATGAGACCCTGTTTGTCTGGTCCCTCAGACTCATTCCTGTCTCTGATTCCCACATGCTTTGCCTGGCCCAGTTGGCCTGACATCACTCTCTGCATTTTCTCCAGCTCCCCATGGATCCTCTGCCATTGAGGGACAATAGGCTAGACCTGCTCACCCACCCCAAGATCAAGGAGAGACTGGTTCCCCTTGTTCAAGGTCACCCCAGGCACTGGGGAGACAGACCTGGACGTCAAAGGGAACCCACAGTCTGGTGGGAGAGACAGCTGTGCCAGCACCTGTCCTGTGTGATGATCTATGGTACAGGTGCCATCTGCCACCGCAGGGACATGAGGGTGCAGGGGGCTTCTCGGATGAGGAAATGGCACAGATGGACCCAGAAGGATGGGTGAATCCTGGCCAGATAGAAGTAGGAGAACATTCTAAAGAGAGGACATGAAATCCCCTGCCTCAAGGGCAAAGGCCTAGGGGTATTGGGACACTGTGAATGGCTTGATGTGACCACAACCACACAGGAGGTGAGGCTGAAGCGTAGGCCAGATTATGGAAGTAAGGCTTGGTGCGCCACATGCCGAGGGGTTTGGGTTCAAATCTGAAGGCACTGGGTAGGTACTGAATGGTTCCAAGCCTGGGTGTGACACTCCCAGTTCACTCATTTGTGGGGTCCTTCTCAAATTTAACCCAGAAGGGTTGCTTTCTCTCTAGAGCAGGGCTTTTTCTTTTTCTTTTTTTTTTAAGTATCTTTACTGGAGTATAACTGCTTTACAATGGGGTGTTAGTTTCTGCTGTATACCAAAGTGAATCAGCTATACATACAAATATATCCTCATATCTCCTCCCTCTTGCATCTCCCGCCTACCCTCCATATCCCACCCCTCTAGGTGGACACAAAGCACCCAGCTGATCTCCAGCTGATCTCCCTGTGCTATGTGGCTGCTTCCCACTAGCTACCTATTTTACATTTGGTAGTGTATATATGTCCATGCCACTCTCTCACTTCATCCCAGCTTACCCTTCCCCCTCCCCGTGTCCTCAAGTCTATTCTCTACATCTGCGTCTTTATTCCTGTCCTGCCCCTGGTTCTTCAGAACTTTTTTTTTTTTTTTTTTTTAGATTCCATATATATGTGTTAGCATATGGTATTTGTTTTTCTCTTTCTGACTTACTTCACTCTGTATGACAGTCTCTAGGTCCATCCACCTCACTATAAATAACTCAATTTTGTTTCCTTTTATGGCTGAGTAATATTCCATTGTATATATGTGCCACATCTTCTTTATCCATTCATCTGTCAATAGACACTTAGGTTGCTTCCATGTCCTGGCTATTGCAAATAGAGCTGCAGTGAACATTGTGGTACGTGACTCTTTTTGAATGATGGTTTTCTCAGGGTATATGCCCAGTAGTGGGATTGCTGGGTCATATGGTAGTTCTATTTTTAGTTTTTTAAGGAACCTCCATACTGTTCTCCATAGCGGCTATATCAGTTTACATTCCCACCAACAGTGCAAGAGGGTTCCCTTTTCTCCACATGCTCTCCAGCATTTATTGTTTGTAGATGTTTGATGCTGGCTGTTCTGACCAGTGTGAGGTGATACCTCATTGTAGTTTTGATTTGCATTTCTCTAATGATTAGTGATGTTGAGCATTCTTTCATGTGTTTGTTGGCAATCTGCATATCTTCTTTGGAGAAATGTCTGTTTGGTCTTCTGCCCATTTTTGGATTGGGCTGTTTGTTTTTTTGATATTGAGCTGCTTGACCTGCTTGTATATTTTGGAGATTAATCCTTTGTCAGTTGCTTCATTTGCAAATATTTTCTCCCATTCTGAGGGTTGTCTTTTCGTCTTATTTATGGTTTCCTTTGCTGTGCAAAATCTTTTAAGTTTCATTAGGTCCCATTTGTTTATTTTTGTTCTTATTTCTATTTCTCTAGGAGGTGGGTCAAAAAAGGATCTTGCTGTGATTTATGTCATAGAGTGTTCTGCCTATGTTTTCCTCTAAGAGGTTTATAGTGTCTGGCCTTATATGTAGGTCTTTAATCCATCTTGAATTTATTTTTGTGTATGGTGTTAGGGAGTGTTCTAATTTCATTCTTTTTCATGTAGCTGTCCAGTTTTTCCAGCACCACTTATTGAAGAGGCTGTCTTTTCTCCATTGTATATTCTTGCCTCCTTTATCAAAGATAAGGTGACCGTATGTGTGTGGGTTTATCTCTGGGCTTTCTATCCTGTTCCATTTATCTATATTTCTGTTTTTCTGCCAGTACCATACTGTCTTGATTACTGAAGCTTTGTAGTATAGTCTGAAGTCAGGGAGCCTGATTCCTCCAGCTCCGTTTTTCTTTCTCAAGATTGCTTTGGCTATTTGGGGTCTTTTGTGTTTCCATACAAATTGTGAAATTTTTTGTTCTAGTTCTGTGAAAAATGCCATTGGTAGTTTGGTAGGGACTGCACTGAATCTGTAGATTGCTCTGGGTCATTTTCAGAATGCTGATTCTTCCAATCCAAGAACATGGTATATCTCTCCATCTGTTTATATCATCTTTAATTTCTTTCATCAGTGTCTTATAGTTTTCTGCATACAGGTCTTTTGTCTCCTTAGGTAGGTTTATTCCTAGGTATTTTATTCTTTTTGTCACAATGGTAAATGGGAATGTTTCCTTAATTTCTCTTTCAGAATTTTCATCATTGGTATATGGGAATGCAAGAGATTTCTGTGCATTAATTTTGTATCCTGCTACTTTACCAAATTCATTGATTAGCTCTAGTAGTTTTCTGGTAGCATCTTTAGGATTCTCCATGTATAGTATCATGTCATCTGCAAACAGTGACAGTTTTATGTCTTCTTTTCTGATTTGGATTGCTTTTATTTCTTTTTCTTCTCTGATTGCTGTGGCTAAAACTTCCAAAACTATGTTGAATAATATTGGTGAGAGTGGGCAACCTTGTCTTGTTCCTGATCTTAGTGGAAATGGTTTCAGTTTTTCACCATTGAGAACGATGTTGGCTGTGTGTTTGTCATATATGGCCTTTATTATGTTGAGGTAAGTTCCCTCTATGCCTACTTTCTGGAGGGTTTTTACTGTAAATGGGTGTTGAATTTTGTCGAAAACTTTTTCTGCATCAGTTGAGATGATCATATGGTTTTTCTCCTTCAATTTGTTAATATGGTGTATCACGTTGATTGACTTGTGTATATTGAATAATCCTTGCATTCCTGGGATAAACCCCACTGGATCATGGTGTATGATCCTTTTAATGTGCTGTTGGATTCTGTTTGCTAGTATTTTGTTGAGGATTTTTGCATCTATGTTCATCAGTGATATTGGCCTGTAGTTTTCTTTTTTTGTGACATCTTTGTCTGGTTTTGGTGTCAGGGTGATGGTGGCATCGTAGAATGAGTTGGGGAGTGTTCCTCCGTCTGCAATATTTTGGAAGAGTTTGAGAAATATAGGTGTTAGCTCTTCTCTAAATGTTTGATAGAATTCGCCCGTGAAGCCATCTGGTCCTGGACTTTTGTTTGTTGGAAGATTTTTAATCACAGTCTCAATTTCAGTGCTTGTGATTGGTCTGTTTACATTTTCTATTTCTTCCTGGTTCAGTCTTGGAAGGTTGTGCTTTTCTAAGAATTTGTCCATTTCTTCCAGGTTGTCCATTTTATTGGCATATAGTTGCTTGTAGTAATCTCTCATGATCCTTTGTATTTCTGCAGTGTCAATTGTTACTTCTCCTTTTTCATTTCTAATTCTATTGATTTGAGTCTTTCCCCTTTTTTTTCTTGATGAATCTGGGTAATGGTTTAATCAATTTTGTTTACCCTCTCAAAGAACCAGCTTTTAGTTTTATTGATCTTTGCTATCGTTTCCTTCATTTCTTTTTCATTTATTTCTGATCTGATCTTTATGATTTCTTTCCTTCTGCTAACTTTGGGGTTTTTTTGTTCTTCTTTCTCTAATTGCTTTAGGTGTAAGGTTAGGTTGTTTATTTGAGATGTTTCTTGTTTCTTGAGGTAGGATTGTATTGCTATAAACTTCCCTCTTAAAACTGCTTTTGCTGCATCCCATAGGTTTTGGGTTGTCGTGTTTTCACTGTCATTTGTTTCTAGGTATTTTTTTATTTCCTCTTTGATTTCTTCAGTGGTCTCTTGGTTATTTAGTAGTGTACTGTTTAGCCTCCATGATTTTGTGTTTTTTATAGTTTTTTTCCTGTAATTGATATCTAGTCTCATAGTGTTGTGGTCGAAAAAGATTCTTGATACAATTTCAATCTTCTTAAATTTACCAAGGCTTGATTTGTGACCCAAGATATGATTTATCCTAGAAGATGTTCCATGAGCACTTGAGAAGAAAGTGTATTCTGTTTTTGGCTGGACTGTCCTATAAATATCAATTAAGTCCATCTTGTTTAATGTATCATTTAAAGCTTGTGTTTCCTTATTTATTTTCATTTTGGATGATCTGTCCATTGGTGAAAGTGGGGTGTTAAAGTCCCCTACTATGATTGTGTTACTGTCGATTTCCCCTTTTATGGCTGTTAGCATTTGCCTTATGTATTGAGGTGCTCCTATGTTGGGTGCATAAATATTTACAATTGTTATATCTTCTTCTTGTATTGATCCCTTGATCATTATGTAGTGTCCTTCTTTGTCTCTTGTAACATGGGACACTCTGCACTTCCTGGACTTGATTAACTATTTCCTTTCCCATATTAGGGAAGTTTTCAACTATAATCTCTTCAAATATTTTCTCAGTCCCTTTCTTTTTCTCTTCTTCTCCTGGGACCCCTATAATTTGAATGTTGGTGTGTTTAATGTTGTCCCAGAGGTGTCTGAGACTGTCCTCAATTCTTTTCATTCTTTTTTCTTTATTCTGCTCTGTGGTAGTTTTTTCCACTATTTTATCTTCCAGGTCACTTATCCATTCTTCTGCCTCAGTTATTCTTCTATTGATTCCTTCTAGAGAATTTTTAATTTCATTTATTGTGTTGTTCATCATTGTTTGTTTGCTCTTTGGTTCTTCTAGGTCCTTGTTAAACATGTCTTGTATTTTCTCCATTCTATTTCCAAGATTTTGGATCATCTTTACTATCATTACTCTGAATTCTTTTTCAGGTAGACTGTCTATTTCCTCTTCATTTGTTTGGTCTGGTGGGTTTTTACCTTTCTCCTTCATCTGCTGTGTATTTCTCTGTCTTCTCACTTTGCTTAATTTACTGTGTTTCGGGTCTCCTTTTCTAAGGCTGCAGGTTCATAGTTCCCATTGTTTTTGGTGTTTGCACCCAGTGGGTAAGGTTGGTTCAGTGGTTTGTGTAGGCTTCCTGGTGTAGGGGACTGGTGTCTGTGTTCTGGTGGATGAGGCTGGATCTTGTCTTTCTGGTGGGCAGGACCACGTCTGGTGGTGTGTTTTCGGGTGTCTGTGAAATTATTATGATTTTAGGCATCCTCTCTTAGAGCAGGGTTTCTTAACTGTGGCACTACTGACACTGGGGTGGATAAGCCTTTGTTATGGGCAGCTGTCCCGTGCCTTGTATGAGGTTCAGCAACATCATCCTGGCCTCTGCCCACTGGATGCCTGTAGCAGTCCCCCAGTTTTGACAACCAAAACTGTTTCCAGATGTTGTCCCTTGGGTGGAAAATCTGCTCTTGGTTGAGGACCACTCCTCTAGAGTTTTTTTCTTTCTTTTCTTTTCCTTTTTTTTTTTTTTTTTGAGTATAATATATACACAGATGGCCCCTCCTGTATTTGCTCTCTTCTCTCCTTCTAAAGCCGGGCAACGTCTGGCTTCCAGCCTTTCCACAAGGTGCACGGATGTATGGTGTCCTTGGCTCCCCACACAGCCTCATCTTAGCACCTATGGCTGCAGCTCCCTGCTCACGGGGGCTCTGGCTGGGGCTGGCTTCACGGAGCCAGCTGCCAACAGCTCTGTCTACCTCTGCACCAGGCCAGCAGGGTACCTAATCCCCTGTGGGGCACACCATGTGGTGCTGAGGAGACTCCTGGATGGGGTCCCACTGAGGTCGGCTGAGACCAGAACTGTCCAAGACTGTTGGCCCTGTACCCTCTGTCCCTCAGTCCCACTGTCTGCCAAGCTTAGAGCCTGGAGGGGTGAGTCAGCTCAGGAAGCCTGCCAGGGAGAGGGCACCAGGCTGGTGACAGAGGGCAGGTGGTGGCAGCTGGAGGCCATGTGACTGCTGGAGGCTGTGTGTGTCACAGGGCAGAGCTGGGCCGCTGGCTCATTCCTGGGCTCAATCTGAGAAGGCCTCACATGACTTCTCTGTGGGAGTATGTGTGTCAGGGGTGGGAGAGGAGACTGGAGGGAGGGGGAAGTGATTTTAGGATCCAGGCTGGAAATACAAAATACATTTATGAATCACAAGCAGATATTCATCACATGACCCCAGTGACTTTGCCAGTGCAGAAATCAGGCTTCGGGCACAAAAAACTGTATCTCACCCCCTGCTCTGTGCAGGCTATGGTAGCCGAGAGGGACACTAGGAATGGAGGGGAAGGTGGGGGAGCCAGCCATGCGACCAGCCTCTGTCTCCCAAAGTGTCAGCAAAACCAGAGCACAAGGGATTCCCTGGTGGTGCAGTGGTTAAGAATCCACCTGCCAATGCAGGGGACACAGGTCCAATCCCTGGTCCAGGAAGATCCCATAAGCCACGGAGTAACTAAGCCCATGCGCCGCAACTACTGAGACTGCGCTCTAGAGTCTGCGAGCCACAACTGCTGAAGTCTGCACACCTACAGCCCATGCTCCTAGAGCCCATGCTCCGCAACAAAGAGAAGCCACTGCAGTGAGAAGCCTGCACACCGCAACGAAGAGTAGCCCCTGCTCACCACAATTAGAGAAAAGCCTGCGCACAGCAACGAAGACCCAATGCAGCCAAAGATAAATTTAAAAAACAAAAAAACCCCAGAGTACAAAACCAGCCCTCAATTCCAGTGCTTTCCATATGCTCATTTGTATGTTAATCTCACAACAGTCCATTTCCCAGTGAGAAAACAAAGGCCTGAAGAGGTTCCTCCATCTTCCCTTTTCTTCCTTCCTTAGGGTTTTCAGGGTTTAATCTAGTTTTTGCTTTAATACTCCCACTGTCAGCTCCCTCTACCTCACCATGGCCCCAAACAGCACAAGCTGGCAGGTCCTTCTTGCTGATGGGACGAGGTGAGGGGTCCTGAAATCACTCTTAAGTCCAGGGGAGAGGCCTCCATACCCTGGGGCACAGAATCCCCAGCTGAAGGGGTCAGAAATGCAGGGGACCAGAGTCAGGCAAGTTCTAAGGCAGACAGGCTAGGAATGGGCCCAGTGAGGTTTCAGAATGCCCCGAGGCTCCTTCCCTCAGGAATGAGAGGAAAGCCCCAGGGTTCCTCCAGCAGCCCCACCTCCCAGCCTCCAGTGGTCCAGAAGCTTTATTTAGTTGCACTGAAATCCCACAGACCTGGGTCAGGACTCCTAAGCCCATGTCCTCACTGTCCAAGAGGACAAAAGCTCGTGAGTGGGATCTGTCCCCTCTGGGAAGAGAGCCACCTACCTCGTGCTTGCTGAATGTTTCACCTCTAGGGTTATTACTTTCAAAATAACATTTAATATATTTAATGTCATTACATAAGCAAGGTATGTTCAGTGCAGAATATCTAGCAAGTCCAGTAAAGTATAAAGAGAGGAGATTAAAAATTCACCATCATCTCACCAATCAGAGTCAACCACTGCTCAAATTTTGGTATGTAGCTTTCTCATTATAAATTATAAAAAGTAAAACCAGAGTAATACTTTATATATATATTTTAAAAAATGATTGAGGCATAATATATATAGTAAAAGGCATAAATCTTAAGTTTATAGCTCAGTACATTTTTACATATGTAAAAATGTCTCATTTTTACACCCATGAGACCATCATTCAGATCAAGATATAGAACATCTCAGATCCCAGAAAACTCCCTTCTACCCTTTATTGGTCAATAACTACGTTCACCTCCAAGATGTAGCTGGTATTCTGACTTTCATATTTCCAGATTAGATTTGCCTATTCTTGAGTATCACATAACTGGATTCCCACAGTATTTATTCTTTTGTGTTTGGCTTCACTCAACCAATCTGTGGCATCTACTACACGGCCTGGCCTAGAAAGGGTACTTTGCGTTGGCACAGGAAAGTTCTGTTGGATGCATGTTGAGTGAATGAATGAGTGAGTGAGTGAATGAATGGATAGGCTTTGGTGATAGGGTGGTCTCCTGGTTTTCTGGTCACCATTTGGTGGTCCCTGTGGAGAAGGGAGAGCAGTCGGGTGGCTCGTGTCATAATCCAGGTGACAGCAGATGAACCTGAGCTAGGGATGAGGCACTGGGGAGAGGGAGGAGGTGCCTGTCTGCCTGGCACTCACAAGGGTTGGGTTAGTGCCCGTGAGCAGCAGAGCCCAGAGTATTTTTAGAAAGCCCATCAGAGCAGCCGCTTGACACGGTGGCAGCCTCGCTGTCAGTGTCCCATGGCTCGATGTGGAGCCCCCACCTGGATCCACCCGTGCTAGGAGCCCACTGCCCCGCTCTAAGCAGGTGGGACTCATGCTCAGCAGTGTCTTGGCGTGATGAACAAGCACAGAGTGAGGGGTCTGGAGTGTCTCTGGAGAGCACTCCACTGGGACACAAAAGCCCTTGGAGAAATGGGTGCTGTCATCTGGTACCCCAAGAAAGAGATGCATACTCTCTAGGATCAGAGTCATGGCAGAGCTTCCAGCCAATGTACCCCCTTTATTATTTAAAGTTCTCAAGGTTGAAAGGGACCCCTTTTCTGGCCCTTACCTCAGTTGGGGCTTGAGCCCCCTTAGACATTCTTTCTTACACAGGCTCAGTTCTCATACCTCCCTTTTTGCTTTTTCTGCAATCAACACCCTAGGCCCAGCCAGCATCATCTCTCACCTGCCCTGCTCTAGCCACCTCCTTTCTCCCTCTGTTCTTGCTTCCTGTTATTCATTCTACTCTGCAGTCAGGGGTCAGGTGCTCTCCACTGTTGTAGCCTTGACAAAGTGTCAGGACACAGTTGGAGGTAGAGCAATATTACTGGAGAGGGATGGAGCCATGGTCAGCAGGAGAGAGCTGCTGGGCCATGCCAGTGGAGGAGGAACCATGGAGAGAAGAGTGAGGAGACGCCCTGAGACCCTGCTTGGGCTAAGAGGTCTCAGGGGGTGGGACGGGGAGGCAGTGCTGGGATGACGTAGGTGGGCCTGAGACCAGGCAGGGTTTTATTATTTTATGAAGGTCCATTGCCCTTTATTCCTTTCCTTGGGCTTGTAATGGATGGGTTGTGGGAGATGAAGAGCAGGGGGAAGTGCTGGGTTTTGTTTTGTTTTTTTCTGTATGACTGGAGAAATGGCTTTGGGAATGTAGGAAGTCAGTTCTCCATGAGTTCATGAGCTACTGGGGTAGAAGGCTGTCATGCTATTATATAAACTTCTAAATCAGACAAACAGGCCTTGGACAAGCTGTTAGAATGAGTGTTGATTATTGAGTGTTTGTGCAGCGTGTGACCTGGCGTGGGTTGTTAATGCTGTCCTGGAGATGGCGAAATTTCAGATCAGCAGCATTTTGGGGTTCCACTTGGAAAGAGTCCACCCTTCAGCTGACTGGCGCTGTCCTCCGCTGGGTGATTTAGTGGTCAGACTTGCTCAGTCAAGAGGGAGCAGCATCACGATAAGGCACCTGTACCCATCTGCCAGTTTGGATGAAGAGCCAAATCACAGGGTCAGTAATGCCTCCTGGCCAGAGTACACGAGCCGAGCAGCTGTCCCTGACATGCTGGCCAGGAGGGGTCCTCTTACCAAGGCAGCCAGCTCACCACGGGGAGTGCGAGGTATCCTACGGTCAGAAGGGTATGTGAGTGTCACGGCTATGGTCAGAGGGAGGCAGGAAGCCTGCTCTTGGCCCCTCACACAGATATGAATCCAGGAAGCTGGAAAGGAGGCCATTAAGGTCAGGATGGAGGATACTCCCAGCATCCCCTGCTGCCAGAGGGATGGGTCCGTGGTGCACTCAGGGACCGGTTGGGAGAAGAGGTAGTAGCTGAGCGTGTTGCAGTTAAATAATTCCTAGACTGCAGAGCATCTCTGAGCTTCATTTTCCTCTTTTGTAGAATAAGTAAAATAAGATGAGGGATGAAAAGTGTCCCATAAGTGGAATGATGTTACATGCATCTAAGGCATTATTTTCCCTAGGAAATTTTGTGTTTACTATTTTTGTCAGCAAGTTGGAGGAAGCTAGTGTATGCAGGCCTATCACATGTGTACAGAAAAATTCAGCTGGGAGGGATGGCTGAGACACAGGTAAGGGGGACCTCGGGTTGCAGGATCTGAGAAGCCTACGCTACCCTGGTTTCTCTCCCCTGGGTGCCCTCTCTGCATGACCCTGGGAAAACGCAGTGGCCCTGAAGGAGCTGCATCCTTATGATGTGGCTGCTGCCTCTCTCTGAGGCAGGGTTTCTCCGTCTCAGCACTGTTGACACTGTGGACCAGATACGCTGGTCTATCTGGTTGAGGGGCCGCCCAGAGCATGAAGGATGGTTAGCAGTGTCCTTGGTCTCTACTCACTAGAGGCCAGTAGTGCTGCCCCTCCTCTCCTTGAGACAACCAAATGTCCCTGGGAGACAAAACTGCCCCTGGGTTGAAACCACCTTTCTAGCTTCATCCTTTGAACGTCTCTGCCTGCATCATATGTGGCTTTGGTTGCATCGAAGCACAGGTGGCTCCTTTAAATAAACAAAGCTTTTTCACACCCTTCCTATACCTTTGCATACACAGATCCCTCCCTCCATTGTCCTTCCCCACTCCTGCCTTTGAAGCTTCATAAAATCTTGCTCATCTTTGAAAACTCATCTCAAGATATCCCTTCCTCGAGGACACCATCCCTGAGGTTCGTGGCCAGCTAGTGTATTCACAGGGCTCTTCTGGAGCCCTGGCTGCACGGATTTTAATTTTTTGCTTGCGATTTTATCTCACTGGACTATAAGCTTCTTGAGGGCAAATCCTGTATCTTGTTTATCTTTGCTCCCCAGTGCCTGGTACACAGCCTAGCATAGAGGTGGGCTCAGTAAATCCTAGTTGAGTAATATCATTTAATGAGTCACTACCAGCTGGTCACGGGATGTAAAATGCTCTAGTCCAAATGAGACCACTTTTCAGATCTTGATAAAGCAGAGTCTAGTACTCCATCCTCAGGCAGTACAGCAAATCTCATCTCTTCTGCAGAGGAAAACCAACTTATTATTATTTTAACCTCCAGGATGCCAGAGAGGTGTAGGGGAGTTTCCTCCCATGAAGAAATCTCTTTCAGACTCCACCCTTGAGAAAACACTGGTGTGGCTGTAGTAGGTAGCGCTTCCTCTCTGAAAGATGATGAGTGAGGTCAGACGCTGACCCCAGCCAAACTTTCTGCTTGTGTTCCTTCCACGCACGGGGCTCCAACCACATCTTTCTTCAATGCAAATATCATCCCTCCTGTCCCAGAGCAAAGCCCCACCCTGCAGCTTCCAGAACCCTTGGCTATGGGACTTTCTCCAGCTCTCCCCTATGCATTGTCAAAACAGAACAGACTGCGCAGAAGGAACACGTTTGGTGCTGAGACTGGAGCCAGGGTACTACGTGCAGATCCAGACAATCTGCTCCACTCCTCCCAAGGAGAGAGGAAAGGCTTTTATTACTTTCTGACAACCAAGTCAGCGATGGGAAAATCTCTGGGTGACCAAGGCTAAGCAAAGCAAGAGACACGCAACCTACACTGATGCACTTTGAAAAATAAAGAGCCTCTGGCTTTAAATACCCCAACTTCTTTGTGTGTGTGTGTGTGTGTGTGTGTGTGTGTGTGTGTGTGTGTGTGTGTGTGTTAGGGTGGTGGTGGTGATGCCAAAGCCGTCAAGTCCAACCTCCACCCAGAGCTTGAAATGCATCGATGGCCCCCTTCTCCACCTCCCTTGGACACCTTCAGTGACGTGGACCTCTCACTGTTAGATAGCTCTGTCTAGTAGGAAGCTTTTGGTCACTTTGATGGTTTACCCTTTTGTCCTAAGTCTAATTCTTTGCTCCGTTTGGAATTGGTCCAGTCCTTCTTCCCCAGGAAAGATTTTTCAGAGGCAACGACTTTACTATGCAAATCTTTCCTTCTGGCTAACCAGACCCAGGTCTTTCAACTGTCTTTCCCGTGACACAGTTTTGAGTCTCCTCCCTTCCTGATCACCTTTTTCTTGTTGCCACAATAAGTAACACAATACTCCAGTTGTCTGTAGTTTCAGAGAATAAGTTATTTGGGACGGACAAGTTTTCCAGAGGGCTAAGGAGCTACCTCTTGAGCACCACACTTTTAAAAAGCATGATAGAAAGCATGCAGGATGCGGGTCCCTTTTAGCAAGCATATATCTCTACCAGTTCTCTTTCTGACATTTCTCATCACCTCCGACATCGTCTCACGATACTTCTCCCCACACACCTCCCTGAACCTCTTTGCACAACGTCTTCCAACAAGACTGGACTTTCTGTGCCATCAGTGAAAGAATGAGGACCAACGAGAGGAAGGTGCAAGAAGTCAGATTACACATGGACATGAGAAGAACCTTCTAATGGCTGAGTAGTTCCACGAAGGGAAGGGGGGGCACCAGCTGGGAGTGAGCTCTCGGCCTCAAAGGTGTCAAGCAGCAGCACTTGGCGGGGGTGTTTTTGGGGTGGCTCCACTTGTACATCTGCTAAGGATTAGACTAGGTGCCTCAGAGTCTCCTCCAGCCCTGTGACTTTGTGGTTGTGGGCAAAGATTCCATGATGGGATTTTATGTGAATGAGGGCTCCTGAGTGTCCTTGTGACGGTTGTGAGAGAGGGAACAGAAAGTCAGTTCCTTCAGCCAAAGAGTTGTGGGGCTGGTGGCTGAGCATGTCTCAGCAGTAGTCTGTGGCTGAGCTGAGCCCCTCGAGAAGAGGAACCAGCATGCAGAGTGTGGTGATAGGCGAGAGGAAGGAGGGCATGACTCTGCCTCCTGTGTTTGGAGGACTTAAGGGACACAAGGTTTGAGTGTCCATGGGTCAGTCCCCCCCCACCCCCCTCAGGAGAGCAGTTGGTCCTCCAATTGGTCTGGGAGTGTTTGCAGTTCTGAAAAGTGTAGGAGTAGAGTCTGGGACATTGTCCTGGAACCATTTGCCAAATTCCTGGACACCAGGGTGGCCACTGGGCTTACTGTAAATGTTGGGATGTCAGTGTTTTCCCAGAATGCTGGAATCTCAGGTCTGGGAGAGACCTTGGCATCATTCCAGTCCAGCCCCTCAGGGGCTGGCACACCCTCCCAAGCCATCATCCAGCCTCTGCCAAACACCCCAGTGTTTGATTAAAGGAGATGATGGATGGAAATGATTGGCCGCTGGCAGGTAGATAAATGTCTCCCCTCTCTCCCGTTCCTCCCTTTGCATGTTAGGAAGCGAGACAACTCACTCTACTTTGGGGTGGTTTTGCCATGAAATCTGTTTAGCTGGGTGCTTGGTGCCCTCATAGGACATTTTCTTATTAATCCCATGTTATTTGGGGAATCAGGTGTTATTTATTATGGTTGTTTATGATCAACACTACTATTAATAGCAACCTTGTGCCAGGCACTAGGTTGAGTACTTTATAAACTAAATACAAAGGTCAGGCTTATGAAAACTCCAAATCTCACTGGGTCACAGCTGGAAGGTCCCCAGATGTCATTTTCATCCAGTCTTCATGTTCCAGGGTAAAAATCCAAGCTCAGATATTAAGCTACCGACCCTAGCTCTGTCATGGATGGATCAAAGTCAGCTCCCTAAAAGAGGCTGTGGTCACAAGGCTTCCTGTCCGCCTGGTCTTCCTAAGGTTTCCAGGAAACCAGTCCTACAGGAATGCAGTTAGAGGCAGTGGCTTCCCCCAGGGTCACACAGAGACCCTCCTCAGAACCGCCCTGCCCATGCTGTGTCAGGAGGCTGGGCCAAAGAGGTATGTTCTGCAAAGTCCAGGGGAAATAGAGGGCCTTCTCTGGTCACTGTGGATGGCAGAGAGGCAGTGACAGTCTCAGGTCAGGTTCCTCAGAAGCAGAGGCTGAGAAAGGGTATTAGGTATCATGGTTTATAGAGGGAAAAACCTGCAAGGGAGGGAGATGGAAGCAGGATAGGGAGGGGAAAGGAAAAAACACAGATGTGGTTGAGGGTAGGGCTACCAGATAAAATACAGAGCGTCCAGTTACATTTGAATTTTAGATAAACAGCAAGCAATTTTTTACTACAGGGATTTCTAAATATTGCATGAGACGTACTTATACTAAAAATGTGTGCTTTGTTGATCTGAAATGCGAATTTAACTGGATATCCTGTATTTTTATGTCCTAAATCTGGCGACCCAGTCTAGGCCAACCAATCAGCTCTGTTTGCCCCAAACTGAGAGACTACCTGGGATGTGAGATTTTCAGTGCCCTAAACTGTGGTCTCAGGTAAAGCCTAGCCTTGGCCTAATCCTTGCGGAGGGGGTAGAAGTGGGACTGACACTCTGGAGCCTAAAGCACTTGGTCAAGGTGTCCCCTTGAGAGAAGGGCAAGGCCCTTTCAGATCCCTGTTTTACTTAGTCATCCTTGTGCTGGCGGTAGTTGCGGGGGGCGGGGGGCAGTGTGGGGTGACCCCCTGGAGAGGCAGCTCCTGTTTCCTGAGGGCAATTCTCCTAAGAAAGGGGGCAGCTGTGAGTCCGTAACAGGCAAGCAGGTCACACTCGTAGCATCTGAGAGGGGGTGTGCATAGGCCCTGCAAAGGGGGCCAGGGTGGGCACCATAGCGTCTCCTCCACCGTCTACAGGCCAACAGCTCAGAGGCTCTACTCCACCCCTTCAGGAAATCCCGTTGATCAATGGGGCAGCTCCTCTGTTCTGGGCTGGATGTATGGGAAATTCCAGTGCGGACTAGCTGGGATGTGCTGCTGCCATGTTCCCAAAGCTCTGTGAGAACCCAGAGGAGGGGCTTTCGTTATTATTCCTAACTGGGAGAAGGACCAGAACAGATTTCACATAAGGAGTACTATCTGTACCTGGTCTTGAAAGCTGGTGGGAATTTGGCCAGGGTGGGGAGGCGAGGTGGTGGTTGGAGGTGGAGGGGCATGTGTGGCCATGGCATAAAGGTCAAAGTCGTGGAGGTTGAGGTGTAGAGATACAGGACGCAAAGAGGACTCTCACCAAGTCCTCCAAGAACTGGTTACATGGGGCTTTAATTTCTTTTCCGCAAACTGGTCCCTAAGCCGGGGGAGCACAAGGCCTTGCCAAGGTTGTAGATTCTAGGGCAGCTTTTGCCTGAACGACAAAGCATCTGGTTCATGCAAAGGGCTGAAGGACTTATTTTCAGACCCAAGCTAATGCTTTGGAAAGTGCTGGCGGCCCTGCTGACTTGGGGATGCCCGGGCACCTGGGGAACGTCCCAGCTCCTGGCAGGGGAGGCCCCGCCACCCGGCCCTGGCCCAGATCCATGGGAAGACAAGCTTCCTTCTCACCTTTCCAGTATATCCTGAAACCAGAAGCCCCATGACACTGACTCCTCTGTCCCTGCTCTGGGATTTCAGCTCTGGCTGAGGCAGGATACCCACACTGCTGAGAAGCCTGAGAAGCTTCTGGGACAAAGGTGCAGGGAGGGTCAGCTGGGGAGAGCGATGGGACCCATCCCAGATCAGTGTCCCCATTTCTGGGCTGAACTCGGCCTAGCATTGTAGAGCTCAGTATCTGAGCCTTCCAGTGGCCCTGTGATTTTTTTGTCAGCCCTTTGCAGAGGGAAGCAGGGCTATTAAGCCCTTATTCGAACCACTTACTTGCTGTGTGACCTTAAACATGTCACTTGGCCTTGCTGAGTCCTCCTTCACATCTTTACTAATGACAAAAACATCAGCACTAGCAACTAACATTCTTGTAGCTTTTGCCAGCTTTTGCAATAGCAGAGTCACGTAAATTCTCTGATTTAATCTTCTTAGCAAATTGTGAAGTGGGTGAGTGGGCAAAGTGGCATTAGTATCTCCATTTTAAGGAAGAAGAAAGCAAATTAAATATAAGCAATGTAACTTGTCCTACTGTTATAGCCACAAGGCTCCTGGGATTAGGGCTCCTGACTCTAGGACACCAAATAGACAATAATCTCTTATCAGAGTCTCCAGGAAATGTCGGAGACAAGTCAGCAATTTAAAAGTCTTGATGATAGGGACCCAGGGGGCGTTTGGTTTCCATGAGTTTTCTGACACCTACAGAAGCTGGGCTAAGGAGGGCAGCCTGTCCTACAATTCTGTTTCTGCTGTAGTCTGATGTGAGTTCAAATCTCAGCACCCTTTGCTCTTAGAAATACAATAAAAATATGTCACTCTGAAGCCACAATCCAAATTGTTGGCAGAAATAAAATAAGATTTGACAATGTGGGGTTTCTCTTGGGACCCTTTAGGGAGGTCCCAGGAGCCTGGGGGCTGGTGTGCTTTTTAGATTCCAATGTGACTGTATCTCAGATCTGTTACTGCTCAGAATCTAAAGAAGCAGACCAAGTAAGTGCTGAGGCTTCGGAAGTTGGAAAGGTCTCCTCTAGTTGGGGTACGGGGCTGAGGAGGGGAGCAAAACCAGGGAAAGAAAATAGTAAAAACAGCGTTAATGAACACTGTTTATTTTTTCAGAGAAGTGAGAAGGAAGCAGTAGGGAAGGTGTGAGATTTGGGGCCAGCATGCAGTTTGTAGCCAGACACGTAGATTTCAGTCCCAGCATAGCCACTTACAAGCTAAGTGAATCTAGGCCAGTCACTCATCTCTCTAAATCTCACCTGTAATCTGGGTGCGGCAGGACTACCCCCTAGCGCAACTGTCAGGGTCCAGGTTTCCACAGTGCCTGTAGAGGGCTTGACCACATTGGGGACTTAATATGTGCTAATTCCACTGATTTCCCCACCCCTTCCCTTAAGTGGATCACTCACCTAGAAAGTATGAAACCCTCTTTCATCAAAATATACAAAAACTCTGTCTTAGAGAAGTCTGACAAAATTAACTTTTAAGCTGAAAAAAGGCTCTGCACGAACGATGAACCAATTGGCTTCTTTTCTTGTGACCTTGCTAGCCATGTTGCCCCAAGCACACGCGCGTGCGCACACATGCACGCACAGAATTGGAATGCCATGGAGAAGGAAGGCCAGGCTGTGACAGTCCCAGCATCCCGCCCAGACTGTGGAGGCAGAACAGGCCCTTCCGGAGCCCCTTGGGATTGGGGTCTGTCCTTGCCCCTTCCACAGACTGAGAACAGTCCACAGGCCTAGTGTCCACTGCCCACTCTGCCCTGTGAGGATGGCGCCTGGCATCCCCAGAAAAACTATGGAAACACAGCCTGCCAAAGACCTCTCATCCTGGTTTCCTCCTGGGAAAAGAAAGGAAGGAAACTGGAGAAAGAAAGATGAAATGAAAGCAAAATGATGGAAGGAAGAGGGAAGGTAAGAGACCTGGTACAAGTGTGAAATCAAAATAATAGACTCAGGCTGGTGAGATGCATGTGAACAGAGTGTGACGTGGGCATCCCCCACAAATAGACCTTCTGTTAAAAATAGCCTTTGTCTAAATGTGGAAAGAGTGTAAATATAGTAGCGGTTTCAGCTTACTACGAGCCGCCCCAGCTCCAAGTAACAGAGGCTTATTATAGGTTGCGTGCGTCAGCAGCAGGGGAGGAGGGAGGGCAGACAGACAAGCCCTGGGCTGTGGGTACAGTATCCACCGGCCGGCCAGGGTTCAGCCAGCCTCTGGTGAAGTGGGATGGCCGGATTGCCCTGAAATGCTCTCACAGAGCTCCGATGGGCAGAAAACGCTAGCCAAGCTGGGGAGGGAAGGAAAGAAGGAATCACGGTGCTGAAAAGGAACTGGGGAGGATTGTCTTAGAAATGCCGTTCATTCTCATCTGGAGTTTCACCAGGCAGTGTGTCCAGGAGGCTGCTTGCTCCTGGACACCGCAGGAAGTTTTCAAAGGAACCCCCTGGGATGACCAGGCTGTGGACAAACCAGTTTCCTCAGCCCTGAGTGCAGGGGACAAAACCCCTAGAAACCTGTGGAAAGTGCCAGAAAGGAGTTTGATTCAAGTCTTTAAAAAAAAAAAAAAAAAAGACTTTGGGTTTTTATCTCCATGTCTTGGGCATCACTTAGTAGGTATGTGGAGCATGGTGGTTGGATGACTGACTGTACAGCTGCGTGTGACTGAAGGTGCTGCTTTCCTGGGGTAGAACCAAGGGAAAGAGAACTGTTCTGTGGGAAGCTCATTGCTCTTCATTCTCTTGATTCAGGTGCCGAGGGGTGATTGCCCGTGTGGATGCTAAGACCTGCTCCTGGCTGCCTGTCTCATCTAACCTCTTAGGGGACCCTCATTATCCTCTTGATCTATCACTCTTTAACCCAGGTCATCCCTCCTCCCTGCTCAGCACATGTTTGTGCATATATCACATATACACACAGCCCAGCGTGCACACGCGCACACACACACACACACACACACTCACACACACACACACACACACACAGAGTTAGCAGTCTGAGACCCATTTCCAGCAAGAGCCCTTACACCCCTTGCTTCCTCTGGCGTCTTACTCCCTCTGTGTCCCTCTGTTTGCTCTGCTTTAGCCCTCTGGTGCTTCTTTTCATCCCTAACCTTGAGCTTGCCCCTTGGATGGAAGACACACCTGGCTCCTCCAGGTGGATCTTCAACTTCTTCTTCTCAGACACCATTGGGGCTTGCTCTCTGGCTCTGCCCCCTCTGGTTCTGCCAGCCTGGGTGACTACCCCACTGATTTAGCTCTTGCCCAGGACTGATGCCCTTATCATCTCTCACCTACACACTGGTACTGGTCCTACGCTTCCAGATTCTCCCTGATATCACCCAAACTGCCCTGAAAACCACCTTTCCAAGATGCAGGCCCAAGGGTGTCACTGCCCCATGCAAAATGCTGGCCATGGCTCCCCATGGCCTATTGGACAAAGTCCACATCTTGGAAGGCGCTTACTTGACCCCCCCTCCATCTGCTTTTCCAGCGGTGCCTCCTGGTACTCTGCACCAAGCCGTCCACCCAAAGACTCTGGAGATGAGCTCTTGTCCACTGGGCACATCCCCCACTCGTGCCACCAGTCTGTTTCCTTAGGCTGAAATGATTCTCCTCCAAATCTTTGCACATGAAAATTCTACCCACTTCAAGGCTACAGCTCCAAAAGGCTGTACACCTCTTCTGGGAAGCCTTCCTGTATCTCTCCTCCTACAGCCACAACCTCCTTTTTCACTTCTACCCCAAATCTTAAGTCACTTTTATATACTTGGAAAATGAACCAAGAGGCCTTATCCCATGTCTGGGTGAGGTGCCCTCCCATGTGCTCCAACAGAGCCTGTATGTTCCTTTCCCAGAACATTTATCACTCTGTGTTGGTTGTCTTTTTAACTGTTGGTCTCCCCCACTGGATTATGACACTCTAAGGGCAGGGTCTGGGAGGCCTTGTTCATGCCATATCCCCGGTGCCTAGCATGGTGCTTGGTTCCTTGCACCAATTGAAATGGGCCTCCAGGGCTCTCTACTTCTGCTATGGTCTAAATACTTGTGTCCCCCAAATTCATATGTTGAAAGCCTAATCCCCAGTGTGATGGTCTTTGGAGATAGAGCTTTTGGGAGGTAATTAGGTCATGAAGGTAAAGCCCACATGATGGGATTAGTGCCCTTATCAGAAGAGACAGGACAGAGCTTCCTCTCTCTGCTTTCACTCTCTGACACATGAGAACAAGCAAACCAAGGAAGAAGACAGCAAACCAGGAAGAGGGCTTTCACCAGAATCCAACCGTGCTGGCACCCTGATCTTGGACTACCAGCCTCCAGAACTGTAAGAAATAATTATCTGTTGTTTAAGCCACTCAGTCTATGGTATTGGTTACGGCAACCCAAGTTGACAAAGACAACTTTACCTTTTACAGAGGCCCCTACTGCTTCCAGGCTCCTCTGCTATTTTCCACTGACCCTGCCACTGGCCCCTCATACAGGTATGAGGACCACCCAGATACAATCCTGAGATGATGGGCCTGGAGTCAGAAGAACTGGGTTGGAGTCTCAGCTCCACCTCTTAGCTGTCTGCCATTGGGCAAGTCACTGTACCTCTCTGACCAGTTTCCTTAACTGTGAAAAGGGGTAATAACACCACTCACTGCATGGGGTTGCTGTGAGGACGGAGAGACAGTGTGGGGCTGTAAGCATCTGACAGACTGTGCAGTGCTCTCCAAACATTGGGGCCTTCGTTACAGCCCTCACCCACTTACGGCCGTGCTTTGGAAACCTGTTCAGATCTAGCCATGTTGACTCTAGCTGCCATTTGGGCTCATAAGGATGTCCTAGAAAGGACTTTTGCCACCTCTCTGCGTTAACAGCTCAAAATCTCCAGACACTTCTGATTGCCAGGACCCTTTTGAGCACACGATGGTTTTCTCCCTCAAAATCCTTAAAAAGAAAAAAGGCTTGAATGGCAATCAGGACTGGCAGAAGTTGGACTGTCATTGTGAACGGAGGAAGGAGGCTGCAAAAGGAGATGGGAAGAAAGTGGATATGCTGATAGCCAGGCTGGTGCTCTTCCAGGTAAGTCTACCTGCCCTGGCCCCAGGCGGCCCTCCTGGGGTTGGCTGGTCCTGCAGGCTCCCAGGATACAGCAGAACTAACAAATAGCATAGCGTGCAATACCAAGCACTGGGCAAATTATGGCTTCTACGCAGAGCGTTAAAGCGGTGGAAAGAGCCGGGCTGTAGATCCAGCAAAGCCCAGCTTCAGTCTCTGTTCTGCCCCCTTACAAACAGAGTAACTCAACCAAGTCTCCTAAACTCTTACAGCCTCAGTTCTTCATCTGTAAAATGAGGATCATTTTGATAAGAACCAAATTCAAATGTGATTGTTTATGGAAATCTCAAGCAGAGTACCTGTGCTCAATAAATGGTAATTGCGACTGATTTTAAATTGATTTCTCCAGACTAGTATTTCATACTGCCAGGAAACAAGCAAAGACAAATTCAGAAAACTAAAGTGTTGGAGTTGATTGTGTTTTTTTTTAAACTACCTCTCAATCAGGACAAAAAAACCTCCACAAAGCACTCTGAAAAACTTGCCATGGAAGCAAGGATTTGGAGGAAGGACAAGAAAAGGGACTCCTGTAGGATTGTGCTAGAAGAATCAGAGCCTCAAATTGCTTAGAATCTCTAAAATTTGTGCTGTAGCTTATTATATAGAAATTCTTACAGCTAGAATGCAATATATGTTTCCAGATGGCATACACTAATAGAATTATATAGGGGGTGTGCTTCTGGAAGTGTGTCCCTTCATCAGCCACCAACCTATAGTCAATCTATACCTCTCCATGTATATTTGCCTCCTGTGTCTTAACTTTTCTTATATATGCACACATATGTGGTTTCATGTAATAAATGGTCATATGAGTGGGTGGGGGTGTGGTGAAGAGGACAAGAGCTCAGATCCTGAAGGAAAATATTCCTGATTCAATCCTTGGCTCCGCTTTGTATCATCGGAATGGCATGTTGGGGAAAACATATAAGTTTACCTACCTTATCTCCCTCAAAGATAGTTGTAAACATGAGGGATACTGTGGTAAAATGCTTAGCATAGTTCTAATGGTATCATTGTATAAATTCACACACACATACAAATAAATATAAATACTTATCCACATATGCAGATATACTCATTCATATATGTGTGCACTGACAAATAGCATGTGTACCCACACACGTGTGCATTTAAATACAGGTAGAGACACAGGGCATGTGCAGCTTTCCTATATAAGGAATCTAATCAAGAATGTTGTTTCTCCCAGAGTTGGGGTCCAGAGACATCTTTGAGTCCTAGTTCCTATAATGTTCTGGATGAGGGACTGTGGGTGTGGGATAAAAGGCTCCTGGAGTGGAAGTGTGAGGCTGAGACCAAGCACCTGCTGCGGGTGCCCAAGTGCAATATCAGGATGGGGTGGGTGTGGCGGCCATGAGACATGCCTTGCAGACAGGGAGCCAAACTGATCAAGGGCCCCAGCTGCTGTGCACTTGTATTTGTGTTGAGGCCACACTTCGTATGGGCTGCTCCCACCCAGTCAGCCACTGAGTGAGTCCCGGGTGCTAGCACTCATAGTCTCCAGGAGACAGGGGCTTCTCTGATAGTTGACTGTGGTTTGAAGACTCCCTCACGGCCTTCCTCAGCGCATAGCTGGTCTAGGATGCTTCCGGCCAACCTTCCTCCCCACCCTCCTGAATTTAGGTCAGACTTGCATTCTGGTGTGATGGCTCTCCCAGCTGGCCTCTCCCAGCTCCCTCCCCCTTTTCTCTCAAGTGCTTCCCCAAGTAAAATCCTTACGTTTAAGCCTGTCTTGGCGTGTGCTTCTAACACCACAGGGGAGTGTGGAATCCCAGGTCACAGAGGAGCCGAGGATTCAGAAGTCCCAGGAGCCCAGAGGAGGGAGCAGACTTGCATCCCTGATCACACATGCTATACCTCATTAACCTGCACACCCACATTGCCAGGCAGTACTTATTATCGTCCCTGTGAGGTGAGGAGACTGAGGTCTGGGAAGCTCTGTCACTTGCCCGGGCTCACAGGATCAGAAAGTAGCAGAGCCTGGTCAGGAACCCAGGCTTCCTGAACCCCAAATCTCTACTCTCTTTGATCTGTGCTGCCCGTTGAGCACCTTACCAAGAGCTTCCACAAGCATCATATCGTATCCTCAGTTTCCCCTGTGATGAGGCAGGGTGAGTTCACCACCCCCATTTCACAAATGAGAAGCTGAGACTCAGAGAGGTGAGGTCAATCACCCAAGGTCACTTGGTTAGCAATTAGAACCCAAGTCTCCTGCCAAGTCCCAGCCCAGGGCCATGCCTTTTTTGTCCCTCCTCCAAGGGACTTGTCCCAGTCCCAAGCCACTTTAGTCCCTGCAAAAATCTTGGAGTTGCCTGTTCTGCCTGCCATTCCCCACAAATTCACATTTCCTCTCTCTTCCTGGGAGCAAAAGCCCCAGGGTGACTGAGAGCCTGGCTGTACCAAGTACACAGCAGCCTGCGGTCCGGCCTGGGGATGCGGGGAGAAGCTCTGCTCCCCACATTGGAAACCTGCCCACCGAGCCTCCTTCCTTCTTGCGTGAAAGTGCTCTAGAGTTTCTGTGCTCACAATGCATCTCTTTGGAAGTCTGCCCTCTGAGGGTTGCCATGGTGACTATTTTGGTACTGCATGCTAGAAAAAGCCGAGGCACCTGCTGGTCACACCACCAAAACTTGTCTCTCTGAAAAATCAGCAGATGGCATTTGTCAGAAATTCCTACTTCTTGATTAATTTGGGAAAAAGAAGAGTGTGTGGCAATGCTGATATCCTTTAACCTGGATTGGCTATGTCGGTGTTTTGGGGAAGATGTGAAATCGCTGTGCACAAACCCCACGAGCTTCCTTTGAAGTGATGGGTTGCTTAGTTTTCCCAGAGAGGCTAAGAAGTTTGGTGATTTGAATTTTAGTAGATGAAAACAAGGGGAAGATCATGATGTCACTTCTCTATTAAGAGAGGTTAGGATGTTAGGGCCAGTTCTGCAAAGGTTCATATCTCACTCCTAGTAACTTCCACAAATTCTCAAACATGCCTCAGAATGGATCCAACTTTTAATTAACATGAACGGGAAAAAAAAAAATCATGATTTTTTTGATTTGAAACCCAGCTTTGCCACCCATTAACTGTGTGACCTTAGGGAAGTCCCTCAGCCATCCAAAGCTCAGATTCTCCACCTATAAGACAGTGATGATAATAGTATTTATTTCACAAGTTTGTAATGAGGATTAAATGAGATAGTTATTATTATTATCATCATTATTATTAACTAGAATTCAATTTAGGCATGGAGGGATTGACCAATCCATATGCTCATATAGATTTTACATATAACTCTGTTCATGAAAATGAATTAATTTCACTGTCTCAATCTAAGCAATGATATTTTAGTTAGGACAACATAACCCCCCCCCCCAAAAAACTTCTGGGTGCACATTGTACACTGTGTCTCTAATTTAACTGTTATCTCATTCTGCTTTTTTAGGGACTTGTTCCCCCAGCTCTCACATCCTTGTTTTCACATGCCCTTTTCACAGTTTGCAATACTCTTTTTTTTTTTTTTTTAATTATTATTTATTCATTTATTCACTCCTGGCTGTATTGGGTCCTCGCCTCCGCGCGAGGGCCTCCTCCAGCCGCGGCAAGCGGGGGCCACTCTTCATCGCGGTGCGCGGGCCTCTCACTATCGCGGCCTCTCTTGTTGCGGAGCACAGGCTCCAGACGCGCAGGCTCAGCAGCTATGGCCCACGGGCCCAGCCGCTCCGCGGCATGCGGGATCCTCCCAGACCAGGGCTACGAACCCGTGTCCCCTGCATTAGCAGGCAGACTCCCAACCACTGCGCCACCAGGGAAGCCCCCACAGTTTGCAATACTCTTTGTTCCCAATGTAACTTAGCAAACTTTTAATGTAGGTGTGAGCTGGTTCCCTAAGCATACAATGACTACCACCTCTTAATTTTGGGCTCTTTGTAAGAGCCTTCTGCAGAACGGGTTATGTAGTTTTCTACCCTTTTTCACCTATTGGTTCTCTGTGGAGAATGAGCCTCCAGTTCCTCATTGGCAATTTGATTCTATAATGAGGCCTGGTAAATTACAGATGGCAAAACCTGGATGACTACTCTCCCCTCCTGTGGCCATGACAGACATTGCTAATCAATTATAGCACTTTTCCCACTGAGCCCTGAAGGACCTGGGAACCTTCCTGAATACAGTGCTCAAGGCAGCCATGCTAATTCACTAGAGTTAACACAGGAAAGGAAAGGAAATCTGTTTGTCATTCCTGGCACTGGGGAAAGAACCCTGGAATGGAAAGCAGAAAAGGTAATGCTAATCCCAGTTCTGCCTTTAACTAACTCTGTGAACTTAGATTCCTCATTTCCTTCTCTGAGGCTCAGTTTCCATATTTGAAATGAAAGAAACAAAGAAAGAAAGAAAAAGGAAGTCTTTAATTCCTTCAAGTTCTAAAATTCTCCATACTTTCATCATCCACCTCCCCACCTCCGACTACAAACACACATTCTCCCATCAGGTGGGCTCCCAGCACCCAATGCAAGCTCTGATCTGTTCTTTTCTTGGGACTTGTCCAAATGATCAGATTTTATCAAACATCCTGGGGTGGCTGAGTGCTAAATAAAACATTCTCAGATGCTTAGAATTACCAAATTATAGCATTTCTGAGCTGAAAGTCACCTTAGAGCACACTGAGCTGAATCCTCCATACTAAAGACGAGGAACTAGAACAAGTGAGTTCAGTGACTTCCCTGAGGTCACTCAGCAAGTTAACAAGTTGATCTGGTCCCCGTTTGGGGATCCATCAGGTATGAGACCAGGCCAGTCCTCGGTCATGTGACCTGGGCTCTACCAATTGGATGTACCCATGGAAGAATCCAGTTCAGAAGTATAGCAGGAAGCCTTGGGAGTGTCAGAGCCTGAGGTTTTGGTGTTCAGTGTTCAGCGTGTTTGGTGAAAGCCATGGTGTTTATGCCCAGGCATGTTGCCAGTGGGGCCTTTGAAGGTGTACTCTCACTTTGTGGTTTGGGCATTTTCCTGGCTGGCTCCCTTTATGCTGCACTCTTTGGCTGTCCTGGAGATTCTGTGAACTATCTAATATTCTTTAATAAATTCTCTTTCCATTAAAATGAGCAAAGTGGGTTCTGTTGTTTATACCAAGAGTCCTGACTGGCACACCAACCCTTGAAAGGAAAGGAAATTCTAAATATAAATGCCACTTCACAGACACTTGTTAATCCTCTCTCTTCTCCTCCGCCCTCCTGCCTTTCTTCTGTCATGCCTGTCAAACTCATCATCACTGAAGCATTGTGGGACCTGTGAAAAGAGATATGTTGGATCTAAATTCCCACAAAATGACACTGAGTGTTTGAAAACGCTTACAAAGAGGCATTGCTCCTCAATGGGGAGGGGTAGGCATCTCAAGGATTTGTGAAGGCTGCCGGGGGTGAGGGCGTGAGGGTTAAGGAGGGTGCAGATGTTCCTTTAACACCTCTTCTCCCATCTGCCCCATTCTAGACTTTAAAATATTAGTAAGAATAATGGAGGATAATTTTCGTTGGTTCATGTATGAATTTGAATAGGAGTTGATTCCCAGGTTGGTTGTCCTGCTCTATTCCTAGGTCCCTCCTTGGAAAGACTTGTGCTATGTAGCAAGAGGTACCTACAGATTCATTTGCTTGGAAGGACCTTCCATGCGATGACAAAACAATTACAGATGATCCAAAAACAAACAAAGAGGGACAGGAGGGGAAATAAAGACCAGCATAGCAAAGGAGAGGCTGAAAACAGCTAGAGTGAATTCTCCTTACCCAAACTCCACAAATAGCAATTGTTCATACAACTCTTTTGACCATGAATCCCAACAGGCAGAGGGTGGTAGTGGGTGGAGTAGGGACTCAGACCTGCCTGGCACCCATTAGATGTGTGACCTTGGGCCTTTTGGGCAGATTCTCTAATCTCTCTGAGCCTCGGTTCCCTTATTTTATATATTGTATATATTATATAGTACGGTCTTCACTCTGTTCTCATTATTTGTGATAGTTTGTCCTATAGAGTGACTGGGAATGTTGCATTAACAAATATTTGAACTGCTATTCTGAGGGGAAACACATAACCTTCTTTTCTGTGTGTTTTTGTTTAAAGACACCTTGTGTAATATTATTGTTGATTCATTGACATTGAACTCCTGGCCAGCAGCACTGGAATTCATGCCTGAATGAAGCTCATCTAACACATACTTTCTCTACAAGTCACATCACAATCTCCTTGTGTACTACTATGCTTGGAGACATTTTAAACATCAAAATCTCTAAGAAAAAGAGCACAAAGTGTGAAAATAGATGACAAAAAGGAGCTTGTTTGCAGTATGAGAGCTGAAACATGAAGGCAGTGTGTCACCTTGTTCGACCTCAGCTGGGAATGTGTGTGATGGGCAGCTCAAATTTTTTACTGCTCTACCCACTTCCGCAAATGACTGTGAAGTGCTGCAAGTGTTGATTTTGGGGTTACAGATCAATTTTAACAAGTAGGTGAATTTGCACATATGGAATCTGTGAATAATGAGGATTGACTCTATATACATTTATATATTGCTACCTTACCTCACTTAGTTTTTGTCAGGACCAAATGCATGGGAGAATCCATCACAAACCATAAGGCATTGTAGAAATGAATCTAATGGTTATATAACACATGTGCTGGTGGATGCCAGCTCATTCTCTCTGGCATCAGCTCAGGATTGACCTTCTCCAGGAAGTCTTGTACCAAGGCAAGGACTTAACTGTAAATACAAACTAGAACAGGTTCCTTACCTGCCTGGGTGCGGTGGAAGGAAAAGGTCAAGAGGGCGACTCGCTTACTTCATTCTACTTCTCACCTTGTCTGGGAAGCTAGATGCAAGGGCACACACTGCCAAGCGGCAAAGTCAGGATTTGCATCCAGGATTTCTGACTCCAGGGTTTGCAGTCTTAACCTCTAGAATATACTCATACCAAAGTTTGTCACATCATAATTGAAACAAAAGCACATCACTTAAAAGTTCCTGGAGAAAACACATGGACCCTTGAGAATACACCTCTATACCTCCTCCCATCATTCCAGTTAGAGAAACATCGATTTACCGGAGTTCCTCTGAAGTGTGCTAAAGGTTATAAGCCTTTTTTTCTGCCCCCTTCACACCATCACCCCAGTGGTGACATGGTGGTTCCAAGATGTCACAGATGACAATGGCATGGGATGAAGACTTACTGCTGTGGGATCATGTGACCTGGGAATGAACTGGCTTCATGGAGGATTAAGGATGGAGATTCGACCTAGGAACTGGCTGAACTGGCTAAGCATGAGCAAAGAATACCAAAGAGGCTTCTGAGATGGGGACACTGCCTGATGGCCTCACCCCAGTCCAATTTCCCCTCTGCTGCTTGAGAGTTTATGGGGATATGGGTTCCCTGCACAAAGGCAATATTTCCTACAACTAGTAACCTGAGGGACTCATTCGTTCCACAAACATTTACTGAATGCCTGCTGTATTCCAGGACTTGTGTAAATGGTTGGGCATACTGACATTAGCATTAGGGTGTAGTCATATCCTATTTACCTTAGGAGAGATAGTCAGACCAGTGGTTAAGAATGTGTATTCTGTGCCTTAGTTTCCTCATAGGTGAAACGGAGAAAATCCTAGTACTTACGTTACACAGTGGATATGAAATTAAATAGGCTAATACACGTAAAGTTTTAGACCAGTGCCTATCATGTAATAAGCCCTCATTATTAGCTGTTATTAATTTAAGGGGCCTATGTGAAAGAAAGAGAGTGAGAAGGAAAAGTGTTGTGCTGGCAACTATTCAAGTGCGTATGCTTTCTTTCAAAGTGCATATGCTTCTGAGGACATACAAGGTGGCATTTTGAGGTATCATATTGATTAGGTATGGATTTCACCTTATGAATTTACTTTAGAAACCAACCCCTACATTAGAGTAACCCCCACTACAGTAGTAGTAGTAGTAGTAGTAGTAGTAGTAGTAGTAGTAGTAGTAGTAGTAGTAGTAGTAGTAGCGGCAGCAGCAGCAGCAAATATTTACTGAGCGCATATGTACGGATCAGGCCACAGTGCTAAGCGCTTTGCCTGTGGTATTTAATCTAATTCACACAATAATGGGTTCTATTGTTTAGGTTCGAAGAAACTGAAGTATAAGGCAGTAAAGCAATGTGTCCATAGTTACAGCTGACACATGGCCAGGTGAGGAGGTGAACTCAGTTTCTACAGGTGCAAATGCTGTGTCTTAGCCAATAAGCTTTACTGTCTCTGAGGGAACTCACAGCCTAGTGGTGCTGCTGGCATTTTTAAAGAAATAATCCCAATAGGTGGGAAAAGTGCTGGAAGAGGTGACATGATAATTAAGCTTTTCACCAACCTGTTCTCTCTCCATCACTCTCTTGTTGGTGCCTAGATGGCAGGGACCAGATCTCATCCATTTTGGTTCTCCTTGCACCAGCAAAGTGCTCAGTAAATATTTGCAGGTTTGGTTTGATTTGAATGAGATACAACGACTCTTTCAGATGGTGCTCGATGAGTGAGCTAATGATTTCTCTAGTGTGGATTACAAGCCCTAAGGGTATGTTATTGTTTCTGAAGTTGGAGCCAGAAATGACAGTCTCTGGTTAAGGATGTATAAATGTTTAAAATAGGAATGATGTTTATTGCAAGCAAATTTGCTAAATGTGGGTCCCTTTGGTTTCTGGGTCATTTACAACTGGCTACCTTAGACTCTTTTATGTTCCAAAAAAGCTCCTGGCTGTTCTGTTTCCCCACGTCATGAACTGAAAATGCAAAATAAGAAGGCAGAACATATCTTTGCAATGAAAACCCCACGGGCTACATTTCATCTGTAAAAGCTGCTATGTGCCAACTTGACACTTCCCCCAGTCCCATGCTCCTTTTGCCTCTGCTTCGGGCACACCCAGAGGAAGGGAGATCACTACCATTCATTCCATCTTTGGGAAGTTCTGAGCCTCACGCAGGGTCCTCTTACTAAGTGCAAGCTGCCTGCCTAGAGCTTTCTCCCACTTGCCCTGCCTCCCCAACCCAGGCCCCATCAGTTTCCTTTACCTCAAGACAATTCTTTTTTTTTTTTTTTTAATATTTATTTATTTATTTGGCTATGCCAGGTCTTAGTTGCAGCATGCGGGATCTAGTTCCCTGACCAGGGATTGAACCCGGGCCCCCTGCATTGGGAGCACAGAGTCTTAACCGCTGGACCACCAGGGAAGTCCTTCAAGACAATTCTTTAGAGATTAGATATTATCACTGCCATATTCACGGTTCCTTTGAGCATCCTTCATAGAGTATTGTTTCCAGTCCCCTCACAACCTGGTCAGCTTAAATGGATGTCAGTGTGAGGTCCAGAACTGAACATGGTGCTCTGGATACAGTTTAACTAGCCCTGTAAATGTGGACCATGCTCTTTAAAACATCTTTCTTGTTTCTGCAGTGACACCTGACCTTTCATGCAGCTTGAATGTACAGCGAACTGGATTCCATAGTTCTTTCTCTTGTTATTGCTGTCAAGACAGATGGCCAGTGCCCCATAATAAGGAGGCATCAGTCCCAGGGCCCTGAAGGCTGGTGGGAAATTGCCATGAGTGGGGAAACGAGAGGTTGCCTCTTCTCCTTACACAAGTCCCTGGATGTACAGAGCGCATTCAGGTGATGAGGACCAAACCCCAGAACAGGCAGAGGAAGAAGGCCTTGGCGCAGGGTGAGGAGATTTGGGTTGGAAGCACACTATTCCACTTGCCATGAAGTGGAGGTGTCAGCACCTCTGCTCACTGGGAGGAGACATGTCAAAGACAAAGTGGCACGTAGCCTAAGTATTCTGGGTGACCTCTAGTCCCATCTCGTTAGGTCATACAGACCAGAAATATCAGTCCGACATCCAGAAAGCAATATCAACCTTTTTACATTTTCCCTGAGGTCTCTTTTAAGTAGGCAAAATGAAGAGATTTCATTGAGTGAATTACAGCAAAATTTTTCTTTGCTTGTGTATCTCCCCAAAGCTGGCCATGCTTTGTTAGCTGCACCATTTCCCCAGCTGGAAGTTCCTTTCCTTCCCCTTCTCTCCTCCCAAACCTATAAACCAAACTCTCTAATGAGGAGGAGAACTACCGGAAGAAAACCTAGCTCTTTTTTTTTTTTAATTCTTTAATTAATTTATTTATTTTTGGTTGGGTTGGGTCTTCGTTGCTGCGCGCGGGCTTTCTCTAGTTGCGTCAAGTAGGGGCTACTCTTCGTTGTGGTGCGAGGGCTTCTCATTGTGGTGGCTTCTCTTGTTGCGGAGCACAGCTCTAGGCGAGCGGGCTTCAGTAGTTGTGGCTCGTGGGCTCTAGAGTGCAGGCTCAGTTGCTGTGGTGCAGGGGCTTACTTGCTCCGCGGCATATGGGATCTTCCTGGACCAGGGCTCGAACCCGTGTCCCCTGCATTGGCAGGCAGATTCTTAAACACTGCGCCACCAGGGAAGTCCAAAAACCTAACTCTTGATTCTCTCTTTTCTTGCTCCTGCCTTTAACTGTGTTGTTCACATTTACTCCATTCTTTCAAGAGATGCTTAAAAGTGTTCAAAGGCATATAAAATACATGTTTTGGTGGGAAAAGACTGTGCTTGCAAAGCAGTGTTTACTCACCTAAGTGAGTTAGCACTTCTGTCTCCTCCCACCCCTCAATTCACACTGCAGGAGCCTGTAGGGGCTTGGGGCACTGGGGGATGGGAAGGGAGGGTGGAATAAACACAACAAAGCCTGGGTTCAAATTCAGCTCAGCCACTTGCTACTTATGTGATCCTGGGCAAGTCATTTAATTTCTCTGGGTCTCAGTTTTATCATTTGCAAAATGGGATGACAGCTACCAAGGAACAATTAAATGGAATAATGAATGTGAGGCATTTAGTATGTGGCTGGAAATGATATACCTCTTCCATAGCAAGTCACATTCAGCCAACAACATTAGGCTGGGGCCTAGGAGATATGCTCACAAGTCTCAGACTGAATTTGTTTCCTGGAAAAATCCATGGTATAGTAGGGGAGATAAGTCAGGCAGAGTAACACCACTAATAGAAAGCAGAGTATGCTGAGAGGATAGGACAGGACTGTGAGAGAGGCGAGGATAGGCAGAGCCCAGAAGTCTCCCTGGAAAGGTGAGGTTTGAATGGTCCCTGCTGAATGGCCAGATTTGACCACAAAGGAAAACAGAGGAAAGGAGAGTATGGTTCTTGTACAGGGAGAGAGAATTGCAACACAGAATGAGTAGGTGGTAGGGCTGGAAAGTGGATGGAAGGTGGGAATTAGTCTGATTAAGGTCTGACTTTCTTATTCCAAAATTGGAGCTACAAACAGGTCTTCTAAATGGACTTTGGCACAGACTCACAGAGTATGAGCAAAAACCAGTCCAGAGAGCTTTAGTGCCAAGACCAAGTGGGAAGAAAGAGAAGTACTGCAAGTCAGAGAGGGCTCACTGGTTCTCACTCCAGGCAGATTTGGTGCCAGTGACTCCAATGGAGGATGGAGATATTCCAACAGCCTGTGGTCCCCGAGGAGACTGGGTCCTTCTGCATCTCCTCACTTACCCAGTAACAGGATCAATGTGAGTATCATTGCCTCAGGTTGTCCCAGAGGGATGGACTTCAGCTCTTCTCTTTTATGGGGCCAGCTGGGTGTAGCTCTAATTTTTTATTGAGAGTCATCTGTCATTCAGGCCTGGACTGTTCAGGCAAGAGTGACCATCAGTTCTTTAAAAATGTATAGCTAAAAGCCTGTCACACTTTTAACACTGCAAACATAGCACTGGCTCCTGTATATAAACTGCTGGTGGCATCCATAATCTTTATATTTAAAGTCTACCTGCTTCACCCACTTTAGGATAGTGCTTATAGACTCCAGTTTACTCAGAAAGAATTTTCCCCAGGACTCTTACCAAGATGTATGAATGCCAGGTTCAGGCTGTTGGAGGGTCTCTCTATAGGTTCAAGAGAAGGTATGTGAGATGGGGGTAGGGAATAGGAGGCCCAGGAAGGAGAAGGGAGCAGTGGCAGAAAGACCACTCGGGGGAGGCCTGGGGGATATCATAAATACCCAGAGGAATGTCTGGGGAGCGGGCCACGTAGGGGGCAGAGGAAAGGACAGACTCAAGAAATAAAGCCCAGGGATTCCTTGGTGGCACAGTGGTTAAGAATTTGCCTGCCAGTGCAGGGGACACGGGTTCAAGCCCTGGTCCAGGAAGATCCCACATGCCACGGAGCAACTAAGACTGTGTGCCACAACTATTGAGCCTGCACTCTAGAGCCCGCGAGCCACAACTACTGAGCCCATGCGCCACAACTACTGAAGCCCGTGCACCTAGAGCCCGTGCTCCGCAACAAGAGAAGCCACTGTAATGAGAAGCCCGCGCACCGCAAAGAAGAGTAGCCCACACTTGCCGCAACTAGAGAAAGCCCACGCACAGCAATGAAGACCCAACGCAGCCAAAAATAAATAAATAAATTAAAAAAAAAAAAAAGAAAAAAGAAATAAAGCCCAGGACAGACTACGACTCTAAAGTGGTGAGACAGGCGCCAACCACAGGGAAAGTCCTTAGGAAGGATGTAAGGCTCCTCTTCCACGGAAGTAAGATGAGAGAGTTCCCTTCTAGGCGATTCTATTTTCTCTGTACAGGAGATCATTCTCTCTGGGGGTAAGATGCTGGGGTGGAGGTGGGGAGTGGGAAAGGGATGGATGGTACCTGAGGGCCCCAGAGGAAGAGCCTAGGGTAGAGGATGAAGACCTCAGGGGCAGGAGCAGGAATTAGGGCCTCTTGCAGGACTGGCTCTCTCTGTTCACACTCTCCACTCCCCTAGGTCTCCCTATAGAAACAAAGTGCTAAGTACAGATGAGCAGCTAAACTACAGGAGAAGAGCCTGGGTTGCTCTGGGGTCTTCAGAAGGCATAAGTGATTGAAGTGATCACTGCCTCCTGAAAACTGGAAGGTCAGCCTCAGGAGGTGGTTGGAAAATGATGGATATGAAATGACCAAAGAAGGAGCAGACATATATATATACATATATTGCATGTCAACTCACGATTTCCTTCCTTTACCCCATTTTTTTTTTTAAGGCATTTCCAACTTTAGAATGCGTGAGCTGGAAATGATCATGTAGTCAAATCTTCTATTTTGCCACAGGGAAAAGAGGCAAGTACATTACAGAATGATGGGTGCTCCAACAGAAAGAGCAGGGTCATATGGGAGCACTTGTGAAGGACACTTACTCCCTGCCGGGGGTGACCTCCCAGGGAGGCTCTCCCGCTCAGACACAGGAAGGGGACCCAGGAGTTCCGACGACTTCGTGGATCAGCATCAGCCACTGCCCACGTGGTCTGCCTAAGCCAGCGAGCTACTCCCTCTCCCTCCTTCACCCCCGGGCCCTGGATCCCTGCTGGGGTTCTCCCATGGGCACAGCGCACAGACACACACCTACGCTGGCTTTGAGCCCTGGCCGCCCCTGGGAATGGTCTTACAGGGTGGCAAGCTCTTAGAATACTTGACTGGGACTAGAATTTCATTGTGGAAAATCTCCTCAGGCTCCAACCGCTGACTCATCCCTTGAGCCTTGTCCAGGAAATCAGTTTCCAAGATTGCACAAACTCACATGCAGAAAAGCTATCAATATGTTCGCATTTGTATCTATGTCAATCTCCTTTCCTTATTCCTTGATATAATGAGTTATCTAATTATGGTGACATCTGTTGAGGAGGAATCTAGCTTCCCTCTCCCCGAACAGAACCGGGTACAGGGCTCTTTTGGGGAGATGGCCTGCTGCAGGGTTTATGGGAGACGGGCGAAACCCCCACTAGGAATCAGCCACGGCTGCCACGTGGCTCTTGTTATCATCAGCAGCCAGCTGCTCCCCGTCACGAGCACCACCTCAGACACGGGCAGACCCACAGACTGAGCTACAGGCTCACTGCCCAGAGGTCTCTGTATTTCCAGCCCAGGCTGATTGAGAAGTCAAGAGAGAAGGCAGGAGAACATGTGCTGGTTGCTTCACCTTTGTCTAATTTTAATCCAGAAATGAGTTTATATTGGTTAACCACCATATGACCTGGAAGTTAAGGTATCGGCAACTTCTCTCTCATATCAGCATTCCTCAGAGCCAGAGTTTAAGGCATGGTCAACATTCATTTATTCAACAAGTATTTGTTGAGCATCTAGGTATTGGGTACTGGGTACGGGGGTTCCTGAGATAAATAAGCACAATCTGTGGAGAATTTAACATCCAGTGACACAAATGATAGCCGCACAGGCAGATGGTGCCCAAGACTTGAAGAGGGTGCTGAGAGAGACTTAGAAGATGGGGCCATCCGGTCCAGGGCTCCCTTTTTGCCATAGCCTCTAGGCATCTTTAGAAACCTCAGCGTCTTCACCTTTCACGCTGAACCCCAGAATACTCAGAGTGGCACAGCCCAATATACCAACCCACAGTCAGGAGGGTCAATGGCTTCCCAGTGAACTTGGATTCATTTTGCTGGTGCTTCTCATTGTTCATTTTCCCAGGAGAATTCTGAGCAGCTTTGATTTTTGTTTTCAAGCTTCCTGTGTCTTTGGGGTAAATGTGGCTGTGGTACCTATTTCTGACAGAATTTCTCTTCTTGATGTGTTAGTCCTAATTGAAGTGAGGGAACATAGGCTCCATCTCTAACACAAGCCCTCGCTATATTTGATAAGATCTTTCTTTAGGCCCTAGTACCAAGTGTCATTTGGAAGTATTTTTTCAATTAAAAAAATTCCTCCACTGACTTTTCTAGGAAATTCCTAATGGTGCAGTAATCAACAAACAAAAGTTTTAAGAACCTAGTGATCCCAATAATAGAACTTTAGGGCTATAGAGGACTTTCAAGATCATTTAATCAAATCTCTTCATTTTGCAGATGAAAAAAAATCAAGGCACAGAGTTGAGTTTTGAGAATACATGCTGCAGGGCTTACCCTGTGCCCCTTCTGTACTCAGATTCTTAGGTTCCTGTCATTACACACATAGTTGTTTTTTCCTTTAAAGATCAAGGTATCCTTGAATACAAATAATAACTTTGTTTACAGTTAGAATAGTTAAATTCCATTCTAAAGCTTACATTCTTTCATTCATTTGACCATTTATTGATCCACTCTACAAATATTTATTGAGCACGAACTATGTAAATGCATCTTGCTACTCACTGAGGAAGATGCAAAAATGGATAAGTCATAGTCCTTGTGCTCAAAAGGCTCAAATCTATTATAGGAATTAAAACATGGACACAAATAATTTAAATAGCAATAATAATAATAACAATAACAGCCATTGCTTTTACAAAGTTTACTATATTCCAGGCCCTGTTCTAAGCCTATCACATATGTTAACTCATTAAATCCTTAAAGTGACCTTAGGAGAAAGGTATTATTATTATTATCCCCATTTTGTCAATGAGAAAATAGAGCCCTACGAAGGTTAAGGGACTTGCCCACGGCCACAGAACTGGCAAGTGGTAGAGCTGTGGTTCGAATCCAGACAGTCTGGTGCTAAGATAAAAAGTGATTGTTGCAGTTAGAGGGGAACATTTGAAGAGGTGTGAAAGCTCTGAAGAGGAAAGGTTCCTTCCAGGTAGGAAAACTGGAGAAGGCTTCATGGAGGAAGTGGCATCTGAGTAGGGTTGCCAGATTTATCAACTAAACGTACTGTGCTGACTTGTGACCCTCAGTGTGGAGGTGGACCCGGGGCAATGTGACAACATGTACAAAAGAGGGATATTCTTAGAAGCAGTAGTCCAACTGGTCTCTCTACCCTGAAGATTCTCCCATTCCTTCCAATCTCTCTGCCCATTTCATCTAGAAAGAGAGATATGGTCCTGTCACTCTCTACTTAAAACCTTTTAATTTACAATAGCCAGGACATGGAAGCAACCTAAGTGTCCATGACAGATGAATGGATAAAGAAGATGTGGCACACATATACAATGGTATATTACTCAGCCATAAAAAGAAACAAAATTGAGTTATTTGTAGTGAGGTAGATGGACCTAGAGTCTGTCATACAGAGTGAAGTAAGTCAGAAAGAGAAAAACAAATACCGTATGCTAACACATATATATGGAATCTAAAAAAAAAAAAAAAAAAAAAAAGTGGTTCTGATGAACCTAGGGGCAGGACAGGAATAAAGACGCAGACGTAGACAATGGACTTAAGGACACAGGGAGGGGGAAGGGTAAGCTGGGACGAAGTGAGAGAGTGGCATGGACATATACACACTACCAAATGTAAAATAGATAGCTAGTGGAAAGCAGTCGCATAGCACAGGGAGATCAGCTCGGTGCTTTGTGACCACCTAGAGGGGTGGGATAGGGAGGGTGGGAGGGAGATGCAAGAGGGAGGGGATATGGGAATATATGTATACGTATAGCTGCTTCACTGTTATACAGCAGAAACTAACACAACATTGTAAAGCAATTATACTCCAATAAAAATGTTAAAAAACAAAAACAAAAACAACCTTTTAGTGGCTCCCCAGTGCTCTCAGGATTCAGTTCTGATTCCTTCACCTGAGATTTACCCTCTCATTCATTCACATCCATTTGCTCATTCACTCCATTTCTCAACTTTATTGCATATGAACTTCCATCGCCATAACAACCTCAAAATACTTCAGTGGTTTCCCATTGCCCAGATGGTACCACTTCTCCAGACTGGCTTTCAAGGCTGTCCACAGTCCAGATCCTCATATCCAAATCCCTTTCGCCAAAGAAACAAGCTACTCTAACTGGGTTCTTCAGATTTCAGGAGGAGCACATTCTGCTCACAGCCAGCTCCACACCTTGGCCCATCTCATCCCAGAAAATCAGAATCATCCTTCCATTTGTCTGCACCTGTTCCCTCCAGCCTAACCCAAGTTGACCTCCCCTCCCCCATAACGCTTTCAGCCTTTGCCACTCATTCAATCACGCCCTGACTGCTCTGCTTTTCCAACAACGCAGTGCTGTCCCCAATTCTGTTCCCTACAGAGCTGCAGCAGGGCCCTTTATTCCATGGGGGCGTCTGGAGTGTCATCCCTAGGCCTTTGCTCACAGAGATGATTATTTTACTTCGATGTGTTTTTGTTGGCAGTGGTCTGATGCATCACACATCCAATTCAATGTGCGATGTGCATCATACATACTCCCCTTCCGAGAGGAGTAAACAGTGAGATGCGCGAGTGGCTGTCATTTGTCTCAAAATGTCTGCATTCTGAGAATTGCAGACTGCAGATAAGATCTGTCAATCAAGTCATGAACATTGTTAAAACTGGCAAAGACCCTTTTCAAACTTTTTTTTTAAAGAAGAAAATCCAAACTCCTTAGTCAGGCCCTTAAAGTCAAAGTCTCCCAAGAGTTCATTAATCAACCAATAAATCAATGAATTAATTCAATAAATATTTATGGACTGCCTACCACACGCCAGGCACTTTGGTATATGCTGCAGAAGGTACTGAACAAAAATGACAAAATCCTTGCTCTCCCGGAGCTTGCATTTTAATAGAGAAGTAGACAACAAATGCCTAAACTAAGGGTCTGCAGTCAGTGGTCATAGATCAAATCCAGCTTGCCACCTGTTATTGTACATAAAGTTTTATTGGAACATAGCCATGGTCTTTTATTTATGTACCGTCTATGGCTGCTTTCACACGACGATGGCAGAGTTGAGCAGTTGTGATGGAGACCGTATGGCCTGCAAAGCCTAAAATATTTACCATCTGGCCCCTTTATAGAAAAAGTTTGCCAACTTATGACCTAGAAAAATAAGTATATCATATGTCAGGTGACGATTCATTTCATGAAGAAAAATGAACAGGTGTGAAGATAGAAATGATAGAAAGGAGGGTCTCCGGATGCGTACTCTTAATAACGTGACCATTGAGGACAGATCTGAAAAGCGGAGGGAGCAAGCCACAAGAGACAGATAACTGAGGAAGGGATCTAGAGAGGAAATAGCAAGTGCAAAGGTCATGCCACAAAAAGTCAAGAAGGCTGTGGGGTTGATGCTGAGTGAGTGAGGAGAAAAGAAATAGAGATGGAATTGGGGAGATGGTGAGGGGCCAGATCACAATGGACTGGACCTTGGTTTTATCCTAAGTGAGGTGTGAAGCCTTTGCAGGTTTGGGGCAGAAAATGGTCTGATTGTGTTTTGAAGGATCTCTTTGTCTGTTGTGTAGGGAGAAGAATGTTGGGTCAAAGGTAGAAGCAGAGAGGCCGGTTAAGAAGCTTCCACACCAGTCCAGGTAAGAGAGGCTAGTGTCTTGGACCAGGTCAGTCGCCGTGCAGTGATGAGCGGTGGTCTGATTCAGGGTACATTTTGAAGGTAGAGGCACTAGGATTCCCTGATGGGTTAGCTGTAGAGTAATAGAGACTCCACGGTTTTGGCCTGAGCATCTTAAAGAGTGGAACTGGCATTTATGAGATGGGGAGAGAAGGCAGATTGGGGAAGTGAGTGAGTGAGCATCAGGATTTCTTCTTTGAGTGTTTATTAAATGGTGACGTGGGATAGGCAGCTTCACCCCGACTGCCCTCCTTCACTCACTTCCTATGGCCTGCAGGGCCCTTGTGGTCAGGTCCTGTTGACCCTTCCAACTTACTTCCTGCCTCTCTCCTTCTCAGCCCTACTGTCCAGCTATGCAGGTCGTCTGCTCTTGAGCAGGTGGCACACCTTCTTGCCTGATGGCCCTCCCAGCGTGGCTTCCTGGATGCCCCTTCCCCACCCTTTCCAGTTGGCTGCATCTCCTCCTTCAGGCTGCAACTTCAACATGACCTCCCGAGAAGAGATCTTGCCGACCAGCCTACCTAAAGTGGTCCCCCTTCCATTATTCTCTACCTCAGCTCCCATATCTTACATAGTGCTTTTCCCTGTTTTAATGACTTTATCTGTTTGTTTACTTGTCTTTTGTCTGCCCTTCTGGACCCTCTTGCATCCCACAAAACTGAAAACCATAGACTATGTGTCTGTCTTGTTCAGTATTGTGTCCCCAGAGCCTAGCATAGTCTCAGCCACATACCTTTTAACTTTTTCTTTTTCAGCTATAAAACTCTTTCCTCATGCTGAAATCCCATGCAGGAGTGTGGTATACTCATTCATTTATTCATTACACAGATAAAATAGGGTGACTCTGGTTGAGTTGGCACTGAGGGGCCCCATATTGTGGCCCTTACACTGAGAACTGTTGTTCTCGTCAAACTGGATACCTCCCATGCTCCAGTTATCAGAGTGTCAGAATGTCCAAGGGCTTCCATTTCCTGGAGCCGTTAAATGCCAAAAGGAAAAAAAAAAGGAATACCAACATAAGATTGGCAACATTTCATTTTGCTAAATAAGGATAGGAAAAAAATAAACAGCTACTCTATTAGTCAGATTGGGCTGCAGGAACAGCACCCCAAGTCTCAGAGCCACAGTTTACTGTTCACTCATACTACATGCCCAGTGAGGTTGGCAGGGTTGCTTGCGGTGGCTGGCGGAGCCAGGTTGACAGAGGCTGCATCTTGACACGTTTCTTTCCATAGTCTCTGAGGCAGGGAAGTGGAATTGTCTGACTCTCACAAATTCTGCCTGAAAGTGACACATTCTTTCTGCTTACATTTCATTGGTGAAAACAAGTCACTTGTCCAGACCTAACTGAAATGGGGACTGGGAAGATTAATCCTCCCCTGTGCCTGTGAGGTGAGAGTCAGAATAGTTATGACCAGCACCCGTGACTCCTCCAGCTACTGATGACTATGACAATCATTTTATAAAAAGAATGGCACTTTGGCACCCAAAACATAAGGACATCATATCAGAATAAAAGCAAAACTTCAAGTTGAATAAATTAGCTTTATTCAAAACTTGCTCTTTGTCCTTATTTTTCTCACCTTTGCTGTTGGTGGAAGGAAAACAGTCACAGATCAGTGTGGTCCGCAGGCCAGTTCTGGTTAGCCAATGCCCTAATCCACTCGGTGGTCCCACCTCCTCACCTGCATATGGCTTCCTTTACCTGAAAGCTTGTCCTCTGCTTGGTCTCCCTGTATCCCAATTTCTCCATCTTTCAAGGACCAGCTGGAAGCCATCCCCAAGCAGGATGTGTTCCCTCCAGCATCACTGTGCCCTTGTCTCTTGGGGCTCTGAGAATTTTCTGTTTTTCTGTGCATCATGTTGAGGGGTTCAGACTACAGATGAACAGAGAAGCTACAGTCTGTTCCCATCCCTACTTGTTCATAGAAAAAGTGAAAACGATAAAGGCAAAGGTTCATCAATTAGAGTTCCTTATGTGGAAGGAGAGGAGATATTCAGAGGGAACAGATTGCCCAGGCACTATCTGAAAACCCTCAGAACTACAGTTTCCCCAGACAAATGTATCGACTGGGAAGCACAGATGACAGGAGACAGCACAGTAAGCCTCAGGTACCTGGGCGCCTGTGTGCTTTGGACCACCTAGACTTCTTCTCAGGTGTTCCTGGGCTCTGATTTTCGAGGGGAGATTGGGAAAACTTTGTTTCTCCTTTCCTTGGCGCTTTTCTCCCTACACAAACTTTGGGCCATTTCTGTTTCCTTGTAGGGGATCCATTTGAACTTCAACAAGAGAGAGGGAGGGAAGAGTACCTGTACATGTTTCTGATGTTACCATGGCTCTAAAAAAATGAACCTGGATCTACTTGGTCAAAGTAGAGCTGAGATTTGAATAAATCAATTATGCAAAGAGTTTTGTTAAACAGGCCCAATTTGGCCAATGCACATTTACCAAAGCTTAAAATAATAATAATAATAGCCTAAGTTGTCCAGCACCCTATAGTTAGTTTGAAAAGTGCTTTCATATGTACGTTCTCACTTGATCCTCATCAAGACTATGCAGGGGTGGATTATTATAAAGCTCAGCGAGGTTAGGTGGCTTATTCAAGGTCACACAGCTAATATATCACTTCAGGTGTTTTGGGTGGCAAATACTGGAAAACTGACTTAAACAAGAAAAGGGATTTATTCTCTAATATGATCATAAGTCTAGGGTAAAGCAGGCTTCAAGTTTGGTTGTAACAGCAGCTCAAGTATATCATTAAGGACCTGCACTCTCTCTACATCTCTGCTATACTTGGGTTGGCTTTGTCCTCAGGCTGGCAACAAGACAGCTGGTAACAAGACAGCCACAGGAGTACCAGACTTGTCATCCAGACATGATAGTAGCAGGAGAAGAGAGAGAACATAGCTTCTTCGGTCTTTCTGGATAGTTGGAAAACTTCATTAGGCGCAAGCTCCCTACTCCTGCCCCCAGTGATGCCTTCCATCTCACGAGTCATTTCTGAACCACTTATTTGGATGAGAAAAGTGGTTATGCTCAGACTACTTGGGCCTGGCCTGGGAACTGGAAGGGGTCAACTTCGTTGGAGGTATATAACTACACGGGTTGTGTCCACTTTAGCCTGTAAAAGACAGAATTAGCATTGAATTCTGTTTTTCCCACTATACCACAGATGTGACCCTGCTCCTGAGGGATTACCATATTATAAAATAACAGGAACATGATAGATATTTTTGAAGTAGTAGATTCTCTTAGTATTTTCAAAATAAGAATTGAAATACATTTTTAAAATACCGTTCCTATTCTTCCTCTACCTCTGCCCCAAGTCAGCATCTGAGCCCAGGGCTGGGGTACAGAGTGGTCCCAGTGGATTCCGGCCAGCATGGCATTGCTTGCCTATGACAAATGAACAGTTCAAGTTCCAGAGAAGATGCCTGAAACTTGGAGTTCAGAGGGAGGATGGCGGGTCCTGCCCCAGGCCCAGCCAGCACTGATGAGGACCAGGAGGGAGAAGCAGGGCCACATGGAAGAGTCTACTCTACCTCCAGCAGTCCTGAGGAAGTGGTGGAGGGCTTTCAGGAACATCTCCTAGATGCCTTGGTCCATCCCAACCTGCCATAATACCAAGGTTTCTCATGGTAGATATTTGTTGAACACCTACATTTTTTTGTGTGTGTGCTTTAGATACATTCTCTTGTTTGCTACCTACTATATCCCTGTGGGGTGGGAAATACCACTTCCATTCTACAGATGAGGAACCAAAATCTCAGAGAGATTAAGTTACTTTGGGGGGTGGGTGTCATAGTTAGTATGGTAGGCTGAATAATAATCCCTCAAATTATCCACATCCTAATCCCAAAAACCTGTGAATAAGTTACTTTACATGGCAAAAGGCACTTTGCAGATGGACCTTAAGATAAGGACCTTGAGATGGGGAAGTCATCCTGGATTATCTGGAAGGGCCCAATGTAATCACAAGAGTCCTTTAAGAGGGAGACAGAAGGGTCGGAGTCAGAGAAGGAGATGTGACCATGGAAGCAGATGTCAGAGTGATACCATTGCTGGAAGGAGGCCATGAGACAAGGAATGCAGGCAGCCTTGAGAAGCTGGCAAAGGTAAGGAACAGCTTCTCACCTAGAGTCTCCAGAGGGACACAGTCCTGCTGATAGCTTGATTTTAGTCCCATAAGGCCCATCTTGGACTTCTGACCCCCAGAACTGTAAAATAATAAATCTGTGTTGTTTTAAGTCATTCAGTTGGTGGTAATTTGTTACAGCAGCAAGTGGAAACTAATACCTGTTAGCAAGGAGAGAAGTGAGGCTTTGAGTGCAGGCCTCTCTGGCTTTGACGTCCATTATGCCTCCAGCCAGGAGGCCTGGGTGCTAGGCCTGTAACTCACTCTCTGCAGCCCAATTTCCTGCTCCGTAAAATGGCAGGATTGTGGGATTGGATTGTCCTGGTTGATTTCAGCTACAGGAGAACACAGTGGGAAGCTCCTGCCATGGCCCAGTGATAATGACCTGAACCACGAATAAGACAGCTGGGTGAGAATGTAGGAGCTGGTTATGAGAAAATAACAGAGATAGGACCTGGTGAGTAACTAGATGTGGCAGGTGTCTTGTGCAATGATGTGGGCTGGGAGGTATCATTCACCTAGATGGGACACACTGGAGGAGGACCCAGGTTTTGGGGAAGATGAGATCAGATTGGGGCCTGTTGAGTGTGATGTTTATGTGAAACTGACCCATGGGGGAGGGGAGGACCATCTGGATCTAGGGGTCAGGAGAGTGGCTTGGGGGACAGCTAGAGATGTCGGCATTGCAGGTGAGCAGGTGGTCGTTGAATCCGTGGATCTGGTGAGCTCAATGAAGGAGAGTGAGGACTGCGAGAAGAGAGGAGAGCCAGTGATGAACCTCCAGGGGAACCAACACAAGAAGCAGCCAGAGGAAGAGGACTCAGAGAAGGAGACTGAGAAGCAGCCAGGCAGCGGGCAAACCAGTGAAGAGAGGGAGGGAGAGGAGGAGGGAGGAAGGGAGAGAGAAGACATGTGATAATATCAAAAGCTGACTTCAGCTTGGGTAAGTGAGATATGTCATTAATTTTGGAAATTCAGAATCCCTTGGTGACCTTTGGGAGCGTTGTTTCCATGGAGAGGTGGGTAAAAGCCAGATTGCACTGGGTTAAGGAAGGAAAGGAAGGAGAGGATACGCAGCTGGCAAGTTATAGGAGACTTGTTCCATCTTGCTGGGAGAAAGGGCCTAGATGTGATACAAAATACACCAAAGACAGCCAGGAAGCTTTCCAAGCAACAATTAGGAGGGGAAAGAATTCCTTAATAAAATAACAGCAGCTACTCAAAAGGCTGACAATAACCCCACATGGTAGTCAAAATAAGAGGTATATAAAAGCTTCCCAGGAAAGTGGCAATATGAGGGGTGTTGGGGATCAGCTGTATGGCCACCATCCCCCCAAGGCTGCCCTGCACACAGACTGTCTGTCCTAAGGGCCGAGAGCCCTGGAGAGTAACTTTCAGATCATGTCTTCCACCAGCCTCAGTTTCTAGCTGTCAGTGCCAGGCAGTCCTCTTACATTCACTTTGGTCAGATGCTGGCTCCTTGATTTCCTAACCTTTCTGCATTATCTGGGTTTGGGGAGATTTCTCGACTGCAGCTACTCCAGCATCCACAGGAAGTAGACTGTGGGCTCAAGGTTGGGGAGTAGATACTGCTGACACCCTGGCTCAGCCCTTCACATCCACAGCCTAAGTTCTACTTGCCAGCACCTGCAGATCATTGCATGCGGGCTTTCTCAGGGCACTAGAGCCTGCCCCCTATGCATGTGTGAAGATGAATGAATTAATTCCACTGTCCCCCACTCCCCAGACTAACCCTCAGCGAAGACTGTAGGGAGCCGGTGTATCCGCACCCCAACTCTGTCACCTGTTGGGCAGGAGAACTGTGAGGCGAGGCTCCTGCATTGTCACCCACAGTGCCAGCAAGACCGAGCTCCAGGTGTCCACAGTGGTAAGTAACTTGATAATACCCTTTATTGCTTTCCTTTCCTTGCCTGTCTTACTTTCCCTGTTTCTTGGGATTACCTCCCAAATAAATGCCTTGCACTGGAATCCTTTTCTCAGGGTCTGCTGCTGGGGCAACCTAAACGAAGTGAGAGCGATTGTCTGACCCAATGCATGTGAAGCTCCTTGCACGTCAGTAGAGACTGGTTCCTGACAGCTGTGACACTGGGCAGCCAGTCTTTGCCAGTTAATCACATCTTCAATATCACCAGCATCCAGACCTACTATGTCCCAGCTCTGGGCTAAGCACTTTACAAACATTTTCTTATTTGTTCAAGAAGCCCTGTGTGGTAGATGGGATAGTGGCCCCCCAAAGATGTCCATATCCTAATCCCTGTAACCTGTGAATATGTTACCTTATATGGAAAGAGAGACTTTGTAGATATGATTAAGGACCTTGAGGTGAGAAGATTATCCTGGACTATCATCTGGGTCCTTATAAGAGGAAGTCAGAGTAGAGAGAAGGAAATGTGACAATGGAAGCAGATGTTGGAGTGATATGAGGAAGGAACCATGAACGAAGGAATTGCAGGTGGCCTTTAGAAGCTGGAAAAGGCAAGGAAAAAGCTTTTCCCTTAAAGCCTCCAGAAGGAAAGCGGCCCTGTCAACAGGTTGAATCTAGAACTTCTGACCTCTAGAATTGTAATAAATCTGTATTGTTTTAAGCCACTAAGTTTGTGGTAATTTGTTACAGCAGCCATAGGAAACTAATATACTTGATGTAGAGGTTAAGTATAGAGATTCTGGAGCCAGAATGCCCAAATTCAAAGCCTGATTCTATCACTTAGTAGCTGTGTGACCTTGAGCAAGTTATCTAACCCCTCTTTGCCTGCATGTCCTCATCAGTAAAATGAGGATCGTAATAACATCTGACTCAGGGTTGTTGTGAGGCTTAAATGAGTTAATACAAGCTTATTTTACATGCTCAGAGAACTCACATGACTTGCCCACGGCCACAGAGTTAGGAAGAGTCAGAGCCCTCAGTTCCATCTGCCCAGTTGCAGATGGAGTGCAACTGTCCCAACAAGAACTTGGTCTTCAGTCCCCTTACCCACCCCCCTTCTGACCTGCTCTGCTCAGCTACACTCCTTTCTGTAGCTGATCACCAGCTCAGACTGAAGGTGGCTAGAAAATACTATAATTTGCATCAGATGCATAAAGGGCCACCTCACATTACCCTTGCAACAACTCCAGTTGTGAGGAGCGGCAGTTGGGCTGGACAGGGAGTAGCATTCCCAATTTGGGGATGAAGAAACTGAGGTTGAGAGAGGTTAGAGGACTTGCCCAAGTCAATGGGCCCTTGAGAGGCAGAGCTGAGGGAGGAGATGGATCTCCTGGCTCTTGATTCTGAGTCTTTCCTGCTGCCTGTCGAATCCTTCTAAAGGCTCCTGCTAATTTCCTGCTGTTCAAATCCCAGCCAGCAAGAACTGCCATTGATTTCATGCTCATTTAAGAGAATGTGATACAATTTGTGTGGAAACACAAAAGACCCCGAATAGCCAAAGCAATCTTGAGAAAGAAAAACGGAGCTGGAGGAATCAGGCTCCCTGACTTTAAACTATACTACAAAGCTACAGTAATCAAGACAGTATGATACTGGCACAAAAACAGAAATACAGATCAATGAAACAGGATAGGAAGCCCAGAGATAAACCCATGCACATATGGTCACCTTATCTTTGATAAAGGAGGCAAGAATATACAATGGAGAAAAGACAGCCTCTTCAATAAGTGGTGCTGGGAAAACTGGACAGCTACATGGAAAAGAATGAAATTAGAACACTCCCTAACACCATATACAAAAATAAACTCAAAATGGATTAAAGACCTAAATGTAAAGCCAGACACTATGAAATTCTTAGAGGAAAACATAGGCAGAACACTCTATGACATACATCACAGCAAGATCCTTTTTGACCCACCACCTAGAGAAATGGAAATAAAAACAAAAATAAACAAATGGGACCTAATGAAACTTAAAAGCTTTTGCACAGCAAAGGAAACCATAAACAAGATGAAAAGACAACCCTCAGAATGGCAGAAAATATTTGCAAATGAAGCAACTGAGAAAGGATTAACCTCCAAAATTTACAAGCAGCTCATGCAACTCAATATCAAAAAAACAAACAACCCAATCCAAAAATGCACAGAAGACCTAAATAGACATTTCTCCAAAGAAGATATACAGATAGCCAACAAACACATGAAAGAATGCTCAGCATCACTAATCATTAGAGAAATGCAAATCAAAACTACAATGAGGTATCACCTCACATCGGTCAGAATGACCATCATCAAAAAATGATGGTCATTTATACAAATAATAAATGCTGGAGAGCGTGTGGAGAAAAGGGAACCCTCTTGCACTGTTGGTGGGAATGTAAACTGATATAGCCGCTATGGAGAACAGTATGGAGGTTCCTTAAAAAACTAAAAATAGAACTACCATACGACCCAGCAATCCCACTACTGGGCATATACCCTGAGAAAACCATCATTCAAAAAGAGTCATGTACCACGATGTTCATTGCAGTTCTATTTACAATAGCCAGGACATAGAAGCAACCTAAGTGTCCATCAACAGATGAATGGATAAAGAAGATGTGGCACATATATACAATGGAATATTACTCAGCCATAAAAAGAAACAAAATTAAGTTATTTTTAGTGAGGTGGATGGACTTGGAGTCTGTCATACAGAGTGAAGTAAGTCAGAAAGAGAAAAACAAATACTGTATGCTAACACATATATATGGAATCTAAAACAAAAAAAAAAGTGTTCTGAAGAACCTAGGGGCAGGACAGGAATAAAGATGCAGACGAAGATGAGGACACGGGGAGGGGGAAGGGAAGCTGGGACCAAGTGAAAGAGTGGCATGGACTTATAAATACTACCAAATGTAAAATAGATAGCTAGTGGGAAGCAGCCACATAGCACAGGGAGAGCATAGCACAGGGAGATCAGTTCGGTTCTTTGTGACCATCTAGAGGGGTGGGATAGGGAGGGTGGGAGGGAGACGCAAGAGGGAGGAGATGTTGGGATATACGTATATGTATAGCTGATTCACTTTGTTATAAAGCAGAAACTAACACACCATTGTAAAGCAATTATACTCCAATAAAGATGTTAAAAAAAAAGAATGTGATATAAAACCTGCATAGGTAGTCAGTAGCATGTACACATTTTATTTCCCTTAATATTGCTTTAATTGAGTATCACTTGGGTAAATAGTTTGATTAGCAAATGTTTATGCTTTGTGGATTTAACAAAGGTAGACTTTTCCAGTGGCTGGAAAATACTGAGTGATGTGATTATTCTGATTTTTCCAATGAACCCAATGGAAACCCAGGGTCGCTTGTCAGGGTTGTGTCCTATGCTAAACCCCGCACGGGGAGCCTGTGTCATTGACATTCCCAGTGACACTGAACAAATTCCTTCCCCTCTCTGGGCCCCAGCAACTCGATCTGGAAAATGAGGGGGTTGGACTAGATAATCCCTTAGGGTCTTCATGGCTGGAGGTTTTGATGACCGACCCCCCACCCCCACCCCCGCCAAGCCAAGGTTCCTAGGAACATAGAGATTCTCTCCCAGCCTACGTGCTAGGTCTCTGCCCTGAGTCCCAGTGCAGGAGGAGGGTCAGCCAGTGGCATCGGGAGCTGAGCCCTGCGCCCCTTCAGCATCCTGGCTGCTTTTGTTTGCTCTCTGCAGTCATGGGGAGGTTGCCCTGGCCCAGCCTCAGCTCTTCCAGCCCCAAGGGGAGGTTGCCATGAGCGGCTGGACCTCTTCTTGGCAACGCAGAGACCAGATGGGAGCGCCTGTTTCCTGGGTCCCTGTTTCTGCCTGTTTGAGAGGTTTGACCGAGCTTTGACCGAGGGGGCACCGTGCATGGCTGAGGGCTAACATGGCTCCATGATCAACTAACCTCATAATGAATCCATCCATTGACTTTTTTTTTTTTTTTTTTTTTTACATTGTAAAGATGACCTATTCCTTCCTTTTAAAATTGGACACTTTCAACTTATTTCGTATTGTCAGTGATCGCCCAAGGTGCAGCATTCTTTGAAGTGTGAGGGGTTTTTTTCATGTTCCTGAGGGTGTCTTAGAGCTCAAATATTCACAGGCCTCAGCAGCTTGGGGATATAAGTGAAGTTCTGGTGACATGAATGACCAAGTCTTGGTGGCCATTAGCCCTGACCTGGATCTGAAATCAGGGAGATCTGAGTTCAGATTCTGTCTCTGCTTGCTCTCCAGCTACTTGAATTTGAGCAAATTGTTAAGCTCTATGAGTACTACATGAAATACCAGAGTGACTTGCAAAAGCTGCTCAATAAATATTACTTTCCTTCCCTTGGTCACTATCTTGCTCAAGGCCCACAGGGGAACTGGATATCTTCCCAACTCTGAGACCCCAAAACTTTATAAAACCTTATAGAGCTAAAGGAGGTGTTATTTGAGTTTGATCTGGAAAAAATGCATAGAGTTTGGAAGTATGGAAATGGGGAAAGGATATTCTACAAAGAAAGAATATAGTGAACAAAGGCCCGGAAGCGATAATGTATACTGTGGTAGGGGAAAATGAATCAGTTACATTTGGGCCCTACTGGGTCAGGCAGTTTAGACAGAGCTTTGTTTTTCTTCTTTCTTTTCTTTTTCCTTTTTTCCTCTGTTTGCTTCTTTACTTCTTAACTGTCTGCGAGAGGTTAAAGCAATCTGAATTAAGTTAGTTAAATTGACTTTTATTATTGAATTATAATCATTTGTGCAATTATGAAACCAGGTGTTCCTGATTGAGATCAATTATTCCTTCACCTGATCACTATAGAGCTAATAAGGACTTAGAATTGCTGTTCAAGTGTACTTCCAGCCGGGTTGAAGCCTTCTGGAAAGGCATTTATTAAGCCAAAGAGTGGTGGAAAAAAAATCCAGGGGAGAACAAGGACAGAGATAAAAATCCTTTAGGAAAAGGCCTAGAAAGGCTGATTTGATCATTAAGTAGCCTTGATGGGTGGCTGGCTGTTGACAAGGAATCTTTGAGGTGTTCCTACAGGAACTTTGATGGGCGGGGGACGGGCGGTGAGGCAGAGTGGGGGTGGGGTAGGCAGGGGGTGAGGCAGGAAATGGGGACACAGACACTGTGTAAACTGCAGGTTAGAGACCCATTTATGTTATGTTCCTCTGCTGAGGTGGAGTTGCCCTCTGTCCCTCCTGAGGCTTCATTCCTGACTCCAGTAAAACTAAGAAGACGCCACAGCATCCCCTTCCACTGTGTGAGGAGTGTGTGGAGTGGACGTACAGTCTCCGCTCCAGGAGGTTTTGGATTCCAAGAGTTCTAGGTTCCTGCACATCTGGTCCCTATGAGACCTCTGTGAGGAGGTCAGAGCAGTAGCTATTAGTTCCATCTAACAAGTGGGGACCCTGAAGCTCGGTCAACAGATTTGCCTACACTCACAGAATTAGTGACTAAGATGGGGCTGGGACCAAGCCCTTCAGATGCCAAGACCACCAAATAAGGACCACAACCTTATTGCAACATGTCCCACTCCGTAGGCAAGTAGAGTGAATTGGTCATCTCTACAGTGGTTTGCAAGCCAAGATACATGTTAAAATCACCTGGGGAGATTAAAAACATACCTGTTGCTTGGGCCGTTCTCTAGATTCAGTTAAGTAGGAGTTTCTGGAGTTGGGCAGGGGTCCCATTGTGTTTTAAAAGCCCCTGAGGTAATTCTAATGTGAGCCTGGGCTGTGAACCACTGATCTAATGGGTGGCTAGTTAGCTAAGTGTAGCCTGGAAGGCCTTGGGGAATTGAGCAGTTGTATAAGGCCCTATGGGTTGCAAATGACAGACACCTAATTCAGCTAAATAGGTTTGGTTATTTGCAGGGGGATTTACTAGAAGGCTCATTTAATCAAGAGGCGCATAGGGAATAAAGTGGGATCTCAAAGACAAATGGTATGTGGGAGTAGAAGACTGCCTAATCTCACCTCACCCATCTCCACGCCCCCTTTCCCTCATGCCAAGTTCTGTGTTGCCACTTCATTCTCTCCCTTCTCAGGCTGTTTCTTCCCCAGTACAAGGGACCTGGTCACTGTAGACTCCAGGCATCTCCAGTGTTGGAGAAGATCTGCGACTTCTTTCTCCCCCATCCTTGGGCAGGTGCCCACTCCAGGCCAATCGCTTTGGTCACATGGCTGTGTCACTAAGATGCTGGCAGTCCCCATTCAAACCACATGGCTAGGGTGGGGGAAGGGGTTATTTTCCAGAAGAAGGAGGGGGTACTGTTCTAGAAAGATCTACAAGAGAGTTTCCCTAGCCATCATCTGTGACCTTCATATAGGATTCCTACAGCTGGACTGCTCACTCGAAAGCAAATCCTTCAGTAGTTGACCTGAACGTCCTGCCCTGGTCTGGAACCTCACACCACCAAGGAGCAAAAATCAACAGCTTTGAAAGCAGGACAACCCTGGACCCAATCATTTCATGAATGCTGAGCAGCAGGACCTGCAAGGCAGAGGAGCTAGATGCTGAGGCAGTGCGGACACCATTTCTGCCCCCCACCCCACGCCAAGTCTGCTAAAGACTCACAGCCTTGGATTTGGACAGGACTCTGTATTAGTCAAAGATCTTTGGGCTGCAACTGACAGAAGCCCAACTCAAACTGTATACACACATAAGAAAAGGAATCGCTAGTCTCACATGATGGTAAAATTCAAGGTATTTGCTTTCAGGGGTGACTGGATTCAGAGCCCAGACACTGTCCTGAAGACTCAGTCTTACCCTCTCCCTCTCTCAGCTCTGTTCTCCTTTGTGGGCTCCCCTCAGGCAGGTTCTCCCCTCACAGAGGTAAGATGGTCATCAGCCTCTCAGCTACCCCTAAGGAAAGACCAGCATCTTTTCCTCCAATAGGATTATAACAAAAACTCCAAGGCTGAGTGTCACTGGAATAGTGTGGGTCCTGACCTGAACCTAGACCTGTGGTCAGAGGATAAAATTGCATGGACTAGAGTAGAAGAGGGGAAAGCTTTGCGGGGGTGTGGAATGGGTGCCAGGACAACAGATCTCCTTTAAAGACCCCGAAGCTCATTTAGTCCAACATGCCACCACCCAACTGCCCAAACACAGTATTCTGTGAAGGCTTCCCTGACAAACAGCCTGACTGTGGTTAACACTCTCTCTTTGTCCATCTCTCATTTTGTACACAGGAAATACACAAAAATCACTCCTGGAGTGAAACTGCTGAGAGACTGGGTATGAATCTGTTATCTTGGTACCCTAGCACAGGGCTGCAACAGGGCTTATCAGAGTTCTGCTGAATCACAGGACTCCCAAGAGCCATCAAGCTGAGTAGGCGGAATTCTGAAGCTGGGCCCATATCCCTAGTGCCAGATCTGCTCCAGATTCACTGTGTCCCTCAGAAAAAATCCCTTCTCAAATTTGGGCTTTGTCCACCCAATCTTGCCCACCTATCTGTCAGGATTACTCTGAGTTGTGCCTTAAAACACGTGGGAGCAAGGTGTAATTGTCAACTAGTATTGTTATGTTACTTGCCCATAGAATAACCAAGGTCCACTTTCAGAAAATATAGCATTATGAAAGCAGTTTAAAGGTGAAAAACTCATGCAATGATGGGACTGCCGTACAGCATTAAAAAACAGTCTAGAGAAAAATGACCTTATTATGAAACATGTGCTTTGAAGAAAACAATGCAGTGGGGGATGTGGGAGAGCAGAGCTAGAAGCCAGAAGTTCGTGGAACGAAACCAGAGAGCATGGCCGTGTTGGAGAGGAATCGTGAGCACAGGCGGCTGCTGAGGTATTAGCTGGAAAAACCTTTAGGTGTGGTCTTTCCAGGCCTGGCCACGAAGGGATGCTGCTTTGGAAGGCCTTTCTCAGGCCTTCTGCTCCATTTCCAGTCTTCAAGACGAGGGCCAAGGAGTCGGGTGAGCTTTGCAGGCAGATTACAACCAGACCCAGTTCTGTCTGTTGACACCATGGCTGCTCCCTTCCCCGACACCGAAGGCCGTCTGGCTTTCTTCACTCTGTCATCTTGGGCTGTAAGTAACCCACTTAAATCACCATTGGACAGGGAGAGGCTCACAGCCTGCTTTGCAGCTCTCCTTCCATCCAAGCCATTAGTATGTTTAATAGCTCTGGCCCCATGCTGATTTCTGACATGCAGTAATTAATTCCTTTCCACTCAGAGATATAGCCATTCACAGGTCTTGATTCAAAAATGTCTCTGCTCTGTTCCATTTGAAAAACACTTAAAATGTTGAGTAGGAAAACCGTTTTGCCTTTTGTGAAAAGCCACTGATCTCTATCCCATCCTTAAATGAAAATAAATTCCAGATGTGTTAATGATCTAAATGTAACATATGAAGCCATAAAAATACTCTAAGGTGAACATTTATATAATCTTAGAGTGGGAGAGTTCTTTCTAAGCAGGCAACCATAGGCAGAAACTATAAAGACGGAGGTTCATAAGTTTGTTCACATCAAAAATTTAAACCTGGGGGCTCCCCTGGTGGCGCAGTGGTTAAGAGTCCTCTTGCCAATGCAGGGGACACAGGTTCGAGCCCTGGTCCGGGAGGATCCCACATGCCGCGGAGCAGCTAAGCCTGTGCACCACAACTACTGAGCCTGCGCTCCAGAGCCCGTGAATCACAACTCCTGAAGGCCGGTGCCTAGAGCCCATGCTCTGCAACAAGAGAAGCCACCGCAATGAGAAGCCCGCACACCGCAATGAAGAGTAGCCCCTGCTCTCCGCAGCTACAGAAAGCCCGCATGCAGCAGTGAAGACCCAACACAGCCAAAAATAAATAAGTAAAATAAATAATAATTTTAAAAATTTTTAAAAAAACAAAAAAACCCCAAAACAAAACAAACAAGGAATAAAAAAACAATCAAGTACAAATTAAAAAAAAATTTAAACCTCTGTATGGCCTAAATTATAAAATGAAATTGAATTAGAATAAAAGAAGATGGCAAAGTGGGGGAAACTATTTGCAATATACTGTGGCTGCTACCTATAATAATGATGATGCTAACATTCATTTCCACGTGCCAGTGTGTTAATATATACACAATACTAACAGTTTAATTCACAAAGGAAAAAAACTAAATGGTAAAGAAACATAAGGGAAAATACTGTACTATGCCATCTTATATGAGGGACTTGAGTATCTGCAGATTTTGGTATCCGTGGGGGTCCTGGAACCAATCGCCCATGGATAGCAAGGGACGGCTGTATTCTATCTTATTTATAATCAAATTAAAACAGCAGTAAAAGGCTGCTTGTGAAATTAATCAAGACAATAAAACAATAATACCTAAATGTTAGTTAGGGTGCAGGAAAATGCTCACCTTCACACATTGCTGTTGACAGTCTAAATTAGTATAAACTTTCTGCAGGGGAAATTTGTCAAAATCAGAAGCATGAATCCATTTCCACATCAAGGATTCTATCTTGGAGAAATAATTAAGGATACGTACAAAGATATAACTATAAGATGCTATTTTAATAGTGAAGATTGGAATTAATTCAAATGCCCAATGATTGAAGGTTTGCTAAGTAAGTTATCATACATCCATACTATGCAAACATTAAAAATTATGTTGTAGGTATGTATTTACAAATATGGAAAGAGGTTCACTATCTCTTGTTAGTAAATAAAAATAGGTTATAAAAACATATGCTCAGCATACAAAATCTCATTTTTTCCAAAAAAATTATGGAAAAAACGTCTGGATAAAATATACCAAATATTAACAGTGGTAAAGTTATCTCTGGATAGTAAAATTAGAGGAGCTTTCAATTTGCTTTTTGTTTACAGATAATCTCTAATTTTTCTATAATGAATACATATTATTATAAAATAGGAATAACAAAAATGCTTATCTTATCTTGCATGATTAGTGTGGGGATTAAATGATGTAGAAAGTGGTTTAGGTGCCCCTCAAATGGTAACTGTGATTTCCAAAGAGAGAGCCCCAAGAAGGAGATGATCAGAGAAGTTGGGGAGGATGAACCAAAGGAAAAACAAACTTGAATAAGCTCATGGCATGCAGAGAAATTAGGGTGAAGGAGTCATAAAACGTGAGAGTGGACAGAAAATACGGCCACAGACCTACCTTTGGAGAGTTTGATAGAGTAGAACAAGGAGAGAGGATAAACAGAACCAAGAAGGGAAGAGGGTCAAGAGAAGGACCCTAGTGTTTTCTCCTTTTTTGAAAATTTATTTATTTATTTATTTATGGCTGCATTGGGTCTTCATTGCTGTGCACGGGCTTTCTTTAGTTGCAGCGAGCGGGGGCTACTCTACGTTGCGGTGCGCAAGCTTCTCATTGCGGTGGCTTCTCTTGTTGTGAAGCATGGGCTCTAGGTGTGCGGGCTTCAGTAGTGGTGGCACGTGGGCTCAGTAGTTGTGGCTCGTGGGCTCAGTAGTTGTGGCTCATGGGCTCTAGAGCGCAGGCTCAGTAGCTGTGGTACAAGGGCCTTGTTGCTCCGCGGCATGTGGTATCTTCCCGGACCAGGGATCGAACCTGTGTCCCTTGTATTGGCAGGCGGATTCTTAACCACTGCGCCACCAGGGAAGTCCCTCCTTTTATTTTTGAAGATTATGAAGTTCTGAGAATGTTTGAAAGTGGGGAGGGCTTGTGAAGCTTCATGCAGAAATGTGCAAATAATCAGTCTGGATCACAGTCCATAAACTTCTCCTGGGTCCATGGCCCCTGATGTGTCCCCTAGATAGGCTCCCTCTGTTTCATCTGGAGTTTCTACTGATGATCCCTACCTCTCTGCAAGTATCACACAGTTGTGGTGTTATTTACCCCAAGGCAGTGGGTGATCTAGCAACCTTGGGGAGGATTCTCAATCCCACACAAGGAAAAGTCAAGTTAGAAGGAATTCCAAGGGCCCTGGCCAATTGGAGGATGTCCCATCTTAGAAAAATATCTTATAGTATCTGCACCTGAAAGAGACTTGAGGATGACCTGGCTAATGCTTAGTCAATACTACTCTCCCCTTTTCAGTGGAGAGATAGCCAGTTGTCTAGCCTGTTCACACACTTCCAGTGACAGGTAGCTTACTGCCCCAAGCCAGTCCTCCACAAATGGATGAGCTCCAGAAATCATGATAAAAACTTATGTCTAGAATTTCTAAGGTCCTTTTTCAAATCTGTCATGAACTTTGTATAGTTCATATTTTCTATTCACTGCAGACACTTTCAAGTTTGTTTTTCAAATTTTTTATGATCCCTTTCACACATAGCTATTATGAATATAAATTATTGTTTTATAGACTACATCTAATAATTCCACCATGTAAAGTCTCTGTAGTTCTGTTTCTATTGTCTGTTGTTTCTGCTGGTTCTCTCTTGTGGAGGTGAATTTCCTTTTGTGACTTCTTATCTTGGACTATTTACTGAAAATTGTATTAGAAAAGCTATTGTCAGGAATAGTTTGAGGCCTAGAATGAAAGTACATTTCTCCTGAGAGGATTCACGTTTGCTTCTAACAAGAGTCTTATTAAAGTATATATACTGAATAAACAGTTAGTCTGGGGTGAGACTCAGGAATCCGTATTTTTAATAAGCTCCCTGGTGCCACTGATGTCCTGGATCCATGGACCACACTTTGAGAAGCAAGGGACTGGAACAGGACCCAAAGGTTTAGAACCAGGGTGTAATTCTTGGAACTGTGTCCCTTCTGGTCCCAGCTTATTATGGGAAGGGTCTCCTAGGAGATGCCTCACCATGTGTGGCCTGTGCTTTGCTTTCTGTCCCTCTCACCTCTTGAGACTGCCAGAGCAAAGCTTTAATTTTGAGGGAGTAGTGTGTTCAGATCAAAAGCAGTTACAGTGCTTGCTTATCTTACTAGGTTTTCATTTTCCGTTTATTTTTAATCCAGTAATTCTTTATTTTCTTGCCATCTCTTTGATGCTTTTAAGAAGTTTTTTTTTAAATGTACATTTTTAGTTGCTTTCAGTGGGAGGATTGGTCTAAATAACCTACTCTACTGTTCCTAGAAACAAGAAGGTCTATTACGCCAAGCACTTCACACTCATGAACTCAATTCTCTTGAAATAGTAATATCCAAAGAACCTCCTTGCATTATCTCCTTTGTCAACATAAGGCTTTGTAGGCATCTATGATTATCTGTTTAGAATAAATTTGTAAAGTTCTCCCCTGTCCCTCCCTTGTCCTTCTTTTAAGGCTCCATGCAGAGCTCCTTCCTTCAGCAGGCCTTTCCTTGCTGCTCTGGCTTGCCTGGCTACTCCTCTGTGGACAGTCTTCTTGCCAGCGTGTCCCAACACTTCAGAATGGGGCTGCTAAAAGGAAATATTAAGATCCACTTCTCATTCCCCAGACGAGGACATTGAAGCCCCAAGAAGGGAAACAACTTGCCCAGGATCTCACAAAGAATTATTGCTGCTCTTAAGACTAGAACCCAAATCCTCCTCAACCAGCCTGGCAGTGTTTCCACAATCATATGCGAGTCCTTCATTATGTTGAGCCAAGCTTGCCTCTCAACAACTTCCATGTAGTAATTAATCAAGAAATGGCAAGATGTGTGTCTTCTAAATCTGGGAAAAACACCAAAAGAACTCAGTACATTTTTATGTAATTTTTATCTGCCTAGTTCTGAGGATAAAGGTCTCCATCCCCGAACAGCTGAAGAGGAAGGAAGCAGTCAACAGACACTCTTGGAGAAATAACAGTTCACAGGGTTTTATTTTAACTGTCCCCTTTTATTTAATTTCTATCTGTGAGACCTCTGAAATCTGAAGAGCCCAGAAAAAGCCATAGAATACACCCACTGTCCTCCTGGAAGGATTCCAGTAAAAACAGCTTCTAATTAAATAAACGAGCTCTGCCATGTTTGCTTCAGATAACAGAATAACGCTTCCATGACAAGCATGTTTGACTGCAGTCAGTTTATTACTTGTTAAATAATCATTGAGCCTTGCTGTTCCTATCCATCTTACAACCTTTCACTAACTGAACACAGAAGAATTGTAAAACAAACAAACAAACAAACAAACTAATCATAATAAGAAAAAAATGGCAATGCTTAGGGAAACTGGAATGTCTGTAATGAAATCCATTAAGAAAGGAAGCAAAATGACTAATTCAGGAACTGGGTAGTAACTCATTCAATCTAATTTCTTAAACTCCTGAACTCCTGGCCCCCAAACACTTCCCGGACCATATGTCCTCCTGAGCACCACCCCATGCAGACACACACACACACACACACACACACACACACACACACACACCCTATGCGCGCACACACACACACACACACACCCTATGCGCACACACACACACACACACACCCTATGCGCACACACACACACACACCCTATGCACACACACACACACACCCTATGCACACACACCCTATGCACACACACACACACACACCCTATGCACACACACACACACACCCTATGCACGCACACACACACACACCCTATGCACACACACACACACACACACCCTATGCGCGCACACACACACACACCCTATGCGCACACACACACACCCCCTATGCACGCACACACACACACACACCCTATGCACACACACACACACCCTATGCACACACACACACCCTATGCACACACACACACACACCCTATGCACACACACACACCCTATGCACACACACACACACACCCTATGCACACACACACACACCCTATGCGTGCACACACACACACACCCTATGCACACACACACACACACACACACACACACACACACACACACACACCCTATGCCCCTGCTGCCATTGTCTTCTCAGTGGTTTCAGACGTGGCACACACTTCCATGCCTCTGTGCCTTGGAGCACATTAGGCTCCAGGCTGCAACACTGATTGCTGTTTCCCCACCTATCAAAATCCTTTCCAGCCTTCAGGGCCTAACACCAGCTTCCCTGAAGATTTCCTAGGGATGACGTTCCCTCCCTACTTGTGGGGGATCCCTTTTCGGAGAGGCCATGGAGATCCAGCCTCTCTGGAAGGGGCTCTGGCTCCTGAAGTGTGACTAGAGTCACGTGGACCCTCCTCCCATACTTATAATTTTTTTTTTTTTAGCATAAGTATGTCCCATGGAATAGTTGGGGTATCCTTAGGATACTAAAAAGATTCTTCATTATTTATCTGAGATTCAGATTTAGCTGGGTGCCGTGTGTTTTACCTGGCAACCCTACTCAGGTGGCATGCCTGTGGCAGTGGTTCCTACTGGAGGACATCTGCAGGTCTCACTGGTCTGGGCATAGCCCAGGCTATATGCAGCTTGGTGAATGATGGCTCACCTCTGCCTTGATCTCTGCCATTTAGTAAAACAAATGAGTATAAATTGTACATAAAATTGAGTCTCCTCGATCATGTGTGTGACTTTCAAACTACTGTAGAAATTTTTAAAAATAACAGCATTAGTAATAATAATAATTATATCTATACTGCCAGGCACACTTTCAAGTGTTTTACAGATGCATGTTCATCTTCATAACAACCTTATGAGGTAGGCAACATTATTGTCTCTGTTGTACAGTTGGTCCTCCATGTCTGTGGGTTCTGTATCCACAGATATGGAGGACTGACTGCTACACCATTTTATATAAGGAACTTGAGCATCGGTGGATTTTGGTATCCTGGAACCAAGTCCCCCATGGATACTGAGAAAAGACTGTACAAATGAAGAAACTGAGGTACTGAATACTTAAATAATTTGCCCAGCGTACAGGCAGGTGGCTTGTAGTCGGTAAGTGGCAGAGCTGGGATTGAATTCCCACGGTCTGGCTTCAGAGCCTGCCTTCTCAACCACTCTCTTCTACTGCATCTTTGATAGCCAGCACTAACACACTACTCACAGCCCCTCACAGCGGATTGTAACATACCAGTGTGCTGTGACCTTACACTTGCGAGCAGCAGCCTATAGAATCAATTCCAAATTCATTTCCTGGGAGTCATGACTTTTTGTAAGCTGATGCAGCTTACTTTTACACACCCAACTCCGGATATTCCCCTTCCCCACGTATGCTCCAGTGAACCTCCCCGTGGAAGGAGAGGCCCTTCCGTCTAGTGCTAGCATTTCATGTGGTCTCTGCAAGGAATGAATAGAAACTCAAAAATCTTGCCTTTTACTGCTCCTGCTTTGGCACACACTCTGTGACACGTAGCAATACATTCTTTCTCTCAACCCATTCTTTCTTCTCCAAAAGGAAAATTCCTACTCATTCTTCAAGATTTAACTCAAATGTCACCTCCTCTGTGAAGGTTCCCCTGATTTTCCCTGGTTGTGTTAGTCCTCCCTCCTTCTGTGCTCCTTTGGTACTTGGGTCAGGCTTAATCCCTGGTCTCTGGATTCCCAAATCAGATCTCTCCTTCTGCTGACTCGACTCTATCTCAATGAAATGTTTCTCTGGAACAGAGCTTCTCCACCTTGACTGAGGCTCTGAATCAGCCAGGGAGCTTGGTAATATACAAATACTGGGTTCCTACTCCCCAGAATTCTGATTTGGCATGTTGGTTGTAGGATCCAGACACCAATATTAAAAAAGAAATCCACAGATAGTTCTGAGCCACAGTGATGAGCCATGGTTCAGAGCCAGGATTCTGAGTAGAAGTGACACTCTACATAAGCGTGCCGAAGTTGAGCTCCATCCTTGATACCTAGTGAATACACTCCTCTCTGTTGGCTGTGCCCTTAAGGGTGGTTATGACTGAGAGCCTGAAAGAGCTTTGGGGAGAGCCCTTAAGGTCACTTCCAATCCAACTTTCTATTATTCTGATGACATTTTTGACATGAGATTCAATTTCATGCACCCAAAGGAGCACCCGCTACTGCAGCGATATCAGGAAAAGGGAAAGGTGCCTATTTTAGAAGTTGTTTAGAGGAGAAAGACTTTAGAATTCTCTAGTATAAACCCAGGTGGGGAAACTAAGGCTCAGAAAAGTGAAGGAAGCTGCCCAAGTTTCCGGTTTTCCTGCCCCTATCCCTTGTGCCCTCACATACCTTGTCCACCTCACCCAATGCCAAGTCCCTAGGGTGGCATTCACCTTCATTTGAAAGTGAAAAGAAAAAGGGCTTGACCCACGCACACAGTTTATATCCAAGCAAAGAAATTACACTCTGGTTATCCAGTAAAATATAATTTTAAATGACACCCAGCCTCATAAAAGACACACACACACACACACACACACACACATGCACACACACCAAGAAACATCACACAATTCAACAAAACCCTCTACCGTAGTATTATTCAAACCAGTGTAAAGCAGCTGCATTTTTAAAAAATTAAAATTGAATTCTGAGGCATATCCAAGAGATAAAAGTCAAAAAAAGCCAATATATCATGATTGAGTATGCATGACCACAACCCATAATCTCTGCCATTCTCTGCAGTGTAAACAAACCTGCTGATTGTTGATGGTATTGCTGAAAACATCACTAATCAAACCTTAAATACCAAATACATTTAAGCAAATAACACTCCAGTTACACTCATTCTAGCTAATCGTGAAGGAAATCCAAATTGGAGACCAGTTTGAAAATGGCCAGAGCTATCCTGTAGCTATGCATTAATTGACCAACATCCTAGAGGCAGTGCTTTCTCTTAAGTACAGAAGGCCTGAAACACAAAAGGAAATAAGGAAGAAGTCCAGGAGGCAAGCGCTAATGCAATTTCAAACTGGAATTACATCAGCAGCTTTAAACAGATGGCAGAATGGGAATAAATGTGTTAGCTCCTTTCTCTTACTTGGGCTTTCATTGTTTATATCATTAAAAATAAGGAGAGTTTAAAATAACATATATCGTCATGTAGCGACTCACAGAGACACGCAAAACTAGTTTGAAGGAAAGACTGAATTTGGTCATACTCCTGGTTGTTTTGAAAATAACTGGGTGAATTCAAATAAGTAACCCACTGCCTATTTACAAAAGAGGTTAAAACCTTTAAAGGCATACTGATTATGATCGAGCTGGTCACCAAAAACTCCGGATAATCCAGAGATCAGTTTAAGAACATTTCTCCTGTGTGTGAGAAGGTGTTGGTGGGATATGGAATCTTATACTCCCAAAGTTCAATAGACTTAACTGATTATCTAGTCCACGGATAGCAAAGAAATGCATGAGTGTCAGCATTTTCTTTTCCCAGACCTCAACAGATAGCACGAACCTATTCTGGAATCATTCCTGCTACCAGAGGTTTAGTCTTAGAATTCTTCTCCAGACAGCCCATGCTGCTTGCTCACAACAGACTGGGTATTTGGGAGCCTTTTCCCCTTCCCTGATCTCATCCAACTCATTTATTTTTCAGATGAAGAGACGGAGGCCCAAGGAGAATAAAGTGTCCAGTAATACCGATCATAATGTTTTGCTCTATAAACGTTTGCTAAATGCTCGATAAATATTTATTTACTGTGTGCCTGGCACTGTGCTAAGCACCTTGCGTGAGTCATCCCATGTGACCTCACGACAATCTTATAGAGGTAATTTTTGTTCCTGTTTTGAAAATGAGGAATCCGAGTCAGGTCAAATACTGCTCTCCTTGTCGGGATGTTGGATTAGGCGCACATGAAATCCCTTTCTCGTCTTTGAATTCATAGGAAAGCTAATACAATACTTGAAATGCTTAAAATACACTGGAAATAAAGGGAATACCTTTGTGGGTCAGGAGGAAAGAGAAAACCTATTTATCTATCTAGTAATAATTAGGAATTGAAGTGGGGCCATGGGAACAGGGACTGGACATGAGCTCCCCCCAAATAACTGGGAGCTCTAAAGTATGTCAGAGCTTGCATTCTAAGCTACATACATCCACCTCTATCAAAAAGTTTCCTATGAAGTTAGGAAAGTGCCACAGAGGGGAGTGAATCTGTGCTGCACTGAGACCTACCAGCCACCATTTTGCGAGGTGTGGACACACAACCCGCCTCAGAGGACCTGGGTTCACATCCCCATTCTTGCGAATGTAGCTTTCATTCTCTAGGGATAAAAAAAAGTTTCCTTGTCTTCAAAACAGAATATTAGGGCTTCCCTGGTGGCGCAGTGGTTAAGAATCTGCCTGCCAATGCAGGGGACACGGGTTCGAGCCCTGGTCTGGGAAGATCCCACATGCCGCGGAGCAACTGGGCCCGTGAGCCACGACTACTGAGCCTGCGTGTCTGGAGCCTGTGCTCCGCAACAAGAGAGGTCACGATAGTGAGAGACCCGCGCACCGCGATGAAGAGTGGCCCCCGCTCGCCGCAACTAGAGAAAGCCCTCGCACAGAAACGAAGACCCAACACACCAAAAAATAAATACATAAATAAATTAAAAAAAAAAAATCAGTAAAGTATTTAAAAAAAAAAAACAGAATATTAATGCTTCTACTGTGTACTCACAGCTTCTTAAAAAAAAGTTAGGTAGGCAGCCTCCAAGATGGTCCCCAATGATCCTCAGTGATGAGTATTCATGCCCTGTAATAGTTCCCTTGCACACTGAACAGGGCTGACTTGGTAACCATAGAGCATCAGAATAATTATGGTGTATGTCTTCTGAGGCTTGATCATAGAAGGTATGATCAAGCCTCAGAAGACATTTTGAGGCCTGTCTTTTCCTTGTTCTCTCTTGTATCACTCCCTCCGGGGGAAGCCAGTGCCGTGCTGTGAGACACTCAAGTAGTGTTATGGAGAGGTCCATCGTGGCAAGGAACTGAGTCCTCATGCCGATAGCCAGCACCAGTTTGCCATCCAAATGAGTAAGCCATCTTGAAAGCAGATCTTCCAGAGCAAGTCATGCCTTACGATGACAGTAGCTCTAGCCAATATCTTAATAGCAACCCCATGAGAAACGACAAACTAGAACTACCCAGCTAAGCGTCTTCTGAGTTCCTGACCCAAAGACACTGTGAGATAATAAATGTTTGTTGTTTTAAGCCACTAACTTTTGGGACTAATTTGTTAAGCAGCATTAGAGAACTAATATCGAGGTAAATAAGATAATAACTGTAAAGTGCTATCTCTTTATGTATCTTAGGGAAAATTTTGATATCAACTGAAAATCTGAATTTCAGGTCACTGCATTTCTACTTTATTTTGTACAAGACACTTGACCTTTCCCCTTGGTTTCTCCTGCAAGTGGGGAGTAGTGGAATTAATCCAGCACTGTAAGTCATTACTAACAGAAGATGTGAAATCTCAAGTCCCAGAAATGAAATGCAAAGGGCTGAAGCCAGCACTGTCTCCCCTACCCGTGGTATATGGAAATTAGGATTTGAGATGGTGTGCTCCAAGATGACACCCCTGAGACCTCATTGCCTATATTAGCATCCAAACTGGTCAGCTTCTTGTTAACATTTCACCCTAAGCCTGCTGAATCACCTTGATGACTTCTGCATACACTAATTGAAGGCTTTACTTTAGGAGAGAAAATAATGGATACACATTTTTTCACCTGCTTCAGGTATTACCAAAAAAACTTTATGACATTATGTCAATATTTCACATAATTAGTCATATCAAACAAGCTAATATACGTCTTATTTCTTGTTGGTTTTTATCATTCCTTTCCTTCAAAATCAGACATGGATACATAATTCTTTGTTAGAGCTAACATTTTTATAAAATTAATTGCTTTCATAGTCATTTGGGAAAAAATTTTTTGAATTATTCTTTTTTAAGGGTTAAGAGCTTTTCAAACCCCTTCATCCTTGGGTCAGAATGAGATTTTTTAAAAATCACATTGGGACCCCAAATATTAGCTGGTTATTTAAATCATGATATTTCTCCAAATTTGTATGTGTGTGTTTATCCAAATATCTCAGTGTGAATTGTATGGATGGGTTTGTTGGGCCTTTTTTAAAAAAAGAATTATCTTGTGGCATGAAAACATTTTCTAGGTGATATATTACTTGGGAACTTGTCCTAAGGCTAAGAAACCAGTAGTGTTACAGTTAAAAAATAGTTTTGTATTTTTAGTGTGTCTAAAATAGCAAATCCTAATTATTCTTACTTATTGCCTTAATTATGTACAATTAAAGTTTTTCTTCAGTTTCTTTCTCACATACATATTAATATCAGAGCCTGCCCCCCAAATATTTTCACCCAGGCCCAAATGGGCAGCAGAGAACATCAGCTCAAAGCTTCCTGAAGTTCCAGGGCATTAGGCTCTAGTCTGATTCTGTCCCTGGGTAGCTGTGGGAGCTTATCCAATTACTCGAATTCTTCAGGACTCAGTGTCCTCATCTATAAAATACAGTGCCTGGTGGATGGTCTCTAGAGTCCTTCGGTTCGTCCTTCCAGGCCTAACTTTCTAGGCTTCTAGTGAAGCACTGCAGACTTGTCTGGTGATCGCGACGAAAGTACTCTGCTTCCCGATATAAAACAGATAGACTTACATCACCTCTGACCTGTTAAAGCCCCCAAAAGGCACATTTCACCTCCTTGGTCTTCAAACAGGTGGAGAGTTACCATTCCCATTTTACTACGGAGAGTAGGAACAAAGTATATAAGGTCCCTAACCACGAGAGATTTGAGGCCTGCCTGGGTAGCTTTCTCTGAATGGGTCAGTATTTAAAACTTAATTTCGTTTTCTGATTAAGCAGTAATAGTAAAAAAGCACAAATGACCAAAAAAGAATAACTAACATCTATGGTGTGCTTGCTCTGTGATGATACAGTTCTAAAACCTTACCTGTTAAATCATGTCAGTCTTACAGTAAGTTTCTGAACTAGGCACTATTTTTCTCTTCATGTTAGAAATGAGGAAACTGAGGCATGGAGAGGTTAACAACTGGCCTGAAGGCATACAGCCCATTGGTGGCAGAGCTGGGATACAAAACTGGGTACCTTGTATCCTCAATCCCTCGCTGTACATATGAAAATATATAAATCTTATAAATGATCAGTAAAATGAAAATAAATGACATACTATTTTTTAATCCATCAAAGTAGCAAAAAGTTTAAAAATTTTTAAATTAAATAATATCCAAGGTAGAGAAGCGTATGGGGTATTTTCATATACTTCTGGTAAGAGTATAAATTGGTACTGCAATATAAGTGCTTTAAAAAAAAATCTTCCTGGAGTACCACCCACATATATGTGCAAGGTTACACAATATGATACTGTTCTAAAACAGAAAAAAATTAAAGTCACCTGGGTGGTAGGGGAAGCAAAAAAAGTTGCATCAGAATTTCTAGGTATGGGGCCTGGGCACTGGTTTGATTAAAGCCCCTTACATGATTCCAGTGCAGAACCACTGGACTAAATATGCTTCAGTCTCTATTTGATGGAAGAGTTTTTTTTTTAAAATGAGGTAGATTTATATGTAACTGACAAGGAAAGAAAATTGCAGAATATGTATTGTATGATGCCATCCATGTAGAAACAAAACAATACTTTGTGTTTCTATGTGCATACATACATATGTTTAAATATATTGAAAAAAATCCAGAAAGAGGCATGCCAAAGTGATGTGATTACCTCGGGGAATTTAGGGATGGTGGTCAAAAAGGATTTTAGCTTTAATAGCAATGATTTTAATATCTTACAAGTAGATTAAAAAAATAAATTTTAAAGTATTTATAGATGTTAAAAAAAAATGAGTACATTAAACCATACAAAAATAGAAAAGAAAAAACCGAAATCATAATCCAACCAGCTAGAAAAAGCCATTAAAATTTTTTGGTCTATTCCTTCCTGTCTTTCGTCTATACTTACATATATATTTATTTTAATCTTTTTCTTCCCTTTTTACACAAAATAGGAATTATTACATGATGCATTTTCCCTTAAAAGTTTGCAAAGATTTTCTCCATGGAAGCTACTGAAGCTCATGCACCAATCCCTGACTGTCCTGCCCTTCCATGAGAGTCTGGCTGGGGATGGGGTCTAGGGTGTGGACCAGGGGTGGGGGTGGCGGCTATCATACCACATGGGCCACCACTTATGGGGGTTTGCAGGGTTCCCCCAACCCTGCCACAGGGCCTGGCATTCCTGATAAAGGACTTAAAGTTTTGGTGAATGGAAACTCCCTTTTAGCATATGAGTTTGTTACTTGACTTTCAGACACACTTTCAATCTGTTTGAAAGGAGGGGGTCATCTATAATTGACTTCATCCCAAGAAATGGAACCAAACTATGGAAAAGGAGAGGAATCAGGTCACATGGTTCAAAAGGGAGGCATCTGACAATTCTAACCCTCGAGTGGATTCGACTGTGTCTTCCAGTCTGCATGCCTACATTATGACCCAGTTGGTGGTGTTGCAAAGTATCTGTTCTCATGGTTTATTCAACTCTACAGGTTTATGAAGCACTGGCACTGGGTTGGGCACTGGATGGAAACAACACATTAAGGATTTGGTTGCTGGTCTGTGGGCTCTTGTGGTGCAGAAAGGAAGACACGTATAAATGTAGAGCCTCAATTCAAGGCAGGCTATGATGCACTGTAACTAGCAGAGCCCTAACCAATCTATCAGATATGGGTGTAAAAATGGGGACACTAGGATGAAATTCTGCTATCCCTAAATCCATATTCATGGGGGGAGGCGAAGTAGTTTTCCTACATCTCTTGCATTGGTTCATTCTTGAACCCATAAACTTGAAGTCACAACCCTACTATGGCTAGAATGCCATCCCTGTGTTGGCATCCCCATTTTGGCTGCCTAGAGAAGTATAGCTGCATTTTAACTCTGATTCAGGGGCAGCTAACATTAAATACACACAGTCTGCTAATACCTGGGAGGTAGTGTGAGCTTGAATCTTTCTGGCTCCACTTCCTTATCTGTAAAATGAGGATCTTTCTTTTTTTACATCTCTCTCGTTTACCTCTTCCCACACACACTTGAGAATCAAATGAGTTAATGGATGTGAAGGCAGGCTCCATATTTTAGACAGCTATAGAAATGTAAGGCCATTATATAGATTTTTATCAGACTGCAGGTTTATCGAATGTTTATATTTCATCCTTGGAGACCCTTGCTTTTATTTGAAATGCAGTATTCATCTCATCGTTTTTTTGTGAGTCTAATCTTTTTATCCAATGTCTTCAGTCTGTTTGCTAGAAAGCTGTCTAGGTGACAATGTTGATATTCAAAAGCCAATCTGAAAACACTTTCCATCTAAGAAGTGTCAAAAATCACAAATGTGTGTCTTTTTTAAAAACTGACTTTATCAACTGTTTTACAACCCTGCCGAAAATATTATGTGTTTTGGGTGTATGTCTGCTCTGAATATTTCTGGCATTCTTCATGGGCTTGAATGTGGTTCCTGATTTATTCCTTTTAAATAACCTGGTGATCCCAGGGGGAATTTCACAATCTATAAGTATCACTATTTACAATGAGATGGATTTTCCTACCTTGCTAATTGCAGTATTAATTTTCATTTACAAGTTGGTAATTCCTAGCATCAATCCTTTCCCTGTTAGTGGGGTAGGGCCATTGTTTTCAGAGAAAGCCCCAGGAACATCTTTTCTACTCTAATCTCCAGTTGTGCTACACAAAACAGAAAACAAGAGGAAAAAAGGATAAGATAATTTCCTTGATGGTAGACTAAAGCAGGCAGAAATTTCTCAGGTTTCTTAACACGCTTTCCACTCAGAACCACACCGCTCTGGGTTTCATCAGCATCTCAGAATCATTTTCATCATTCTCCCTGCCTCATCCTAACCAAATCTCATTCCCACACCATGTATGAAAGTATTATCATCATTATTGCAAAATTTATATTCCCATTCCACTCCCTCCCTTGCATATTGCATCCCATCGCCAGGTATGAGAAGAAAATCATGAAGTAAAAGCATTTCCCCACATGGTCTGTTTCTCTGCTTTGAACCCTCAGTCCCAGCTGCCGGCAGGAGAACCTCAAGGGCTTTCAGAAATTCAATCAGTTCCCAGATAGGAGCATAAGATATTGACTTTCACACTGTTTTCCTCTATGATTTGGATTTTCCACTTTTTGAGTAAAGTCTAGTAATTTTGCTTCTAATGGGACAAAGGAGGAGCAAGAAATATGGAGGTGCTTCTAGGGCTAGAGCTCGGGAACTTAGGAATCCCCACAAAAAAGGCTGACCCTTTCTCTTCTTCTTTTATTATTGGTTTCAGGATAATGGAGATCAGCAGATCATCAAGATCTGGAAAGCAGCAGAGACAAGAAGTCAAAGGAGGGTATCTGAAGCTGAGCTGGTCCAGCAAGGACGCAGACCCAGTGGCCATGCTGAGGTGAGTGAGCAGCCTTGGCTAAAGGGCATGAAGCACAGCCAGTCCTTGGAACTTTGGGTTTCTCACAACGCTTCATCTCTGTATCATAGTTTTAGAACAGAGAATCACCTAGTCTTTTTTTTTTCTCTTCTTGATTGGAAACCTGCAGCTTTTAAGAAATAGGAATTGTAAATGTAAACAGAACTAGAAAGTGACCTGTCACAAAGCTGGAACAGGAGGACTGAGGGCCAAGGGATATTTCTGAGAACAGAAAGAAACTAATGAAGGGCTTGGTGTATCTGGATGTGTTGAGAGGAATTTTACAGCTTGGTCTGAGAGCTGAGGGAAAAATTAATAATAGGTACACAGAAAACTAAGCAAATGAAGAAAAAAAGAGGGCTTTATTCACTCTAAGAAAACAATGTACAAGAAAGAAAGTGAAACTATAGTACACTACATAGTTCTGCTGTATGTAATATTTATAGGATCATGATGTCGTAAACACTGGATGTGAGGAAGAGAGGTAAGTTGAATCTTCCCTAGTAGGAATTTAATAAATGATGGCTAAAATGTAAAAATCAGGAAATAGAACTATACACGTGTTATTTACAAACATGGAGGAGAGAGTGGTATGGACATATATACACTACCAAATGTAAAGTAGATAGCTAGCAGGAAGCAGCCGCATAGCACAGGGAGATCAGCTCAGTGCTTTGTGGCCACCTAGAGGCATGGGATAGGGAGGGTGGGAGGGAGACGCAAGAGGGAGAAGATATGGGGATATATGTATATGTACAGCTGATTCACTTTGTTATAAAGCAGAAACTAACACACCATTGTAAAGTAATTATACTCCAATAAAGATGTTAAAAAAAAAAAAAATGCCTCGGAGACCTTCAAGATGGCAGAGGAGTAAGACGTGGAGATCACCTTCCTCCCCACAAATACATTAAAAAAAAAAAATCACTAAAATAATTCAAAGTGCTCGCTACTTGAGAGCAGCCCTTTGGAGTGGAGCAGGGAACTGCAATTTCTCATGGCAAAGCCAACTGTTCAATTTTAAAGGATGTAGACTTTTTAAAGGATGTTTATGCATTTTAAAGGGAGTCACTAGGACTGTCCATAAATATACAGTGAGCTCTTGAACTTAGATGTGGTCAAACGATGTGCTTTTGTCAATGAAATGCGACCGGAAGTGAAGTTTCCGGAATGAGTTCACGATCTACCGCATTCCCTTCCCCATCTCAGCCTTTGGTATCTTATTAGGACACCAGTTGGAGTTCTTAATAAACTCTGGTAATATGCTCCTTTAGTTATGACTATCAAATCTTGATATCTTTTAATAATCCATTTATTAGTTTACTAAGTTTCCCTTGGTTATAAATAAAATACTTACTACTATTCCAGGAACACTTCTAAGAGCTTTCCATGCATCTAAAAATGAGCATTCATGGTATTTCCCATCATTGATTGATAAGAAGAAAGTAATTGTATTTTTGGTTTAGTTTATAGCAAGTCAGAAGGACACAAACATTGCTTTAAGGTAATTTTGTATATCTCTGTCCTAATCCATATGTGCCGATTTTGAAGTTTAACTCATAAAAGCCAGTCTTATTTCCTTTTTTTCAAGTTTTGGAAACTATTCTTTGTCATTTCCAGGTCCTGAACAACATACAAAAACATTCTGCAAGCTGTAAAGTGCTGCGCATATGTAGGGGTTTTAGAATGGAGCCTGGAACTAAACCTCCCATCTCCACTTACAAGTAAGGAAACTGAGGCCCAAACAGGAGATGGGACGTTTTCAAGGTCATTGAATAGGCAAAAGAATCAGGAGGAGACCCACGCTCTCAGCACTCTGCAGGGCTCTCCTTCCAAACTACTGAAATCATTCCAGGCCTTTCCTGGCCCATTTCCCACATATTATCAGAAGAGCACATTTCTCCTTTTCCTGATCAGACCTTAACAAATTACCCCAAAATGTAGAGGTTAAAGCAATAAACATTGAACTCACGGTTTCTGTGGGTCAGGAATCCAGGAGTGGCTTAGCTGGTTATTTCTGGCTCAGGGTTTCTCAAGACTGCAGATAAGATGTTGGCCAAGGCTTCAGTCACCTGAAGGCTGACTGGGTTGGAGAATCTGCATCCATGCTCATTCATGTGGCTGGGGGGCTGGAAGCCACCTGGGCTTCTCCATAGAGCTGCTCATGACAAGGCCACTGACCAGAGAGGGAGAGAGAAAGAGGAAGAGACCTGAATGCCAAACTGAAGAGCCTGAACTTTATTTCACATAAAATGAGGAGTTACTGATAACCGATGAGAATTGCTGAGACTTTTCCAAAGCCTTTTTGGGACTCATCATTGATGTCCAATTGCTGTTTAATTATCTGGGCTGAAACCACGCTACGTTGTCTAAAATCCTGTAACTAATAGCTGAAAGAAACTCAAGAAAACAAAACTCAGTAGCAAGAATCCTATGAACACCCTGTTGTGGCACATAAACACCACAAAAAGGGAGGCAGGGAAACTCATACCCAGGACCTCATTAGAACAAAATTCCAGGAAGAGAAGAAAGGTTTACTTCTGGACTTTCCCTTTTACAAAATTTACAGTCACAGGTCCTATGACTTTAGGTCTAGAAAGGAACTTTGAAATGATCTACATTGACGTAAGCTGATGACACCCAGACCTACATCTCCAGCTTCAACCACACCTCTGCTCTTTACACCTGTTTATCAAGCCGTCTGCTGGACCTGGCAGTTGGTTGAACTACGGATACTCTTATTTCAACCTGTCAGGAATTGGATTCATCATTTTCCCACCCCCTTTTGCTTTGGGTGTTTTATTTAATTAAACCATCATCTGCTCAGTCACTCAGGCAGGAGCCAGTAGGCCATCCTCTCTTGAATGTGAGAAGCCATATTCAACTGGGTACCACCTACTGATTGTACATCTAATACACCTCTAGCTTCCTCCCGACTCTCAATGCTCTCAAATTGACTGCTTCTCCCCGCCCCCACCCCCTATCAAAGCTTCCCCTCTCCCCTACCTCCAGTCCTTTAGGAATGTGTTACCTTGCCCAGAATATTCTCTCTGCCTGTCTGGAAAGCTTTTACAGTTTTCTCAAGACCCTGTTCATATGTCACCTCCTCTCTATGGAATTAGCCTATCCTTCCTCTGGATTCCCTGCACATTATCACTGACTTCTAACATCATTCTAACATGTTCGCCTCTTCCACAAAATAAAGAGCTCTTTTCATTTTATACTTAGGGAAACTCTGGCCCCCAAAGTCTAAGTGATTTACTCAAGTTCAATTTCATTCAGTTTATCAATAGCAGAGACAGGTCTAGAAGATTTCCTAAAAATAGGGCTCATGCCCAAGGACTCCCTGTGATAAAACGTACACTGCTTCCTTGGCTATGGAGCAGTATCTGCTGGGCTGAATGCATGGCTATCTTTGAGGTTAAAGCTGTATCCCAAAGACCTGTCCTGCATTGGGGGTGGACAGCCTGCCTGCTAATACTCCAGTCAGTCGGCCTGGGAGTGTCTGCATAGAGGGCCTTGGTGGAGGTGTTTCGGCTTTGCTCACAGGATGGCCTGTGGAGAGGAAGTGCCACTCTGATTTGTGAGTCACCCATTTCCACTCCACAGAGGCCTTGTCAAGTAGGAGGCTGTCAACTTTCATCTCCATCTCTCTTACCCCTGGGGCCAAAAGTCAAATTCAGTTTCTGCTCACTGTTTTGATTTTTAGTGGCTCCTCTGGCACCCCCAGCTCCAGGACCTTTAGCAAGTGGCTTCTTTTGAAAGTTTAAGGTGGAAATCTCTGAGCTGGGCCCGTGCTTCTTCTGACAGGTGTGTAATCGATGGGAAGTCTCTCACTGGAGGCTATCCTTTCCTGAGTCTTGCTAAAAGGCACTTTCAGCGATGGGAAGTGCTCTTAGAGACCTTTTACAATGGACTGAGCTGGGCTAAAATTGTCACCTTTTTCCTCCTGGGTGACCATTCACTATCACCAACCTTTCTGGCAATTGGAGAAGAAAGTGAGGATGCAGACAGAAAAGAAATCACTCCCTTAATACATACAGGACAGAATGTTCTTAGGGACAGGCAGAAAAGCAGTGACTTGGAAGAAAATTATGAAGGGTGGGTGGATGCTGCACCTTTGGGCTTTGGTTCTGCCCCTCAGAGTATCTTCTCTCTCTTGGGGTTCTCTGCTTTTGATTCCTGTGGCCCTTCCCTACCAGCCCCACAGGGAACACAAGCCCTTTCCCTGTTTCTCTTGAACATACTAAAATAGGCTAATACTTTCCAAAGGGGCTTCACTGACACACTAAAGAAAACAAACACGGAAAACATCAACAGCATTGAAAACGGTCCAGCTTACTCAGGATCACATCTTGATCCTAGGAATCCTAGAAGTAAGCATAAAAGAACTTCATCAAGCTTCCCCCAAAACCCTATCCAGTTCTACCCTTAATCTTGTTTCTCCCCCTACGAGTTTCTGCCCTTCTCAACCATAAGGCCTCTAGGTACCATTTTGTTTTCTGGAACCTGGAAGATGGTGTGGAGGACACTTTTGTTCAAATCAAATGATAGCAGGAAGGAGACCAGTCAGGAGATAATGGAAAGCTAAATTAAGGCAGTGGAGGTGAAGCTAGGCAATAGGGTAGAAATGTAAGGAATATTTAGGAATCAGAATAAGTAGAATTTGGGGACCTATTAGGTATAGGGTGGAAGGGGTTGAATCTTCTTTTTCTTGTCTTATAAGATATCTATTAAATTTAAGCTGGAATTCCCTATACCTTTTGAATGTTGGAAATGATATTGCTAAAAAAAGAATTGGAAAGAGGGGAAGCACAGAAAGCACAAGGGGTAGAACAGAACTTTTGTTATTAATGAAGATATATGTAATGGCATGTAGCTTTTTAAAAGTGTGATTTATTAAGGTGTAATTTACATACAATAAAGTTTCCACATATTAGGTGTACAGCTGAGTTTTGACAAATGCATACACCCATATAACTACCACCTCAGTCAATATATAGAACATTTCCACCACCTCAAAATATCCCCTTGTGTCCTGTCCAGTCAATAGCTCCACCTCCATCCCTAGGCAACCATTGATCAGCTTTCTGTGACTAGAAATTAATTGTGCATGTTCTAGAATTTCATATAAATGAAAACACATATAATCTTTTGTGTCCAGCCTTCTTTCATTTAGCGTTGTTTTTGAGATTCATCCCCATGTATCATTTTATTTTATTGCTAAGTAATATTCCACCTTTCAGATATACCACAATTTGTTCATCCATTCACCTACTGATGGACGTTTGGGTTGTTTTCAGTTTTTAGCTATTACAAATAAAGCTGTTCTGAACATTTGTATGCAAGTTTTTGGGTGAACATATATTTCTATTTTCTTGGGGAAATACCTATGAGTGGAATTGCTAGGTCATATGGAAAGTACATGTACATTTAACATTATAGGAAGCTGGCAGCTCATCTGTTAACCAACAGAACACTTCTTATCATTATTCACCATAATTCAAGGATGAAGGAAAAATAAATTTAGCCCAATCCTGCTTGAATTATCATAAAGTTTAAATTAGTGGGATCTGAATTAATGAGATTAAGCCATTATAAAATGTTAAATTAATCCAAAAATGGTTTGGATTTTTAATTCATATGAAAAGAGTGGTTCTAAAAGAATATGATGTGCACCAAGGGGAGAGAAATTTTGTGAACTTTGTATATTTCCACCCAGAAAAGAACAGCAATACATTGTTATTTTATCAGTGGGATTCAATGATATAAAATAAAACTGTGACGTGCTCTATAAAAATACATAGGTCATTACTGTTTTACTTTAATGGAAGCCATCATGGGACTTGTAGTGTTGTTTTGCTTATAAAATAACATGGATCCAGTCTATGCTATGATATCATCCTTCTGAGTTGACTCAGCCAGAAAGCTGGGGCATGTATGTTGCCAGGTAAGCCAGCAACTTGGAAAATTACTGCTCTACTCTTCTTAAGGGTTCCCCTGTGAGTGGGAGCCTTAACATTGTCTCTAGGGGGCTAAAATCTCCAGGAGCAGCCTAATCATTGGCTCAGAAACTTCTTTAGAAGCTGACTGACAGCAGCTGCCAATCTAGATAATCACCAGAGAGCCCCAATTAGAGCTCTGACCATCGATCTCACCGCCAGGATTTAGGACTTTAGTATGTATCCACAAGTGGAAAAAAAAATCACCCCCTGAGAAAAAAGCAGCATTTTTATAGTATGCACTATATTATACAGCCATATTATACATTATTTATAACTCATAGATGCATTTTTAACCCATCTTCTTAAATGTTGCATTGTTAGTCTAATAAGGTTGGTATTTAAAACCTTTCTTTTTCTAATTCTTCACTTTGGAAAGGGACATAGTAAACTGGAAGAAAATATAAATGAAAGAGTATTTTTAGAATTCACAAAAATAGGAACTATTTTAAAGTAATTTGTACCATTGTCGTTTCTGGGGCCTTCGTTAGCCACCTAAGGAGGAAGCACCCAATGTTTTCACTAATCCTCCAGATGAGGCCAAGTTTAAAACACAAGCTCTCTATAAGGATTATGTAAAGATGTTAAAACTTGGCCAGAAAGGTGACAATGTATCTTGATAATTGAGACAATCTTGGAAGTTGGCTGGTCTGTCCAACAGCTATGAACTAATGGTGGGTAATCAAACATAGCAGGTCTGCAAAGATACAGGCAAATGCCAAACAGCTTCCTGTATGCACAGAATTCAGCTTCATTAGTCACAGAGGAGAAATAGGCACATTTAAGCTAATCCAAGAAATCATTATTGTTCGAGTTGCATACATACAAACATAAGAATTGTTGCCCTCTTAAAACAAGCAGCTCCTACCTGCAAAGGGAGGGCATAGGAGATAGTCAACTGACCTTTATATAAAGGAACTGTCCAGAGGATGAATTCTCTCCATCATTTCTTTTCGTGGTTATTTCTCAGTAGCTCTTATTTCACCCAGTAGATGATAAATGTATGGTGCATGCTAACTCAAGAGTGACTACTGACAAGAAATATAAATGGACTTTTAAAGTGTTTGGACGGTTTTATGAATGAAGGGCTACAGGTACTGCTGGCAAAGGGTGGTATAGACATGAGTATTAAGGCAGGGCTTTTTACAGCCGTCTCTGGGAGTCTTCACTGGCAACTGGAACAGGATTGGCAAGTTGCCCCAGCATTGCAACTAAGGCTCTGAGTGGTGAGCAAAAGGCACTTCGTGTCCCACTTTCTCAGTCCCAATCTCTCCAAGGAGGCTTTGGGTGGTGGGGTGCAGCTACAGCAACATGGGCTTATTGAGAGTGCTAATTCCACAATCCGCTGTCCCACCCATCCCCATTCCACCCATACCCCTGCCTCACACGGCAAAAGGAGCTGGAGGTGAGAGAGGGTCAGCCTTGTGGGAGGCGCTGCATTCACAGAGAGAGGCTATTCCCTTTCCTGAGTAAGGTTAAGGAGGTCCTTCCTGTTCTCAGACCATCTTGAAGTAATGTGCTTCCCCTCTCTAATTATTCACGAAGGTAGGAGGTGCCTTCAAGAAGAGGGGCTGGCATCTCATTGCTTTATCACTGCTTAGTCTGTGTAACCTGAATGAGAGAAAGAGAGACACAGTCTCCCCATCTGTGTAGGTGTAACTGGGGGCTACAGCCCCGACTGTCCCCACAGAGAGGGCAAAGAGGCATCTGCATCAGAGGAACATAGTAGGAAAGCCATCAGCTGGGGTTCAGTTGGAATTTTCTGTCGAATCTTTCAAAAGATCTTTAATGTACAAGGTTGCTGCTTGGGCATGAGTCCCTTTCCAGCTGACATGTTGGAGCCACTACTGTCCTCACCAAAACCATAGAAAATGAGATAAGACTTGCAGACAGCCAGCCCAGAAGGCCACAACTGTACCCAGTTATATAAAGAGACATCTGCCCTTTCCTTCTCCTTCCTCCTTCGCCCGTACCAAAAGTTCTCAGCACCCAGAAGATGGAAGGGAAGGTGTCTGAAGCCACACCCAGCCTCCCTCCACTGTGTCCCGAGCGCTCAGGGCCAAGGCGCTGGCCTGTGTGAGGGCTATTCCTTCTCTGTCCCTGGATGAAAATCTAAGGAAGTCCCTCAGCCTTCCTGGGCACTCTCAGGTAACAAAAAATCCTGATGTTTCCAATCACAAAGATGTTTTCCTTTCAGCCAATAAAATGACAAGTTGACACATAACTGTCAAAACATTGCTTCATTCAGAGGGAAAGCTCTCCACTTCCCCCCAGTCCTGGCCTGCCTCAGGCCTGGGGGCTGTGGTAGATCAGCTTCATTCCTAGTCTTTCCCCACCTGGCTCTTCTACTTCTTAGCCACTCCCTGGGCTGTCTCTGGCTTCCATGGGGTTGGAAATAAGATGAGGGCAAGTGGAGAGAGGGGTAGAGAGAGAAGAAGTGAGGGGCAGGGAAGGTGTCCCCTAACTGTGTAGATGCAATCAGCCGTGGTGCCCTTTGGGCAGGGTGGAGTCCCATAGCTAATTCTGTCTCCTGAGTGATGCTTTCAAGAGTGACTCAGAGACATCCTCTCTGCGGCCTATGTGTGGTCCCTTGATGTGAGTGAGGACCACTTCAGCTCCTGAGTATCTGGAGGCCCTTTCTATTATATTTCCTGGCAGTCTTCCCTGGGGGAATCCAAGATGACACCAGGCTAACTCCTCTTCTCGCTTCCTACTGTGGCCATATCTGGTCTCTGAAATATCCTCATCCAGCCAGTGCCCCAGGGCTCACTGTTTGCTCCTGACATAGTCTCCACCCTGTGGCCACAGACCCTTTTAGCAGGGTCTTGCCTGTGGATTGTTTGTAGACCAATGGGTAGATTTTTGTCTGATAGAAATGCAAATGACTTTTGTTTGGTGGAACAGATACCTCAGTGGGTTGTGATTTATGGTCCTGTTGGAATACTGACAGGTTTTGTATTTAACCCAGCAATCTTAACATTGCTATAAATACTTCTCAAATGCTCTTCTAAATGGCTCCCTCATTAATTAGCGAGTTGAATAAAATATTTGACGTGTGTTTATTTCATATTTGAAAGAGAGTCATAATTTTATCTCTTTGAAAATTATTCCTTAACAAGATTAAAGTCCAACACTCTCTGCTAAGAAATTCTACTACTACTACTATTTGATGATAGTACTACCTTACATGTCTATAGCGGTTTATAGTGTGCAACTTCCTTTTTGCAATGAGAAGCTTCTTGAGGACGGAGGCTGGCTGTCTTGTGCACCATTGCATTGTATCCCTTCTGCCTGGCATAGTCTCTGGTACAAAATAGGAGCCCAATGATTATTTGCTATGAATCTCATTTGGTGTTCATATAACCCTGCAAGGTAGGTAGAGAGATCCTCTTTCTTTCTTTCACAGATGAAATGTATTTGGATGGCTTGCTCAGTGTCACACAGGTAGTGAGTTAAGAAAACTGGGACTCAACCAGACCTTCTTATTGCTAGGGCAGTGCTTTCTGAGGACACTACAATTGTCTCTCATTTTATAAACATGTCCTTAATACTCCCATACAAATTAGAAATACTTCCTGGCTAAAAGCTTCCTTAAGCGACTGCTTCTGTTAGGATGCTTCTAAAATTTTTAAAACATAATTCAATATATAAAACTTCACAATTTATGGTCATAAACATGAAGTTATCTAAGGTCATGGCAATAATTTCTAGAGAAGTAATTAAATAAATCTGAGGAGGATGATTTCTGATTCAAACACTGGAATCATTTTTGTCCCAGTAGAGCAGTGTATCTTGGTTTACAAAAAATCCAAATGTAAAGAATCTTTGTTTTCCAAGCAAGTCATAATTAACACTGGAAAATCAGAAGCTGACTCCGTCTGCAGCTGGAATTTTCTTTAGTCCATGTTCTTGTTTCCTTGGATGCCAGCTGGACTCCCCTCCCCATTGCCAAAAAAAAATCAAGCAAAACAGAGCAGTTGTTGGTCCCTTTAAAATATGCTCGAGTCCTCATTACTTTCCATCCACACTGCCAGCACGCCATTATAAACCATTATCTGTTCTTATCTAAAGTGCTGCAAAAATCTCCCAGCTCATCTCCCTGTACCTGTTCTTATGCTTCTCTCATATCAACACCACGAGTAAAGTGATTTTTACAAAACACAATTTGATCTTGTTGTACTTTTAAACCCTCTCTGTGGTCTCCCACTGCTCTTAGATAAACCTAACTCCTTAATGTGGGTTTGATGCCCCATGTGATTTGTCCTTGCCTGACTCTCTTTCCAGTTACCTTCACCCTTGCTCACATTGTACCTTCCCCATCTCAGAGCCTTTGCACATGCTAATCCCTCTTCCTAGAAAGTTCTACCTTTGCCTTCATTTTGCTAATTCCTGCTCCCCCATCAGGGCTCAACTTCAGTGTCATTTTCTTGGAGAAGACTCCTGTGCTCCTCCAGCAAGTGCAATCACACATGTAATTGCTTTTTCAGCATCTATCTCCCCCCCCAGACTCTAAGTTTCTTGAAATCTTTCTTGTCTGTAGCCCTAAGTTCAATGCCTAGCACAGTGCCTGACATATACAGTATTTCACCAGTTCTCAGATGCACTTTTTTTTTTCTACTTTTAAACATCTCTGAAATCAGGATGCAAATTTCAATCATTAGTATGTCATAGTTTAAATGGCAGTATTTTTCTTTCTTAGTGTAAGTGGAATAATTGTGTATCATACAACCAATATTATCTTACATTTGAAGAAATATGGTGGTTGCCACATGAATGACTACCTGTAATAAAAAGCCTTCAGTTATTTGGTTTTTTGCCTGAGTACAGCAATTCTACTACTCATGAATGGCTGGGTTCTGAAAGACTGTTTGCAAGTAGCAAAGCAAAATAGCCAGTTGCTGTTTCTCCACTGGTAGTGGGCAGCATCAGTGCATTTTCACTTGACTTCTACCTAGATGTCATGCATGTTGGAAGTTCACTGGGAGAGGAGCATTTTATCCGGGGCAACTCACGCAAGCGCCTGCCTGCTGGTCTGGTGTCTGCTGATGCGACTTCTGTCAACACAACTCCATATCCCAACCACTGCTATCAGCACCTCCCCTGCCAAAGCTGATGTCACATCAGTGGCCCCCATCACTGTCCTCCTTATACTCCAAATAGCTGCTTCTCTCTGCTAGCTGAACAGAACAGCCCTTTGGTGCTCACAAGACACTTCATCCTGTCAAACATTCAGAACCTTCTGCTGGGAGCCCAGCCAAAGCCTCCTGGTAGAGAAGCAGGGAACTATAGAGTGCTTGATCACTCATTACATTCCTGCCTTGATAACTGGTTCGGAGGCCTCAGGCCACCAGAATGGTTGAATCACTTTTCTTTGGAATCCAATTCTAATAAAGAAACAGCTATATATAGGGCCCAGTAACTTCCAGTTTTGCCTTTACATAAAACATTAGCCTGGTTTTTTTTCCCCTTCTTGGGAATCAGCTTTTCCTTTGGTGGAGACTGTTCCACCCTGATCATTTACTGAGAAAATTCTCTCCTTATCCATGGGCATGTCACAACCCTAGCACAAGTAGACTTAAGTAGAACAGGTTTATTCAATTGACTGTGGCCTTGATAAGTTGTACTCATGATTGACGAGGCTGCTATTTCTGGGTGTCCTCTCCCATCATCACCCTGCCTGGGGCTTTACAAAATAGCTGGGTTGAATCACACTGACAGAATCTTTTAGTCACTTTCAATTCTGCCAAGGAAACATAGACATGGGCTTTCAACTTCTAGATTAACTTTGATTCCCTCCAGACCCTGATCCCTTTTAGGTCACAAGGCATCTTAAAACTGAGCTGAACACTTTCATTTAAAAGAAAAGGAAGGGGACTTCCCTGGTGGCACAGTGGTTGAGAATCCGCCTGCCAATGCAGGGGACACGGGTTCGATCCCTGGTCCAGGAAGATCCCACATGCTGTGGAACAACTAAGCCTGTGCGCCACAACTACTGAGTCTGTGCTCTAGAGCCCATGAGCCACAACTACAGAGCCCACGTGCCACAACTACTGAAGCTCCCGTGCCTAGAGCCCGCGCTCCGCAACAAGAGAAGCCACTGCAATGAGAAGCCTGCGCACTGCAGTGAAGAGCCAACGCAGCCAAAAATAAATAAACAAATAAATTTTAAAATAAATAAATAAATGAATTAATTTTGAAAAGGAAGAGAAAAGGAAAACAGATAAGTGAGAAATAATTGAAGCAAATATGACAAAGGATTAAGATCTCAAATAAAATCTTATTCAAAATGTAATATAAATTAAGATCTTAATAAATAATTGAGATCTGTCCAAACTTTCCAAGCCTGAATGGAAGCGAGGACAGAACTATCCAGTTAGAGGTGCCACTGAACTCTGTTTGGCAGAGCTCTCTCCACAAGTGCAACAAATAGTAGCCTTAGGAGGTTGTACTGAGCCAGGAGTCGTGTGCGGATTTGAATCCAGTAAGCCAGAGAAGAGCATCTGATGAGGTTGCCCCAACTGAGCGACCAGGAGCAGATGTCAAAAGCTAAAATATTGGGCGGATGTTGGGGGGAAAGATATTGCTGCGTATATAGACATTGAGATCCTTTAAGAAACCAGTTGAAATTATCTAATGACAAATTTTTAACATCGCTTGTGATGATAGAGTAGAATCTCAAGCACATATCACAAATTTTGAGGAGTTTCTGATCTTCAAATTGAACAACTGGGCATCTGATTGAAGGAAATCTCCAAAGCAAAGGGCACCCCCAATTTCTGAGGGGTTCAAGCTAGAGGCCAGACTGGGCCATGAGAGAGCAGGGATCTCTTCACTTGAAAACAGAAAAATCTTTGAGAATCACCTGTGCTGTCAGCCCAGGGGAAACCTGCGGCACCCAGCACAAAGCCCAAAAGAACAGGGTTTCTCCCTGATCAGGTGCCTCTCCAAAGTGGTTCTGCTCTTCTCTGATATGGCCAGACATTCCCTGATGTGTAAGACAGGAAGGGTGTCAGACACAGACACTCTACCTATGTGGAATGGATGGAGGCCAAGACAGAAAGAGATCTGGGTGCAGAAAGTTTTGTCAACATAAAGCTCCCCTGGTACAAGATCTCTCCTGACAGCTGCATCCCTGAGCTAGGATTACACGGTCAACCAGCCCTCCAGTTAAAGACTTAAAGATTAAGTCCATCCACGTAAGATCTAAGAATTCATCCACCTTAATTTTGGGCAAATACAGGACAAAATACTCAGATATAAACACACATGCACACACCACAGAGGGACTATTAAAAAACTTTCTACAACATAGAAGATAAATGTAGCACGCAGAGATACAGAAAGGCCATTCTTAAAATGTATATTTCATTCAGGTCATGGAAGTAAATTTTAGAGAGAGTCTGCCTTATACCCTTGAGGAAATAAGAGCAAAGATTCTAAGAAAGAAGAGATGAAAGTTGAGATGGTAAGACAATATATATGTAATGAAATAGTTAATTAAATAATATATGTAAAGGCAGTGCTACAGTAATTTGATAATTGGCAAAGGCAGTAAAGGACAGAACTAACTTCAGAAAATCAGATCTGTAATGTGGAGGGTAAACTTGGGGCAATCTCTCAGAATGCACAAGAAAAAGTCACAGAGGTTGAAGTGATAAAAGATATAAATGGAAGAGTCAGAAAATGAAGCATCAACATGTGGGCCTGCTGCTTACTAGCTCTAAAACTCTGTTTCTCCTGAGTTTTAGGTGTTTCTACAACTATAAAATGGGGTATATTATTACTCCTTAGGGCCCTGTAAGGATTGAGTGAGGTAATGAGTGTAAAGTGCCTAGCATTTAGGAAGCATCAAATAAATGGTACCTGCTATTATTATTACTAGTACTTCTCCCACTGCGTTTATATTACTATTATTAAATAAATGAACACAAGGACACATGGGAAAAAATCAGTACTGTGGTCTATGTCCCAGGACTATCCACTGGATTTTGTCTATAGATTGATATTTTTTCTCAAGAAGGGCTCATGGCTGCTACATTCCTTGAATCCTTTTTCTGTTTGTTTGTTTTAAAGGATATCTGCCTATTACCTTCATATGTAAATAATAATTTGATGGATATAAAATGTTTGTGTAAAACATTCTCTATAGCTGTGCACACAGTGTACCAGTTTTCTGACATTGAATGTCATGATGGAGAAATCAGAGGCCAGTTGATTTTTTTTACTTGTAATACTTTACATAGAATAAAAATTACAGCGACAACACTCTTTATCATCGCAGTAACTCAATATTTGCTTCAAGGTTTTTTTGTTCTGAGTGCTTTGTTTTTTGTTTTTGTTTTCTGGAATGAGTGCTCTGTTTTCCTGCAGGTTCAGCTCTTGGTTTATAGAAGTTTTCTTCTATGATATCTTGCAATGCATGTATGTCTCATGTTCTCTTTTCCAGAAACTCTAATATGCTTATGTTGGTTGGCGTTTCTCTTCCATGTCCATAGTTTTTCTTTCTAACAATTTATAAACATCTTCTTTCCATTTTCCTGAATTTACTCATGCTCTGGTTATTGCAGTTTCAAAGGTAACTTATCTTTCCATAGTAGTGTTACTGTGTGTTCAGTTTCTTTCCTAACATTATTAGCTCACTTTTTCTCCTTTGGCCATCTTAGAATCTCTTCCTTGAGCTCCTTATCTCTCTGTTGTGCCTTCCCTTTCAACGAGGCTGTGTTCTTTTTAAACTTCTCTGAGGGTTGAAAAAGTATTTATCTGAATTTTTTCTACGTTCTGGAGTAATTTTCTCTTATAGCTGGAATGATTATGTCAGATGTGAATTTCTCAGCTGTTTTTCACTTCTTCACTTTCCTCATTCTTTTATTTTTTGTAGTGTCTATGCATAGGACCCATAGTGTGTCTCTTTTATTCACCTGTCCTTTGAGAAGGGGGTAGTTCTACCTAGTCGTCTGTTTGCTCAAAAGTGATGTGTATGGTTGGGGCAGAGGAGTGATCTGGAGCAGCTGACAGCTTTGGTCCAGACACATTGTTTCTGAAGATATTAAGAGAATCTTTTTCTTACTTTTCACTGTTTGCCCATTTCAGCTGAGCAGATAACCCAGATAGGAGGTAGGTCTGGCTCACAACAAAATCCCTAACTCACAACTGATGTCCATCTCGTTTACTTTTAGAGAAATCTGGACCATGTTGAGGTCTGCAGGGTTACATATCATCTCTCAGCATCCTTCTTCAAACTGATCCCAAATTCACTGATTTGGCAGATATTCTCTTTCACCTATGAGTTGGAAGTTGTAGCTCTAACTATATTTGTTGGAGATGCAGTTTTCTTCACTATTTATGTTCTTTGGATTATTTTAATAGTTTACAAACTGGGCACTATAGTAAACACGCTTTTTACCAGAAGTCCAATGTAGCATTTTTAAGATAAAAATCTAATGACATCACCCCCTTATTCTGCTCCCCATCTACACCTCCAGCCTCTTCCTGCACTTTTTCCTCCTTCACCCTTCTGCATCACGTGACATCATTCATTTGTTCTCCCCCTGAAATCTGTCCCCTTGTACCTTCTGTTCTCTCTACCTGGAATGCTCTCTCTCTTCTACTCCCTCTGCGTGGCCAGCTCCTCTTATACTCCAGGCTCAGTTTAAACATCACTTGTGAAAGGACGCTTTTTTGAACACTCTAAGTTTACATCCATACCATTTTCCTGCACTTGGGATGTCAAATCTCCCTTCATATTTGGTTAGCAGTTCCCACAATAACATCTTAATTTCTCTTAATGTTGTTATAATGTGGATTGGACAACAAATAATGAATTCAAATTTTCAACTGCAGTTTTCAGGTGAATATTCTCTAATCTAGACTGGATATATTAGCGTCAAAGTACACACACATTGTGAATTGATTTTGAAGTATTGTGTGTTTGTGTCTGTTACGGATATTCGTGCTAGAACACAAATAGTATAATGAAGGTATGTAATAAAAAAGGATATTCTGGAAATCTGTATCAAAAAGTTCACTGGTGCATAGGTCAGTGCCTGGCACACAGAAGGTGCTCAATAAATGTTTTGTTGAACAAATGAATGATTGGTGTACCCCTGAGGTTTATGTTCCTACACAGTATGGTCCATCTATATCCAAATAAAAGGTAATTCAGAGACAGGAGGTTCTGTTCAGGTGGAAGAGAGAATAGTTCAGGATAAATCAGGGTGTTTATTCAAGTTGTTCTGCCAGCTTGCCTCACTGTTTTCATACTTCCTGTTCATAGGTAACCACTTTGTAAACCTAGATGCAAGATGGAAGTCCTGCAGATTCCTGCAAACAAACTGTGTAAGGCATTCTCAGCATTTCTCCAGGCTGTCAGAGGGCTTAGATCAAGTGTTCTCACACATTGCCAAAGCTCTTCTCAGACATATTTGCTCCAGGCTTTTATCAACTGCCAGGAAATGAGCAGCTGTGAGTTCCAAACCTAACAGGTATGTGGAGCTGTCAGCATGTTCAATTCTGATCAACCGGAGAGGAGAAGTTGTGCTGGGGTCAGCCGTGTCTGATACCCCTCCCCTCTGACCAGCAGGAGTTTGTGAAAGCTCCAGGCTCCTGCTGAACTGGGGAATTGCTGTGGAAGGGGCTCAGCCTGGGGACTTCCGCCAAGAAGTGCCTGGCTCGCCAGCTGCACGTAGCCCCCCCAGTGCCTTGTCATTTGAGATGACATGTGGGATTCCAAGGGCAGGCTTAGCTCCGGTAGCCTCCACTGCCAGCAGTCCACGGACTGTACTAGATTAACTCTAATGTCTGTGTACTATTTAAAATGTGGTTTACTGTGATACTAAATTTGTTTTACCTGGTTTAAAAAAACTAAGAACTTAATTAACTTTTTCTTTCTTTTTCTTTTCGGCTCTTTATGGAATTGAAAGTCAGCTGAAGCTCAGGGAAGTTTTTCATTGTTTTGATAGATCTCAGGTTGTGGCTGGGTCTTCTTAGTTTTTGCATGTGGTGGCTTTTTTCAACTAATTACTTTTTAAATGTGTTAAGACTCCTTTTCAACTTTAATCTGCTTTAGAGTGATATTACCATTTTATCTTTTAAATTTTATTAACTTTTAATTGGGTGGTTTTAAGAGTTTTCAGTGTTGAGATTTCATTCCGTTACCTAGAATCATAGACTTTCAGAGCCGGGAAGGCCCCTGAGATCTTTGCTAAATCTCTTCTTATAAAGGTGAAGAAACTGATGTAAAGATGTTAAGACACTTGCTCAGATTCTCCCAGCCAGAGGTGGAGTTGGGGGTGAGAAAAATCAGGTTTCCTAACCCTCAGTTAAAAGGTATTTCCACTACAGCTGCTTATCCTTTTAAGATATTTTCACCAGCTTAGTACCTTACTCTGAGAGTCACTACCACTGCCTTTGATGAAAATACATATGCCAACTTGTATGAAAAAGACAAAGGCAGTGAATTATAACTACAGTTAATGTGATTTTTGTGATTTTTGTCAATTCCTCACCCAAGTCCCAAGAAATGCCAATACCCATGGCAAACAGTCAATCAATGGTTAATTAGTATTAAGTTCTTCTATATGTCAGGCACAACATCTGCCAAAATGTGGAAGTCTTTGGTTCTCATGATAGGGTCACAGGAGATATGAAGTCCTAGAAAGCATATCAATAATATTGGTAAACCAGATTAGGCAGTGGATATTGGCGGGGTAGTGCTTGGAAGCCAGATATATTTGGATTACACATCATGAGCTAAGAGTAGCAGAAGAAATCTGATGTGTTCTTTCAATCGGTAATACTGATAGGGTGTACTGAATTTAGTAAGCCCTTAAATTTTTGTTACAATAATAATAATAATAATATTTTCATGGCATCTTACAGTTTGCAAAGCTCTTTCACTTTTATAATCTCATTTAATTGTCACAATAAATATTTTAGATAAGTATCTTCCTTTTCAAAAAATGACACTGAGACTCTAAATCTCACAGCATATTATTGGGAGAAATTAGATTTCAACCTAACTTCTTTCTATTCAAAAATCTCATGATCTGTTCATTGCCATTTCTTTCTTCCTCCTGCCTTCAACACACATTCATGGACCATTGTTTACATGCCAGAGACTGTAGTAAGGAACGGTTCCATCAAAAGTGCAAAATTGGTTCAACACAAGGAAAATTATTAGCTTAATCTATCACTTCAATAGACAAAGCAAAAATTAGGTTTTGTGGCTGCCATGAGAGTGGTAAGAAACAGCTCTCTTTGGAGTAGCTCATCCAAGTTCACATTTTACAGATGAGGGAAATCTGGCATGGGGGTGGGAAATAGCTCAAACATTCAGTGAGACAGAAGCAGCTGGAAACTGACTAGCTTGTGTATTTCTAGTAGACAACAGCGTTTCTCAGGAGACACACAAAACCATGTACTTGGTAAAAATCTTTGTGCGTTTCTGAAGAGCAAAAATGGGTTATACGCACACACACAACACACATGCACACACAGATAAAATACATATACAAGCAAGTTAATATCATTCACGATGGAGAAACCACAGAAAGCCATGCCCCCTGAAAGAATAGGACACTATAATTTTTAATTACATTAGAGATGCTCTATAGAGATGCCCACAAGAGGGAATTCACATAGAAAAGGAAAATAGAAAAATCACCTTCTAAGAATCCAAGGGAATCCACCTAAAATCTAAGTAAGGTAAACAAAGTGGCAGAATGTCAAGTAGATACATAATAACTAATTCCTGAGAACTTGAGATAAATAGCCATAAACTATCATAAAAGAAAGCTGATTTATAATAGCAACACACATTAAACATTTTATTTATTAATTCAATAAATATTTATTCAGTGCCCACTACTTGCCAAACAATATTCTGGGTACTTGGTTTACAGCAGAGAATGAATAGACAAAGATCTTGGCCTCAGGGAGCTTTTGTTCTAATGGCTGATACAGACAAGGTGTAAGTAAATTGTATCACACCTTTGAAGCTAGTGCTGTGGGAACAATGGTGAGCAGGAGGAAGGGAATCAGGACTCCAAGCAGTAAGCCTGGGGTTATACTTTTAAATAAGATAGTCAAGGCCATTGAGAAGGTAACATCTGGGTCAAGACCCGAAGGAGGTGAGTGAATTAGCCATGCAAATATTTGAGAGAATAGTGTTCAAGACAGAGGAATCAGCTAGTGCCAAGGCCATGAAGTAGGGGTCTCTCTGTTGTGTTACAGAAACAGCACAGCAAGGCGACCAACATAGCTGCTGAATTAACACTGAAGTGGGAGTGGGGGATAATCACGCATAGCCTTGGAGACCCTTGTCTACTGCTCTAAGAACACGGGCTTTTGCTCTGGGTGAAATACAAAGTCACGTGGTTATTTAGCAGAAGAGTGAGACCTGCACTGTATGTATATCACTCAGGTGATGTGTTGCGGCAATGCTGTACTTGATTACTGCTCTACCCTTCTCTCTGACCCTGGCTCACACCTTCATCATCTCTCACCTCAATTACTGTAGATGATAGTGGCTTGGGCCAAGATAAGGACAGTGGAGGTGATAATAAGAGGCTGAGTTCTGGATATATTTTGAAGGTAGAGTCAACAAGATTTCCTGAGGTGGAGTATGAGAAGAAAAGAACAGCACTGAGGATCTCAGCCTTGACCAGCTGGAAGGAGAATTAATAATTAACATAATGTGGGGCATGTGAGAATGACTGAAAGAAAATGCTAAAATCTTTACAGGATGGTTCCAGAACTGGGACTTTATCCTTGTTCTTCTCTGTACTCCATGTCTGGCACACAACAGGCACTCAATAAATGTCCGTTAAATAAACTGATGAATGAATAAATAATAACTACTGGAATCTCCACTCTGAGCTATAGTTTAAACCAGTTCTCAAACTCTCACGTGCAACAGAATCACTGCGTTATGACAGATTTGGGGGCTCATCCCCAGAGTTTTGATCCAGTAGTTCTGGGATGGGACCTAAGAATTGGCATTCATCACACATGATGGGGGAGGCAGCAGCTGCTGGCTCAGGGACCACACTTTGAGAACCACGAGCTTGACTGCTGTACTGACGTGCTTGACGGTGGGCGCATCCCTGCCAAGCCTGAAGCACGGTGAACTCCTGCCTTTTGTGCATTGTGCTCCCAGCCCCTGTATCAGCTTCCGTGGGCCAAACGGCTTCAGCCATTCCTGACCACTCTGGGTGCCCTCATTCCTGCCCCTTGAAACTTTCCCTTTTGGTTTCTAGTATAGCCATCTATTGTTGTTGTTTTTTTAATCTAAAAATTATTTTATCTGTTATCTCTTTTTGTTTGAAGCAGCCAGTTTTGCCACTGCATCTCAGCTGCCTCTCACCTCTTGAGGCTGTTTCCTTCTTTTAGTTATGTCTCAACCCAAATGGGAAAATAGTCCCTTTTCCTTGATTTCCTTAAAGCACTGTAATTTCTCATGAGGCAGTTGTGTGAAGTAGATGTTTACTGAGGATTCTACCATAGCTCAGAAGATAACTTAAAATTTAACAGAAGACACCACATCTCTGTCCCCAAATTTCATAAGCCATTCCCACAGAGACCAAACTGCTTCCCTATCCTCTCCTTATGACTTTCATTCTTCAGTCTTTCTTACCCCACCCCCTTCAGAACCACTCCCCACACGAACACACACCCACACCCACTGTCCCCTAAGCTCAAAGTCCTTCCCACTTTGCTCTACAGAGCAATTCATCTCTTTCTCTCACCCAGGCCCATTCAGACCATGCCCTGGGGGCTTCCCTTCCTACCAAAGTGATTTATTTTTCCAACAAAGATGACTTTCCCATTTATGGGATTTCAGCACCCAACTTTAAAATGAAAATATTTCTCTCTACCATAACACACACACACAATTAACTTTAATAAGCAAAAAGTCCACACCTCATTATGGTTCTAGTTTGTATTTCTTTGTTCATTTAGGTACTGAGGTCATTCTTAGTGGGGTTTTTTTTGTTTCAACTCGTGTATTTTCCAAGTAAATGTTAACTTCCTATCTATTCTGATAGTTTGCCTTTTAATTTTGGTTATGCCAAAGTGTTTTAATTTTTACAGAGTCAATCTGCCAGTCTTTGTTCTTTGTGACTTCTTTAATCCTTTGTAACCTTCCTTGATTTTCCCTGGGAGTTTTTTCTGGAAGTTTTATGGTTTTTGTTTTTATGTTTGTATTTGGCTTTCTTTTATATTTGACCATTTATTATACCTGGAATAATTCACCTGTGATATAAAATAGAGTCTAAATGAATATTTTTTCCCCAACTGCTAATCAACCTTTTTTATAGCCCTATCACCCAGCACAAGCTGTGACACATAGTGTATTCTTACTAAATTTTTTAAAATCAATGAACGCGGGGAGGAGAGAAGATGGCGGAAGAGTAAGACGCGGAGATCACCTTCCTTCCCACATATACAGTAGAAATACATCTACACGTGGAACTGCTCCTACAGAACACCCACTGAACACTGGCAGAAAACGTCCGACCTCCAAAAAGGCAAGAAACTCCCCCGTACTTGGGTAGGGCAAAAGAAAAAAGAAATAACAGAGACAAAAGAATAGGGACGGCACCTGCACCAGTGGGAGGGAGCTGTGAAGGAGGAAAGATTTCCACGCACTAGGAAGCCCCTTCGCGGGCAGAGACTGCGGGTGGCGGAGGGGGGAAGCTTCGGAGCCACGGAGGAGAGCGCAGCCACAGGGGTGCGGAGGGCAAAGCGGAGAGATTCCCGCACAGAGGATTGGTGCCGACCAGCACTCACCAGCCCGAGAGGCTTGTCTGCTCCCCCGCCGGGGCGGGCGGGGCTGGGAGCTGAGGCTCGGGCTTCGGTCGGATTGCAGGGAGAGGACTGGGGTTGGCTGGCAGCGTGAACACAGCCTGAAGGGGTTAGTGCGCCACAGCTAGCCGGGGGGGGGGGGGGGGGGGGTGGGGGGGGTGGGGGGGGGCGGGGGGAGTCCGGGAAAAAGTCTGCAGCTGCCGAAGAGGCAAGAGACTTTTTCTTCCCTCTTTGTTTCCTGGTGCGCGAGGAGAGGGGATTCAGAGCGCCGCCTAAACGAACTCCAGAGACGGGCGCGAGCCGCGGCGATCAGCGCGGACCCCAGAGACGGGCGTGAGACGCTGGGGCTGCTGCTGCCGCCTCCAAAAAGCCTGTGTGTGAGCACAGGTCACTCTCCACACCGCCCCTCCCGGTAGCCTGTGCAGCCCGCCACTGCCAGGGTCCCGGGATCCGGGGACAACTTCCCCGGGAGAATGCACTGCGAGCCTCAGGCTGGTGCAACGTCACGCTGGCCTCTGATGCCGCAGGCTCGCCCCGCCTCCTCTGTACCCCTCCCTCCCTGGCCTGGGTGAGCCAGAGCCCCCGAAGCAGCTGCTCCTTTAACCCCGTCCTGTCTGGGCGGGGAACAGACGCCCTCAGGCGACCTACACGCAGAGGCGGGTCCAAATCCAAAGCTGAACCCCAGGAGCTGTGCGAACAGGGAAGAGAAGGGGAAATCTCTCCCAGCAGCCTCAGAAGCAGCGGATTAAAGCTCCACAAACAACGTGATGTGCCTGCATCTGCTGAATACCCGAATAGACAACGAATCATCCCAAATTCAGGAGGTGGACGCTGGGAGCAGGAGATATTAATTTTTCCCCTTTTCCTTTTTTTTGTGAGTGTATATGTATATGCTTCTGGGTGAGATTTTGTCTGTATAGCTTTGCTTTACAATAGCTTTATTTTACTTCACTATATTATAGCCTCTTTCTTTCTTTCTTTCTATTTTTTCTCCCTTTTACTCTGAGCCGTGTGGACGAAAGGCTCTTGGTGCTCCAGCCAGGCATCAGGGCCGTGCCTCTGAGGTGGGAGAGCCAACTTCAGAACACTGGTCCACAAGAGACCTCCCAGCTCCACGTAATACCAAACGGCAAAAATCTCTCAGAGCTCTCCATCTCAACATCAAGACCCAGCTTCACTCAACGACCAGCAAGCTACAGTGCTGGACACCCTATGCCAAACAACTAGCAAGACAGGAACACAGCCCCATCCATTAGCAGAGAGGCTGCCTAAAATCATAATAAGGACACAGACACCCCAAAATACACCACCAGACGTGGACATGCCCACCAGAAAGACAAGATCCAGCCTCATCCACCAGAGCTCAGGCACTAGTTCCCTCCACCAGGAAGCCTACACAACCCACTGAACCAACCTTAGCCACTGGGGACAGATACCAAAAACAACGGGAACTACGAACCTGCAGCCTGTGAAAAGGAGACCCCCAAACACAGTAAGATGAGCAAAATGAGATGACAGAAAAACACACAGCAGATGAAGGAGCAGGGTCAAAACACACCAGACTTAACAAATGAAGAGGAAATAGGTAGTCTACCTGAAAAAGAATTCAGAATAATGATAGTAAGGATGATCCAAAATCTTGGAAATAGAATAGACAAAATGCAAGAAACATTTAACAAGGACGTAGAAGAACTAAAGAGGAACTAAGCAATGATGAAAAACACAATAAATGAAATTAAAAATACTCTAGATGGGATCAATAGCAGAATAACTGAGGCAGAAGAAAGGATAAGTGACCTGGAAGATAAAATGGTGGAAATAACTACTACAGAGCAGGATAAAGAAAAAAGAATGAAAAGAACTGAGGACAGTCTCAGAGACCTCTGGGACAACATTAAATGCACCAACATTCGAATTATAGGGGTCCCAGAAGAAGAAGAGAAAAAGAAAGGGACTGAGAAAATATTTGAAGAGATTATAGTTGAAAACTTCCCTAATATGGGAAAGGAAATAGTTAATCAAGTCCTGGAAGCACAGAGAGTCCCATACAGGATAAACCCAAGGAGAAACACGCCAAGACACATATTAATCAAACTGTCAAAAATTAAATATAAGGAAAACATATTAAAGGCAGCAAGGGAAAAACAACAAATAACACACAAGGGAATCCCCATAAGGTTAACATCTGATCTTTCAGCAGAAACTCTGCAAGCCAGAAGGGAGTGGCAGGATATACTTAAAGTGATGAAGGAGAAAAACCTACAACCAAGATTACTCTACCCAGCAAGGATCTCATTCAGATTCGATGGAGAAATTAAAACCTTTACAGACAAGCAAAAGCTGAGAGAGTTCAGCACCACCAAACCAGCTTTACAACAAATGCTAAAGGAACTTCTCTAGGCAAGAAACACAAGAGAAGGAAAACACCTACAATAACAAACCCAAAACATTTAAGAAAATGGGAATAGGAACATACATATCGATAATTACCTTGAATGTAAATGGATTAAATGCTCCCACCAAAAGACACAGGCTGGCTGAATGGATACAAAAACAAGACCCATATATATGCTGTCTACAAGAGACCCACTTCAGACCTAGAGACACATAAAGACTGAAAGTGAGGGGATGGAAAAAGATATTCCATGCAAATGGAAATCAAAAGAAAGCTGGAGTAGCAATTCTCATATCAGACAAAATAGACTTTAAAATAAAGACTATTACAAGAGATAAAATCAATGAACGCATCTCTGTACTCTGTAGCAAATAACTCTCCTCTTCCCCCACTGACCCTGTTTTACTTGGGGATTTGAGAAGCACAAATGCTCTCCATCCTGCCACCCACCATCACCACCTATCCACATATATATACTTTGGGAAAAGCAAATTCCTCTTGGAAATGTTAGTCCTTCCCAAGTTGTGAATCTACAGTCGGAGGCAGTCAGAAAAGATTTAAGCATTGTTCAGAGGGCAAGGTCCAAATGCCCTCCTGTGTCTCTGACAACAGAGGCATGAGAATTGGAAAGGAAGAGATAAAACTACCTCTACGTATATGCAGCTGGTCTGGTTCTGTATGTGGAAAATCCAAGAGATTTCAGAAAAAACTACCACAAATAATAGGAGAATGTAGTACAGTAGCACATTATAAAACTCAACATATGAAAATCAATAGCTGTCTTTCCCTGAATCTAATCATAAATAAACTGAATATCAATCAAATTGACAATTTTCATTTTACAAAATAACTGTCTTGTTCTCTTCAAAAATGTCAAAGTCAAGAAAGACAAAAGACAACAACAACAAAAAAAGCCCAAGGAACTGTTCTAAAATAAAGAGATTAAAGAAACACACAACTGAATGCATTGCTGCATTGTGTGATCCTGTACTAGGTCCTAGACTGGAAGGGGGTGGGGTGAGGAGGATGGAAAGGAAGGGGCAAAAAATATAAAGGACATTATTGACTCAAGTAATTAAATATCAGTTGTAGATTAAATAGTAGTATTGTGATGTTAAATTTTCTGAATTTGATAACCAGACTGTTGTTATGAAAAGAAATGTCCTCGTTCTTAGGAAACACTGAATATTTAGTGGTAAAAGATCATGATATCTCCAACTTACTCTCAAAATAATTTCAGGAAAACAAAAACAAAACCATATATATGGGGGGGGGAGGGGAGGGAGGCAGAGAGAGACAGAGACAGAACGATAAAGCAAATGGGGCAAAATGTAACGAACAGTGCGTGAATCTGGGGAAAACATATATGGAAGTTCCTTGTACTATTGTTTCATGTTTTCTGTAAGTCTGAAATTACATCAAAGTAAAAACATATATATAAAAATAAGAACCTTCATATTTACAAACACAAACTAGTTAGAACACAAAAGGGAAGACAAAGCCTGTTTATACAAACAAGTACCTAGCATAAACCTAATCAGAAATGTCTAAATCTTTATGAGAAAAATGAAAAAAAAAAAACAAAACACACTCCCCAAAGACACAAAAATATATTTTTGTAAATAGAAAGATGTTCTTGGTTAGAAAGCCTCAAATTCAGAAAAGTCAGTTATCCCTAAGTTAAACTACAAATTTATCATGATCCTAATAAAAATATCATCAGGTGTTTTTTTCCTCCAAACCTTGACAAGTTGATTATACAGTTCATTTCAAAAACAAGCAGGCAAAAGTAATTAGGAAATCTCTGTAAAATAAGAGCAACTGGGGATTGGGGATACCCCTATCAGGTATTAGATATATTTTAAAAGTTTGATAATTAAATTGTGGTATTGGCATATAAATAGGCCAATAGAAGATAATAGAAAATCTAGAAATAGCCCCAGTTTAAAAGAAAATTTATTATACGATAAAACAAATCATAGAGAAAAGATGATCTGGGATAAAGGACAGCCAGATGGAAAAGATAAAATTTGGTCCATTTCTCACATCATAGACCAGGATAAATTCCAATTGAATCAGAGTTGTAGATGAAGAAAGAAAGAGAGAGAGAGAGAGAGAGAGGAAGGAAGAAAGGAAGGAAGGAAGAAAAAAGAGACAAACCATATGCAAGAAGGCATGGATCAATTCTTCTATAACAGAGGAATGGGAAAAAAGTTTTAACCTTTGGTTCAAAATCTAGAGGCCATAAGGAAATGATTGATATATTTGTCCATATAAAACTTGTACAGAGCAAAAACACACCAAAATATAGTAAAAGACAAATGACAAGCTGAAAAAATATGAACTTATATTACAGACACAGGTTAATATTCCTAAATATAAAAAACTATAAATAGAAATAAAAAGAGAAATGACTTATAGGAAAATGAGCAAGACTGGCATGGAAAAAATGCAAATGGTTCCTAACCATATGAAAGATGCTTAATATAACTCGAATTAAAGGAAACAAATGCAAAGGACACTGAAATACCATTCTAAAAGTTTGACTATTGGCAAGATTTAGGAAACAGACATTGTCATACATTGCTGGTGGGAATGTAAAATGATACCACCTCTATTGAGGGAAATTTGTTAATATCTATAAATATTAACATGTATGTGTTTACCCTTTGACCTAAAGGGTAAACACATGACATGTGTCATGTATGTGTTTACCCTTTGACCTAAAATCCCAATTCTAGGACTCTAACCCAAAGACACACTGGAAAAAATAGAAAAAGATATAGGTACAAGGCTACTCACTGCATATTGCCCCAAAATCAATTGAATAAACTATGATATATTTACATAATTGAGACCCCAAAAGGAATGAATATATATGTATATCCCTAATATTATATACGTACATCCCTAAGGTGTACATACTCTTTGTCTTAGCCATTCTATTTCTAGGAATTTATCCTACATGAATAATTTAAAATATATGAAAATTTGACTACTTTATTCATTCTAGTATTATTAATCATATTGAGCAAGTACCTGTCTCACCTCTATCTCAGGGCTTTGACAAGAGTGCAGTAAAATTAAAAGGTCAAAATAAAAAAAAAATTCTTTAAAGAAATAATCTAAATGTTCAGAACAGGGGATTGATTAAGTGTGCTTACTGAACACAGAATAACTGGAGAGATCCCTCCTCCAAGAAGTCTTCCCTAATATTCCACATTCACACAGCTCATTGTGAGGACCTCTCCATGGCACTCTTCACCTCATGCCTTGCTTTTGAAGAGTCTGTGTATGTTTCTTCCCTAGGCTCTAAGTTCCTGGATCCAGGGGACCATGTACTGCTTATCCCTGTATCTATTCCACCATGACTCTTACCTTTGCCCCTGAAGACTGACCTGTACCTTACACACACTAGGCCAAAAATGGCAAATAGGTTTTGTTTGCAGCATTAGCCCTAATCGTTTAATAATGTCTTCCTGGAGCACCATGTTGAGAATGATTCTGAGGCTGAGTGCAGGCTTAGTTAAAAATAGTGCTACAATTAATTCTATCTGCTGTACACATGGGAGAGGAGAATAGAGGCACATATGCCATGCCTTGTATAGGAAACTATACGTTGGTCACACTGACCTTGAGTAATAATTATTCTATCAAATACATTGACTCATAATCCCTAGCATGTTTAAAAAACAGACACACTCACATATAACCACAGTATATAGCAGACTATGTTAAAGGCGATTAGGAAAAAATAAAACATACTGCAGTTTTAATTCCAAAGGAAAAGACATTACAACTAGCTAGGGAGACCAGAGTTTTCATGGAAGACGTAGACTAAGTCAAGCTGTGAAAGATGGACAAAATGCTAAAATCTGAACAAGAAGAATTAGCAAGAAGGGCATTCTAGGCAGGGGAACTAGTGTGAACAAATACATGAGGTAGAAAGGTCAGTTTGATGGAGTGGCCATCCAGCATTTCCCTTCTTCCTAAAAGGACCCCAGATTTCTTTCAGATTTCCACCCTTCCATCACGCAGCCGCATGTGTCAGGAAGACTGACTCCTCTCCCAGCTCTAAGCATGGCCCTGACTGGTTGAAGAGTAATGCCACTCCTGATGTCAGTGATCAGTCTGGGGAACAGCATGTGTTCTGTTTCTGGCCAATGAGATACGAGGGGGAGTTTTCTAGGAGGGCTAAATAGTCTTCTTATCCCAAGAGAAAACCACAGGAAAGATGGTGTTCCTCTCTCTTCAAGATGTCACCGTGTTTGGATATGATGCTTGGAACTGCTGCAGCCAATTGCTTCTGGTCTGAGGTTGAATCCAATACCAAGACTGGCAGAGCAGAGAGGTGGGGTCCTTGATCACATTGCTGAGCTGCTAAGTCAATCATCCCTGTAGCCCACCCAATCTCTGGAATCCCTGTTGTGTGAGAGAATATACTTCCTTTTTCTAGAAGTCAGTTTGGGTTTCTGATCACAGCAGCTGAAAGCATTCTGAGCCCTTAGAAAATGGTGAGCAGTCATGACTGGTTAGAGCAGAAGTTACCTGAAAGGAACTTGAGGGAGAGATGGCTGGGAAAGCAGGCTGGGGGCAGACCTCATAAGACCTTACATGCCAGGCCAAAGAATTTATAAATGTTGGGGAGCTGATGAAAGTTTTGGTAAGTAGTGGGGAGCAGACTCTCAGAACAGATGGGATAAATATTGGTGCAAATACGTGGTGTAGCTAGCAAAAAACCAATTTGATTCAGACTTCCCTCTCCTGAGTGAAATATGAATCTTCTGAGCAGCATCTTAACCAGACTGGGAACAATATGGAAAGGACGTGGGCGTGAGTGATGATCAAGTTCCCGGGCATTGGTCTCAATGGTCACACTCAAACACAAATGCTGCCCTTGGCTGCAGTCTCGCCAACATCATGTGTGAAACCAAACAGTTGGTTTCTCCGCTTTCCTTGGCAATGGCAAAGCCCCAGTTGGAGCCCCATGTTTGTGCTAAACTCCAGGCGGCACAATTCTGATTTATAACTTTTTAAATTATTATAAATGTGATTTCTTTCCATTGTAGGAAAATTGGAAAATACATATAACAAAAAGAAAATTAAGATACTTTTCAACCTATCTCCAAAAGATAAATCACAGATAACATTTTGTTGTATCCCTTCCAGACTTTGTTTCCCTCTATGCATATACATTTAGTAAACGAAAATTATATCATGATGTATATATTGTTTCATCTTTTTTTCACTCAGCAATATATGGTGAATGACTTCTCATGTCAGTAAATATTTTTCTACAAGATTATTTTTAATGGCTCCATGAATTTCATTCTAAGGAAATATCACGATTTACTTGACCAGTGCCCATTATTGAATGTTTATATTATTTCCAATGTTTGCTATTATGTACACAGATGCTGCTGCAATGAACACCCTTATACATAATACACAATCTACATACATTGTTCAGTTATCATTTTAGAATAGAATACTGGAAGTAAAATTGCTAAACAAAGGTAGAATAACGTTAAAAGTTTTAAAAAAATCATTTCAAATTCTCTTAACGAAGTATATAACTAAGTGAAAGTGTCCCCTTCATGTGAGTTCTCCATTCTACATTTTTTCCAAGCTTTTAAAATATCTATTTAATATCTATTTAGACATATGTCTAGATATACAAGTACCTATTTGTATAATTTATCTATTTATATAATAGACATATTTATATACATGTACAAATACACAAATATATATATATTTAGATAATTTGTTTTTCACAGGAACAATACATCTGTTGTGCTGGTATGAAGATTTCTGAGTACTGCATGTCACATTGTCCCATCGACAATCCCATCTTGCTATTGAAACTGGATGGGGTTATGCTTTCAAAGCAGGGCAAGCAACCCAACTGCTGCCAACAGGGATAGCACTGGGACACAAAAGGTAATTAAAATTATTGCCAAAGGCAGGTGACTTCAAACACTGTTAGTTCACTGCAATTCCACTGTGAATCACTCTTTAAAATCTTTCAGGTTTCTTGTTCTTTCCACCTGAGAATGACTGGGCACCACCTCCACCTTTCTCCTTGTTGCCATGGTACACGTAACATCATATAGTATCGGAAGATTTGGCTGTATCACTGACTTTCTCAGTGCTGTCATCCAACCTCCATGTTACTTGATTACGCAACCTGCGAAACGGGACTGCAGGGTGTGATATAGTGTGACTGAAATGGACAAACAGCATTCTGAGAGGTCAAATTAGAGTGGCAGAGTAAAGCCAAAGCCATTTTCTGGAGTCAGGATGGACAATGCCAAGGGCAGAACCAAGCACAAGAGTCAATGTCAATGCAGTGACGAGTCAGGGAATGGGCGCTGGAGGATTTGCACTGCCAACCAAATCATCCCACTGGGCTGTGGTTCCCTGGCATGAAGCCTCTTTGTGGAGCCAAGCACATACCTCCCTGACTGTTCTGTGAACTGTCTTAAAGGCACCACCTGCTAAGGGTAGAACCAACCATCTGCGAGCCAAACTATGACATCAGAGTCATTTTGCATAAGACCTAGAAATCAAATCACTGAGATTCACTCTATTCAACCACATTTGTTCATTCATTTAAAAATTCTTACTGAGAGTTTACCATATTGAAGTCCTGAGCCAGGCTCTGAGGATTCAGAGGTGAATAAGGCATAGTCCCTGTCTTAGTGGGACTGAGACACACACAAGACTATTTCAGTAGATTGTGCTGGTCACAGTGACAGGGACCAGAAAAGTTGTTCTGGAATACTTTTGAGCAGCGCATGGAAGATTACATGAAGGAAGTGATGTTCAAGCAAAGAACTCCAAATATGCAGAAGTGAATCAGATGAAGATAGAATGGCATGAGAGTGTTCAGGTAGAGGCAGCAGCTCATGCAAAAGTGAGGGCTTAACAGATTATGTCAGGAACTGCTTGGAATTTGTAGTGATCAAAGCAGAGAAGGCAGGGGAGGTGGTGAGAGCTAGAGCCAGGGAGGTAATCAAGGGCCATGTAGGCCCTTGCCTTTCTGCTTATTTCTGCCAAATAAGCAGAAAGATGGCCAGACTGGCATTTTAGAAAGCTCACTGTGGCAAATGGACTAGAGAAGGCAAGGCTGGAGGCAGGGAGGCCACACCCCTGAAAACTGATGTCAAAATAAATAATTTTCTTTTCCTACTTCTTCTCTGTTCCTTATTCATTAACATTTATGGAGTATCTATCAAGTGTCAGACCTTGTATGAGGCACCAGAGGTAAAAAGAATAGGGTATTTGCCTTGGCTGCCCGGGGCAGCTACGTGCTTGTGTGATGGGTTTGTCCAAGAGTGCATGTCATTAGAACTTAAGCACACTGAATTCTCTATGAAATGCACTGCAAAACCTACTGCTTAGCTTTGGTTTCCATAAAGAGGCAGCCCTCCCAGCCCCCTTAATCCAATTAAAGGAGCTCTCCGTCACTGTGAATGCTAGCCTGGCCATGCAGAAAGTTCCTGGCCATGGACGATGTTCTGTTCCTCGAGCTCGGCCTGGGCTGTTGGGCCCTCACTCCTCCCCTGAGCTGTTTCCATGGGCTGCTGGCCATACTCTGAAAAAATGCACAGGTTGCCAAACTGTCAGCAAAAGCTTTAATGAATGGTTCTAATTACATTCAAGTAGCAGAGCCCACTGCCATTTTAATCAAATCTGGGCCTGGCAAGCTCTTTGGCAGGAATACAAGAGAAAGCCTCATGAAAATCCTGCCAAAACACTAATCACCTTTTATCCGAAATTTGCCTGATGGAGGCCTGGATGTAAAACGCTTGGGGGTGGGGGTGGGGGGTGGGGAGAAAAAACCCAACAACAACAACGTTTTGATATTTTAAGGAGCTTATTTTGGGGCTTGCCATAAATTACTCCATGTGGGGAGGGGAGAAAATTCCAAATCATGAGTTGCCAGGTGACTTCCCTTCAGGAACAAATCCTCGCGGAGGCGGAGGGGGCGAGCCCCTCCAGGGTCTGAGACAGGCACGCTTAGCCAGGTCCAAGTGTATCTTGCACACTGACAGAGACATGACCACATGGCCTTGTCCAAGACCTTGTCAGAATCCAGCTCTGGGAAGCAAAAGACCCCCAGCCCTGCTCTGTGTCCTGGCGTCACCTTAAACCTATACCCCGTCACTAACTGGAGTTCTTCCAGCCTGGCCTGGAGTGGTAGTAAATAACTTTTTTTAAAAAAAAGGATGGCTTTCATATTCATTACTGTGATTCTCAAAGGCTAAAGGGAGAGGGCTTCCTCTACTGAACTATTCAAGTCAAGGACGCAGGTAATAGGGGAACTAAAACCCAGACAACTCTGTTCTAGCCAGAGCGAAACAGAAAGGAAAGGTTTGAGACAAACCAGGTTCCTCTCCCCTGGGGCAGAACAAGAGGAGAAAGATTCAAATTGCAGCAAGAGGGAATTTGTTTACAAATAAAAAAGAGCTTCCTGACAATGAGGATAGACAGTGAATAGGGAAGCGAGATAAGGGGTAAAATCTCCTTGACTCATTGACTCTGCCCTTGGAATACACTGCGGGTGTTTCTACACACCATCCATCTCTAAAAGCTACTGCCCTCAGGTAACAAAATGAAGGTCTCTAACATTTAATTCTAATACCTTAAATATCTCAGCCAGTTGTTACCCCTAGCTTGTTGGTTAGATTCAATTTTCCACATATTTTGTATCTTTTCGTCTGGTAATGTGGCCTCCTAGAGCTCTGGGATACAAGGGAGTTTGGGGTACCTGAAAGTATTTGACACATGAATTTGGAAGCTCTGTTTTTATATCTAATCCCTTGACTAGTTATATGACCTGAGCCTCAGGAGTCCAGTTTTTGTCACTCATAAAATGAGGATTAAAATATCTGCTCTGCCTATTGTATAGAATACTTGCAAGAATTAAATAAGATCCTTGCAAGTATATAAACTATCCTATATATTTTATATATATATACTATATATAATTATATATATATATTTTATATCCTATATAGCATATATAAAAATGCACTGCAAACATGAAAGCACTTTACAAATATTTGCTCATTTCTTTATTTTTGTATAAATGTAGCTATAAAAGAGTGACGATCTGAAGTTGAGTCTTGAATATCACTATTCACTGGCCACATGAACCTGCATTTTTGTTTCCTCATCTGTAAAATGGGTGTAGGACTGCCTCAGAGAGTTGTTGAGAGAACTGGATAAGATAATGAATGTGAAAGCACTATGAAAAATGAAATAATAGAGAGAGATGATTATGCCAAAACATGCTTACTGTGGGACTTAAGTTATACAGGTTGGATCCTGGAGATATACCAGGAACAGAAAGTTAGTTCAAAGCCTGTAGTTTAATTTGGGGAGAAAAAACATTTCAACAGATACGGGGTTCCAACTGAACGAATGTCTATCCAAGCAATAGTTTCTCTGAATCCATTCTGGTGGTGGAGTCCAGCTCAGGCTACCACATGGCTAGAACACCAGGTTGAGTGTCCAGGCCTCCAGGATTAGTCTTTCTGGAAGATAAAGCATACTCCAACCCATAAAATGTAACTACTCCAGGGCTCAGGTAAGGACATTTGGTAGGTAAATTGTCAACGGATTGACAACATTTTTTAACCCTTATCTGTGAAATAGCTAAAAGTCATAGGATAAACCTTCTTTTATCTTTGAAAAACTTGGACTTAAAAGAAAATGTCCACAAGACAGAAGTAAAGTCACAAAACCAAAGATGAATACAAAAGTGTGGTGGGGACACTTAAGAATAGTGTCCATAGGCCTGAGCCCAGGAGGTATAGAGTGTTCTCCACTAAGGACCTGTAAGGAAGGATGGGAAAGTGAATGGGAAGAGGAACTTGCAAGAACAGAGTTAGGAATGCTAAGATCAAATAAGGTGAGAGATAAAATTTAAAAGAAGAAGGAGAAGAAGAAGAAGAAGAGAGAGAAAAAAAGATTTCAACAAACTCAGAGAAAAAAAAAGGTGTAATCCAACAGTGAGAGCAGCATTTTCCAACATGAGTTCCTGAAAATTAATTTCATGAAATGATATTAAAGGATATAAAAAAGAAAAGAGGGGCTTCCCTGGTGGCGCAGTGGTTGAGAGTCTGCCTGCTGATGCGGGAGACACGGGTTCGAGCCCTGGTCTGGGAAGATCCCACATGCCACGGAGCGGCTGGGCCCGTGAGCCACAGCTGCTGAGCCTGCGCGTCTGGAGCCTGTGCCCCGCAACGGGAGGGGCCGCGATAGTGAGGGGCCTGCGCACCGCGATGAAGAGCGGTCCCCGCGCCGCGATGAAGAGTGGCCCCCGCTTGCCGCAACTGGAGAAAGCCCTCGCACGAACCGGGGACCCAGCACAGCCAAAAATAAATAAATAAATAAATAAATAAAATTAAAAAAAAAAAAAAAAAAAAAAGAAAAGAAAAACTGTGGTCAAATATGTTGGATTGTGCAATCGATTAATGAAGTTTCTTTATTGAGGGACTTCCCAGAGAATTTAATGCTAATGTGCACTGAATATCTCTAAGAAGATATAGTGAGTGTATTTCCCAGACTTATTTGACCACCGGATTTTTTTTTTTCCATAAGGCATCTTACAGAAATAGAACCCCATATAAAAGTTTGGCTTAGGAAACACTGGCTTAGAAGATCCAAAAGAGAATATGATTCCAGACCAAAGGAGTCTCTGGAACATTAGAGATTTTGCCATTCTATTAATTCATTTATGTGTTCATCCCAGAAATATTTCTCAGCACCTACTGTGTGCTAGGCCCTATCCCAGGCCCTGGGAACACAGTGGTGAACAAGGCAGATGAGGTCCCTGCTCCAGTGGAGGGTCTATTAACTGAGGATGGAAAGGAGAGTAAAAACATAAACAAGTAAACAAATATATGAACAAGACTATGATAGACTGGATAATGGCCCCTAAGGAAGTCCATATCTTAATCCCTGGAACCGGTGAATGTTACCTTATATGGCAAGAGAGACTTTACAGATTTGATTGAATTAAGAATTTTGAGATGGGGAGATTATCCTGGATTTTCTAGGTGAGCCCTAAATGTAAACACAAGGCTTCTTATAAGAGGGGTTCAGGAATGTCAGATGGGAGATGGTGATGGGACGATAGAAACAGAGGGAGAAAAGGCTATGTGATGCAGGGACCCAAACCAAGGATTCAGGCAGCCTCTGGAAAAGGCAAGGAATGGATTCTCCGCTACAGTCCCTAGAATGAACCAGCCCTGCCAACATTCCACAGACTCATTTAAGACTTCTGACCTCCAGAACTATAAGAGAATAAAAGTTACAGACAGCTCCCAAATTATAACGGTTCGACTTAACAATTTTTCGACTTTATGATGGCACAAAAGTGATACGAATTCAATAGAAACTGTACTTTGCATTTTGAATTTTGATCTTTTCCCGGCTAGTGATATGCAATATGATACTGTCTCATGATCCTAGGCAGTGGCAGCCCCACCTCCCAGTCAGCCACGTGATCATGAGGGTAAACAACCAATACATTTACCACCATCCTGTACCCAACCATTCTGCTTTCCACTTTCAGTACAGTAGTCAATAAATTCTATGAGATACTGAATACTTTTTTTTAATATAACATAGGCTTTGTGTTACATGATTTTGCCCAACTGTAGGATAACTGTAAGTGTTCTGAGCATGTTTAAGGTAGGCTAGGCTAAGCTATGATGCTTGGTAGGTTAGGTGTATTAAATGCCTTATTTATTTATTTATTTATTTATTTTGGCTGCACCGGGTCTCTTAGTTGCGGTGTGCAGCATCTAGCTCCCTGACCAGGGATCGAACCCAGGCCCCCTGCATTGGGAGCATGGAGTCTTACCCACTGGACCACCGGGGAAGTCCGAAATGCCTTTTGACTTAGGATATTTTCAACTTACGATGGATTCTTTGGGACATACCCCCACTGAAAATCAAGGAAGAGCTGTATGTTGTTTTAAGCCACTAAGTTTGTGGTAATTTGTTATGGTAGCAACAGACAGCTAATACAGAGATCATATTAGCTTATGATAAGTTCTGTGAAGAAAATACAAGGGGACCTGATAGTGTGAATAGCTGGGGTGAGAACAGGCTTCTGCTTTCAACTGGGTGGTCAGGGAAGGCCACTCTGAAGGGTGTCAGTTGACAATGTACACAAGATAGCGCAATTCAGCTTCTCTACTGCCGTGTCCCCTCCAGAAAGGAAAAGGGGGCTCACTGGCATTTGACAGTTTGACACTGTTGGTCCAAAGAACAAAGACTCACTCAGGTCACTTTAAGGGATGAACTGTTTATTGAAAGGATACATGTAGAAGCAAAGATACCAAGATTATCACCCTTGGCCAAGTCCCAAGGAAATGGAGGGAAAAGACTCCCAGCCAGACTCCCAGACAGAAGAGGAATTGCATTATTGAGATGGGATGAGAGTTGTTCAGAAATGGAAAGTTGCTCAGAATCCAGAGCAGGACTGACACGGTCACTAGTGGAATAGAGGATCCTTAGCCTAAGCCTCCCCATTTAGCTGACTTTTGTCTCTGTCTTCGGTTTTCTCCATGTGTCTTTCTGCCTTGGCTCCAAATACCAATGGCTTACTATGCTAAACTCTTTCATGAAACTCCCCAAGAGAGAAAATCTGATTGGTCCAATTCTTCACCATCCTCCTCATTTGTCATTGGCCAGCCTAAATATTGGCTGCCTGTCTATGGGTCAAGTGCCCATCCCTGATCCAATCAGCTATGACTGCAGTAGCCAGGTTGCTTGGCCACCAATGCACGAGGAAGTGCCCAGGACCACAGCGGAGAGAAATGGGGGTCAGGCCTACCTGCTTCCTCCTGAAGAGGCTGTGGGTGGGGCTGGAAGTTGGCACAAAGACTGTCTCAGTAAATCCAAATTCCTGGAGAAGGAAGCTGTTTCCCTGATATCTTATCTACACAATGTCTTAGTGTTATTCTTAAACAAAGAAAACTATGTAAAATAATAGTACTAAAATTTGTACATGCCTCTTTATCATTTGAGTTATTCAAGCAGCCACTCCCTCAAGATGATATAGAAAGGATTTCTTCACCCTGGTGTCTGACCCGAGAGGTTTTCTTATAAGCGACCTGCATTTCCTGAGCTCCCAGATACATGGAAGGATAATCTGAGTGTGTAGAAGGTAGATGTAAGGGCAGCTGGTCCAGATAACCTCTAGGTTTGTGACGCTGGCTGAAAGGAACAGAGAGCAAGAAGGAACCAGAGGTCAAGAAAAAATTAGAGAGTCCAGTTCCTCTTTCTTCATGAGATCCCAGACATGAACCCAGGTGGGTGTTTTATGGGATCAGGGAGACCAGACAGACGCTCTTCTCCACTCTCATTCCCTTCAGCAGACAGAGCCCATGCGGTGACTGTGGGGATAGGAACAAAGTTCCTAGGAGTTCCCGAATACCATGAAAGATGAGAACGTAGAAGGACTCAATCATTTCAGGGACCCCAAGTATGAAGCTCCCTTTGTAGTTTATCTCTTTTAATCCTTACAATAGATTGGAGTAGTAAGGAGATCTTTATTAGCCCATTTCACTGAAATGGAGGGTTGCAGAGGTGAATATCCATCATGTCCAGAGACTTGCAACCTCTCTGTGAAGCATCATTCCCACCTGGGCAGTTCCCAGAGCAATGGGATTCCAATCCCTACCTCCTTTCTGCCATCTCCCTTTTCTCCCACCATACACACAGCTTTCCTTGAGCAGACCTCTGGATCTAATAGTCACTACTGTACAGCAGAGAACAAGAGAAAATTATACCCTAGAACACTGACAAGATCTGGCTTGGGACAGATGGCCACCAGGCACCGCTTGGGGAGGAGGAGGAAGAGGGAGCCCAGGCTCCTTCACTTATCAGCAGAGAGCCCTCATGAAAGCCACTTCACCTCCCAGCCTTCACGCCCTCAACTGCAAAATATTTCCATCTGCCCTGCCATGTTACAGAGCTAAGGTAAGGAGTAATACCAAGACAGTTTGTGAAAGTGCTTCAAAAGCAATAAAGATAAAAAACAAACAAACAAACAAAAAAAAAACAATAAAGATTACTGTAGCCAGAAGGAAGGTTGCTTAGCCAGACTAGAATATTTCCCCAGGAAGCTGGATTCTCTTATCTTCTCATTCACTGTCCCAGGAGACTCCTTGCTCTCTCACTTCCAAATCCAGCTGCAATCAGTGGTACTGGAAGGTAGGGGCCTTTGAGCATTTTTATATCCACATTAGCTCAATGACTCCTACCTGAATGAATGTTTGTGCAGTGTTTGACAGTCTATACATATTTTCATGTAAACCATATCATTTATTCCTCACAAAAACCCAATGTTGATCATAACCCTTTCTAGTGAGCACTAACTATGGGCTAAGCACTGCTATTAGCAACTTTCTGTGCATTATCTCATTTACTCATCACAATAACTCCATGAGGCAAATGTATCATTATTATCTCCTTATTCCTCCCTAAATGGGAAAGTTGGAGCACAGAGAGGTTAGGGAACTTGCCCAAGGTCACACAGTAAATAAGTGACAGAACTGGGATACACTCCCAGGGTGGCTGGCTCCAGAGACTATGCCCTTTACAACATGTTAAGCTTGTTAACATGTTGCAACATGCTAAGCTTGTAGCATCTATTTCATTTTTATTTACATATGCCATGTCATTCAACCATCACAATAGCTCTACAAGGCGGGTGATTCCATTATAGTGGAAAGGAGCAGTAAAGTGATTTTTATTAATCCGGACAGTAACAGAGCAGGACTCACATCAGGTCTTCTAACCTCAGTCTGGTTCTCTTCCCTCTCTCATAATAAAGGTAAAAACAAGCTCTTTTCAAGGTGCTCTGGAGATAATTGAGATAACAAAGGACAAGTGGTTTGATTTTCTTTGGAAGAAAGGTTCTTGAGAAACTTAACATTTGATTATTGTTCCTGCATTTTCAGTGAGGAGCAGCAGCGTGGGGGTGATGCCAAATATCAATCAGGCGATGAACAAATCAGTCATCTTCTGGGTAAGTGCGCACATCAAATTAGCATTTTAGGAGTGAGGCGGAGAATGAGATTTCTAATAAGTCTCTCTCCAAAACATATACCAGCTTTCAGAGACATTTCTAACGTCTAACATTCATAGGATTTTCACAAGAAAGTTAGTAATCCTAAAACTCTCCTAGGCTAACAGTGTTTTCTCTTAGAAATTGTAACAATAATAATTCTGAAGAAAGCAGTAAAGTTCACTTCCTTATTTTCCAATTTCACATACCCCACAGTGGTCATACGTGGGATGTTGTTGATTTCTAAAGAAAAAGCTTGCTTTAACCTGTGGAATTTTTACAAGGGTGGAAACTTACAAAAGATGACTACTCAGTGAACTCAATAAGCCATCATTCACCACAGACATAAGAAAGCAAGATATGACCTTTCACCTTGAGTATGACCTTTAAAATGACCTAGACACATGGAAGGATAGGTGGTAGTGATAGAGGCCGTCTTTTTCTTGTCGATTCAACTTTTATTCTTCTCTTGAAATTAGGGTAAAATTTTTAAATTATTTTTATAGTGCTTGACATGTTCCATTAATTTTTTCCAGCTTTATTGACATATAATTGACCTATAGCATTGTATAAGTTTAAGGTGTTGAATGTGATGATTTGACTCACATATATATTGCGAAACGATTACCACAGTAAGGTTACTTAACACACCCTTCACCTCACATAATATAATTTTTGTGTGTGTGGTGAGAACATTTACATATATAATACAATATTGTTAACTATATTCACCCTGAATACTAGATCACCAGAACTTATTAATCTTATAACTGAAAGTTTGTATCCTTTGACTGACCTCTCTCATTTCCCTCTACCTCCTAGCCCCTGGCAACCACCATTCTACTCTCTGTTTCTATGAGTTTGCCTTTTTTTTTTTTTTTAGATTCCACATATAAGTGAGATCATACGGTATTTATCTTCTCTGTCTGACTTATCCCACTTAGCATAACAACAACATTTTGTAGTATGGAGCTCTGACACTTACTAGCTCTGTAATTTTAGGCAAGACCATCTCTTTAACCCTTAAGCCTCAGTTACCTTATCTGTAAAATGGGGACAGTAATAATACCAACTGGATCATAGCAACTACCATACATCAGATACTGGTAGAAAGCTGGAGATGCAGCATATAACAAGACAGTCAAGACCCTTAATCCTATGGAGCTTATGTTATAGAGGTACTCAATAAATTGTTTATAATTATATTATTACTGTTATTTATATTTTTTGTTGATTGGAATTTGGTCCTATTTTTCCATATCATATTTTCCTTAGAAAAGATTTTGTCTTTTTCAACAGAAATATTTTTCTTGCTTAGATAGTGAATTTTTTTTTAACTGTTGTTAAAAGTAATGGGTATGAGTTGCCTTATAGACAAAAAACAAAGGTGAAATTTTCTATGCAGGCCAGGCCTGGCAATTTCCTGAGGTCGAAGAATACTGGAGAGGTATAAGGTCTTCTTAGAACAATCTCTGAAGAAAGCATGCTTATTACTGAGTGTACAGGGAATGTTTTGAGTAGAAAGGATGCTGGAAGCATCAAGGGGCCCTGTGGCTGTGGCCTCTGAAGAGACGTGGATGGATATGCCTAGGAAGGGCCAGGCCTAGAGGTGCCCTCAGACACGTGTAGCTGAGGAGAACCTCCAGGAACATGACGTATACACGTGCTTGCGGTGGCCCTCTCCAGTTGTCTGCTCTGAGAGGGACCCTCAAAAGGTAGACTGACCACTCACCTATGCAGGCTTGCATAGACCCACCCACCTCACAGCTTCTCTTTGGGGCCCAAGCAGACTTCTCTGCTTCTAAGGCATCTGGACAGTTTCATCTGGACACTCCTACATGGCTCCAGGACCTTCTTCCATAAGTTTGCACATCACCTCAGCCCAGTCTTTATTGCTGGAATCAAAGCTTTGAAACAGAGGACACAGGGATGAAGATTTAACTTCCAATTCACCTCTGCATTTATTTATTAACAAAGATATTCCTAATTAATCTTTTTTATAAATGGGTAAACATTCTCACAGTTCATAAAGTTTTTTAAAATGGATAAACATTTTTAGAACTTCAGAACAATAAAATTTTAGAGATGGAGGGATATTCGAGCCAATTAATCCAACCTCCTTTGTTCAGAGCTGAGGAAAAGAGGGTTTGGAGAAGGGAAGGGACACTTCCGAGATCCTGTGACTAATATCTGGGAAATCTGGGACGATGAACCAGGTCCTCTGACTCCTAATCTAGTGCTCCTTCCACCTCTTGATCAATTTACAACCTGGAGCAGGAAATTTGACTATCCTTCTAATCTCCTCCCAACTTGTGCAGCTACAAAAATAGATACAATCTGGAAGCCCAGCCATGCCAAATATTGTGGCAGACTTCCCAGCCTCACTCTCCTCCTCCCCCAGCTGATGAGAAGTTGAAGCTCCATAACACTCTTGCTAGAAATTTGAAAATTATTTCTCCTTTATTCTTTCTTATATCTAAATCCCACTGCCCAACCAGGTTCAAAGACCACTCAGGATCCACTATTCAGAGAGGAGGGATCAGATAGATCATCAGATAAACACAGTCCCCTGTTTTAGATTCTATAAATTTAAAATATATGAAACAATTGTGAATATTTATATTTTAAAAAGACCCAGACTAATGATGAAGAAAAACATGAAGTCTTCAAGGGAAACCTATGTGGCTGCATGAGGTCTTTCTCCAGAGAGGAAAGGCTAAAAAGAAGTTGGACTTATTAAAAGATTAATTTCAAATGGTGGCTGGATCCTAAGAGAGAAGCATCCTAGAAACAAAAGACAAGAGCATTTGAACATAGATGGAAGTTGAATTTGAGAAACTGTTCTCCTTCATGCTGATACTTGACAGCAAAATGGAAAGAGTACATGGAGATATATGTACAAGGATACTCATTGCAGCATTATTTGTATTAGAAAGAAATGGAAATAATCTATATCTCCTTCCACAAGAGACTGGTTAGAATAAATTACAGTGCCTCTCTACTGAGGAATATCATGAAGCTGTTTAGAAACAGAAGGTTAAGCTATATGTTCTAACATAGAATGGTGTCCAACATACATTAAGATACTACACAGTAAAAAATAAGTCACAGTATTATATAGTATGATCCCATCTGATCTAACAGGAAATGTATACATTTGTATATGAGCAGAAAATTTCTAGAAGAATATGCAAGAAAATTATTTGCCAGGAAATACTAATAGGAAGAGAGAGAGCATGAGAGGCTTTTATTTGTCATCTTTCATCCTTTTGATGTTAAGGTTTTACCATGAGAATAGATTCCTTCTAATATCTTTTCTATAAACCACAAAAATCTAATATTTTTTTAAACCCACAAAAATCATCCAGAATTGATTTTTTTCTCATAAATTTTAATTTATTAATAACTCTACCACAACATATGAAATAATGAATATAAGAGAAATATCCAGTGCTCTTCACCGAATTCCTCTTTTTCTTCCTTCCTGACGACTTTAGCCCTTTATCCTCTCCATCCTTGCCATCACCATGTGCAACTTAGAAGGCTGACACCATGTAAAATTCCACAATCACATGCTTTGTTGGCCTCTTGCACACACCCCTGATTCATTCTACATCAGCCACCAGCCTTTGACTACTTGTTGGACCTCGTTGTGATACCTAGAGCTAGAACGTGGAACTTCCTTTCTCTGGTCAGAGCCCAGAAAGCTATGATCACAAAGCTATGGCACAGATGCTCCAGCAAGTCCAACCAAATCATCCTTATTCTCCTTTTTGGTAAAAGTACAGATCAGGGAATTTCCTTAGTGGGTGCCAGTGAACTGCAGCAAGGCATTTGCCCAAGTATCTGCAACATACTCGTGGACCTACATAGAGTGGATTGAAGGGGACAGAGCTACAGATTTAACAAAAATGTCCACAAGGTATAGATTACTGATGATGGCAACCTGTATGGAGGCACCTAAATGTCTACAAAGTAGTCCAGATTTGGGCCCTTTCTTTCTTTTGCTGGCGAGGAGGGGTATTTTAAAAGATAATTTGGGGGGTGCTTTTCTTGCTCAACCTATTTATCAATGATTTGGAAGAAGACTGGAAAGCCAGGTTTTCAATATTCACTAGCTTTTCACCCATCACACTAATTTTCCTTTTCCTCCCATTTTGTGAAAGCATTCCAATCTCTGAACTTGAAAAGGTATGAACTGGATCATTTCTTTTCTACGTTAACAACTTGCCTTTCTGCATACCTACATACTTTATGATTCCATTTATATGATGTTCTGGAAAAGGTAAAACTATAGAGATAGAGAATAAGGGTTAGGGGTGGGAGGAGAGATTGACTACAAAGCAGCAGCATGAATGAATATTTTTGGAAGATGAAACCCTCTGTGTCATGATTGTGGTGGTGGATACTATGCATTTCAAAACCCATAGAACTATAAACCATAAAAGTATGATTTTTACTGTCTGTAAACTTTAAAATAAATTTTAAAAAACCTTGCTTTGTCATTTTGACATCCTAATATCTATAGTAATATTAATAAATACTGATAATAATATTAATAATACATATAAAAATGAATGCTAGCTCCTCAGTTCAACAGTGTATTTACCATTGAAAAGGTAAAATTCCTCTGGTTTCGTCAGTGCTGGAGTTGAAATAGCTGATTGGAAATATACATCATGTCATCTTCTGCTCCCTGCCTCCCAGTTTCATCTCCAGCCATTGCTCTTTCCTCTCACTTCACATTCCCAGTCATAAATATACCAGCTTGCTTCTTGCTCCTGTGCTTTTGCACAAACTCTTAACTGATAATGCCTTTGCCCTGTCATCTCCCTCCATCAACCCTGAAAACCCTTCAGCCTTCAAAACCCAACTCAGCCATCAGCTTCTTGGGAAAGGCTTCCCTGACTCCTGGTACAAATTGTGCTTATTTCTATGACCACCCCCATGATGCTGGACTGTGAATGTGTACCAATGTACCACTCATCCCATTATCACCCCATTAAACTGAGCTCCCGGAGGGTAGATGCTGAGTGTTCTTATTTGCTTCTGAATCCCTAGAATTCAGCACAGTGTTGGGTACATAATCCAGCACTCAATAAATATTTGTAGACCTTAAATAATTTTAAACAACTCATGTTTTTTGGGTGTTTTTTTTTTTCTGATTAGGCAAACTAAATCACTAATTATGTGTTTGAATGAGAGGGCATTTTTCCAAAAAAAAAAAAATTCCCTAACAACATAATCATCTTCCCTTTTCCAACATTTTGTTACCACTTGGGAACAATTTCATATATTAAGAGGATACAGTCAGCAGCAATCCATTTTATAGCATGTTTTACAAGATATTTCCATATCTCATTTTAGTCAATTTCCTTCTCATTTTCAAGTACTGGTGTAAATAAGCTTGCCACACCTTTATGGAGTAATTCCTAATTACTGCCGTCCCTTATACTTAAGAGGACGAGTGCTTTTGACTTCAGCTGGGGCTTATCCTGCACCTGAAAGCAAAGGGAGAGATATGGGTAGACCACACAGACTCTCTTAAAGGGACTGTGATACATTGCTGCAAGAATCTCAGACTAGTGTTTACAGTAAAACCCATGTGCCTTGCTCAAATACTAAGGGATCTGAAGGGATTGGAGGGAGGGATTTCCAATCCCTGTATTCTGTATTCACCAAAGCTGATCTCATTCCCTGGCTCCGGTAACAGGATAGGTCAAAGACATCTGGCTGTTTCAGGCAGGGATTTTGACAACGGCTGGGATGAACCCTTGCCTCCAATGAGACTGTAGCAGGCTGGGTCTGCAAGGAGAGCTGCCACCCTTGCTGTCACGCTTGTCTGAGTCAAGGCTAGACAAGAGTCTGCCTGGAGCTGGGGTTGTGGGCAGATTGCTAGAGGTCTGGATAGGGTGCAAGTAATGGCAAGGCCAAGGCTGAGGGGACGGGAACATGGCTCGGGGGCCTTGGCAACACCACTCATGAACACACTATCTGAGAAGAAGACTGGCATAGGAACATGTGCTGTCACATCTCTCATCCTCAATTTCCCTGTCAAAGATGGAGGATTAGAACCAGTGATTTCTAAGGCTCCCTTCTTGACCCTGGTGTAGGTAAAATGGCTTGGTCACAAGCAAGGTCGGCAGGAGCAGAGGGCAAGGCAGCTCAGAATTCATGGTGAGCTGGACTTCATGCTGAGCTAGAGAAAGACACAAGATAAGAGCAGCCCCCAGGGCTTCTTGGATGGCTCCTGAAGCTCCCTGCTCCAGTAAGCCTCGGGGAAGCTGGCTCCTGAACTGGCCAGGTTTCCCAGGCCAGCTAACAAGCTACCTGCTTAGAGGATATATATTTGCCCAGGGAAAGGCGTTCAGAGGCCCTCGGAGCTGCACACGAGTAATGCACGAAAGAATGCCAGGGGCAAGACAGGCATTTCTCAGCACAGTTGCTCGCTCCAGTCCACGCTGGCCCCAGGCTTGGTAGAGTCTCTCCACCCCCTTTTAAGCTCCGCTCCATCCTCCCCTCCCTCCAGTGTATGCTTCATTAGCGAGCAGCGCACGTGGTAGACATACAGCAACTTTAGAGTCTAAAGCCCTGGATTTGAGCCTCAGCCCTGACTGCTGTGCATTTATGTGACCTTGCGTAGATTCTCTTCCCTACGTAAACCTCAATGTTCTCCACGTGTAAAATGGAAATTATATCACCCACCTCGAGAGATATTCCCATGATTCAAATCAGATCACTAAATAGCTGTGCTCTGTAAACGGAAACACCAGATAGACCTAAGCCATTAGCCATGTCCAATTATTTTGGGAAATTGTTGGGGTCTAAATGATGCATTAATAAAACCAGAGCTGGAGAGAAAGCCTCTCTAGGCTCTGTGCAGACTTGCTGTCTCCTATGGGTCATCTGGCGATTCCCCCAACCCTCCCCTCCAGCCTTCCGGGCTTGGCTGTGGGGCCAGCCAGCCACTAACAGGATGGCTTGCTGCTCAGACCAGACAGTCCCCAGGGTTGGAGGCTTGTGCCTGTCAGCCTATCAGTTGGCACACTGACAGACAAGGAATCCGGCCAATAAATGTCTAGGCGGGATGGTACCAATTCTCAAATCTGGCGATTCAGTGCAGTGAATCCAAAGGGGTAACAGGCAATACTAAATGCCAGAGGTCTGGTGGGCCACAAACCTTAGAACTTCAAGGCCATGGAGTATTATGGAAGGGAGGTGGATCTGCGGAAAGAGCACGCCATTCCTTGTGCATAAGACAGTGTGCTGAAACTTTGAGTCCCAGAACACTGGAATACCAAGCTCCACTCTGCTATTTCCTGGCTATGTATCCTTGGCCAGAGCACTTAACTTCTCTGAGCCTTGGTTTTCGCATTGTACAATGGGTATTTCAATGATAATATTCCAGTCGTTAATATTTACTAAAGGTATATTATGTGTCAGGCACTGCTGTTTCATGTCCTCCGTGGGTATAACACATGCAACCTGCTTCTCAGGATTCTTCCGAGGCAACTGGCTAAAGTACCTGATAGGCTAACAGGCACTCGACAAAGATGAGCTTCCTCTCTGCACCCCTTATCCTTATGTCCCACAAAACCCTACTGCTCTAGTGCAGCAATTTCTTTATTCTTTGTGAATCCAGCTCCACCACTTAGCAGCTGTGTAGCCTATGTATTGTAGTTACTTAACCACTCTGAACCTCACTTTTTTAAAAATAAGGTAAAACAATGAGCGATGACCTCATAGAGTTGTGGGAATGAAATGAGATGGAGACAAAGTGCTTAATGCAATGGCCACACATAGTAAATTCTCAATGAATATTCGTTGCTTTAATGGTTTTTTATCACCCCTCATATTTGTGTCACGTTTTTCACTATATGAAGCACTTCCACATCTGTTAACTCTTCGGATTTGTACTCTGTGAGGCAGACAGGGCAAGAATTATTATTCCTATTCAACAAAGAAATGGAGGCTCGGAATTGTGGAGTGACTTACTCGAGGTCACATGGTGAATAAGTAGTGGAGATGAAACTTAAACCCAGATCTTCCTCCTCTAAGCCCAGTGTTTTTCCCCTTTAAGAAGCTGCTGAGAGGCCACTGCCAGAGCCAACCCCTCCAAGTTGGTCCTTTGGCCTGAAAAGGAATCCCATCTGTGTGGCCAGTGGTGGTTGACAGTGGTGAATGTCGGGGCCCCAAGTGAGTCCAGAGTCTCCATGGCTGCTCTATAAATGGAGGCCCATCCCAGGCAACTAGAGGCCCTTGAGGATAATTTCTGGCAGGGACATGGCTGTCAGTGAAAACAATTCCTGCAGAGCTTGGAAGTCCTCAGACATTTCAGGGTCCCACAGAAATTGAATGCAAAATCATATGCATAAGTGTGCCGGGTTTTTTTCTGGGTAGAAGGTCCGATGCTTTTATCAGATTCTCAGAAGCATCCCTGATCCACGGAAGGGAAAGAACAGTTGTTATAAGCTGCCACTTTGACTTCCACGCTGAATTACCCTCTTCCAAGTCCTGTTCCCTGGGGGTGGCTTCTGTGAACCATGACCATGACCAAAAGAAATAGCCACCCTCTGTTTGCCTTGCCTGGCATGGCCTTTATTTTCTTGTTTATATTTACCAAATTTACTTTAGTGAATAGAGAATACCTTTATAGTCACTTGAAACAACAAAGTTTTTTTTTTTAAGTTTTAAGTCCATTACTTAACCCAAGAAACAAGAGTTAACATAAGCAGGGTTTACCACTTTGTCTCGACAAACACAATTTAGATGTGCTGTTCCTAATGAAAACCAAAGCAGAGCAAATAATTAAGTTAAGAACAACAGCAACAATTTAGTAGTTTGCCAATTAGCAATTCACTCCAACATGTATTGAGTAAACGCTGAGCTCACAGAACACTATGCTTAGTGCTCCTAGTTTAATTGGCCTCCCTGCAACACTTAGCATGGCTGGCCTCTGTCATCTACACCACCACCTTCCCTTGGTCTTGGTGACACACACTTCTCTGACTACCCGTGGGTTCCTTGTGCACATTCTTGTGCTGGTTCTTCTTCCTCTGCCTTCTCCATAGATATTGGCTCTACCCACCTGCCCCTTGTTATCTGGCTGGCTGGCTCCCTGATGAGTTCATTGGCTTGCACAACTTTATTTACCATTTCTATCCTGATGATTCCCAAATCTGTAACCCTAGCCCAGATATCTTGAAAGAATTCTAGATCTATAAAGCCAACCTCCTACTGGACGCCTCCATCTGAAGGTCCCACAGACACAGACATTCAAACTCGACATGTCAGAAGCTGAACTTCTTATCCCCAAGGTCAACCCACCTCCAAATCATGATTTTCCTCTTGTGCCTCCTACTAGTGAATCCAAGCAAGACCCAGGGATATCTTTCCTACTGTCACATCCAGTGATCTTATACATGTCAGTTCTTCCTCAGCACCTTCATTAACCTTCAAATACCTTGGTTATTCTACTAACTTCGCTCACCTGCATGAGGACAACAGCATTCTAACAGGTCTTTTTGCCTCCATTCTTGCCTGCTTCGAGCGGTTGATATTTAAGCAGCAGCCAGAGTGATTTTCCCAAAATGCAAACTAGATCATGTCAGTCTGTCTACAACTCTTCAATGGCTCACCAGTGCCTGAAGGATAAGGTTCAAACATCTGAGAATGTCTTACAAGCTTCTCTGTCTCCAACACCCACCTCTCTGCCTACTTCTCTAGACTCCATCTACTGCCACCTGTATTAGTTAAGATTGAGGTTCCAGCTGCTAAAACAAAGACACAATATCACAGTTGCTTTTAAACAAGTTAGGCAATTTTCTCTCTGTTATATAGCAATCCAAGCATAAGCAATTCAGGACTGATATAGGAACCCCGATTTCTTCTATCCCATTGCTCTACTATCCTACTATGCAGCTTCCATCTAAGGTGGTTGATCTTGTTCTTACCATCACTTCCTTTTTCAACCAACAGTGAAGGGCTAAAGGGACAAGGGTAGGATCCAGAAGAGGTAATATATTACACTTACACCCAACCACATCCCATTGGCCATTATTAAGTTAGTTACCTACACTTGGCTTCAAGGGTAGCTACGACATGTAGTATTTTGCTGAGTAGCCACGTGCTGACTCATTCTTGTTTTGACTTAAGATTTTGTAACCACTGAGAAGCTTTTCTCTTCCCACAGGATGGTGTCTTCTCCCAAAGAACTTGCTATACTCGATTTTAATTGTTTACCTATCTGTTTTCCCACTGCATCTTGTTCATCTTTGTTTCCTTGATGCCTAGCATAATGCCTCCTGCATAACAGGTTATAAATATTTGTTGGTTGGATTAATGGAAAAAAATTAACTAAAATTAGGACTCAAATTATATATACACAGTATGAACTTAACTATGGAAAAAACCCCACCAAACCAAACAAATATAAACACCAACATAAAAAGAGTCTTGAATGGAAACATGTCAAAATGTTAACAGAGGTTGCTTATAGGCAACAAGATTATGGTGGTTTCTTTCTGCTTCTAGTAATATTATTTTAATTGGGGGGAAAATAACATTAAAAACAAAGGGGGACATTTTGCTCCTTTTAATTCATATTAAGATCTTTATAAGTCTCACTTAAGAATGATAATTATATTGCTTTTGAGTCATTATTCTTCCAAAACACCAAGGTGCCAACTTGGGATGAATTTTTTTTAGGTTAACATTTTTTTTTTTTTTTTTTTTAATAAATTTATTTATTTATTTATTTTTGGCTGTGTCAGGTCTTTGTTGCTGTGTGCGGGCTTTCTCTAGTTGCGGCGAGCAGGGGCTACTCTTCGTTGCGGTGTGCGGGCTTCTCATTGTGGTGGCTTCTCTTGTTGTGGAGCGAGGGCTCTAGGAGCGTGGGCTTCAGTAGTTGTGGCATTCAGGCTCAGTAGTTGTAGCTCGCGGGCTCTAGAGCACAGGCTCAGTAGTTGTGGTGCATGGGCTTAGTTGCTCCGTAGCATGTGGGATCTTCCCGGACTAGGGATCGAACCCGTGACCCCTGCATTGGCAGGCGGATTCTTAACCACTGCGCCACCAGGGAAGTCCCTAGGTTAACATTTAAAGTTAACAATCACCAAGTCCAGCCTGGTCATTTTATAGGTGGGAAAAAAAAAAGGTCCAGGGAGAAGAAGAGGCCTCCATGTATATGGTCTTTTTAAAATTATTGTGGTAAGAACACTCAATGTGAGATCTATTCGCATCACAAAATCTCAAGTGCACACTTTTAAGTATTGCTGACTATAGGCACAATGTTGTACAGCGGAGCTCTAGAACTTATTTATCTTGTGTACTTGAAACTTTACACCCACTGAATAGCAACTCTCCATTTCCCCCTCCCCTTAGCCCCTGGCAACCATCTTTCTACTCTCTGTTTCTATGAGTTTGACTACTTTATATACCTCCTGTAAGTGGAACCATGTAGTAGTTGTTTTTCCATGGCTGGTTAATTTCATTTAGCGCAATGTCCTTCAGTTTCATCCATCTTGTGGCAACTGGCAGGATTTTCTTCTTTAAGACTGAATAATATCTCGTGTGTATATACCACATTTTCATTATCTGTTTATGCTGGACATTTAGGTTGTTTCCATATCTTGGTTATTGTGAATAGTGCTGCAATGAATATGGGTATGCTAATATCTCTGAGAGATCCTGATTTCAAGTTTTTTGAATATATACCGAGAAGAGAGATTCCTGGATCACACAGTAGCTCTATTTTTAGTTTTTTGAGGGACCTCCATATTATTTTCCATAGCAGTTGCACCATTTTACATTCCCACAACAGTGTACTAGGGCTTCAATTTCTTCACACCCTCACCAGTACTCATTACCTTTTTTGTTGTTGTTGTTGTTAATAACCATCCAAACAGGTATGGGGTGATATCTCATTGTGGTTTTGATTTGCATTTCCTTGATGTTTAGTAATGTTGAACATCTTTTCATGTGCCTGTTGGCCATCTGTAAGCCTTCTTTTGAGAAATGTCTATTCAAGCCCTCTGCCATTTTTTAATCAGTTTTTTTGGTTTTGTTTTTTGCTATTGAGCTGTAGGTGTTCCTTATATATTTTGGATATTAACCCCTTATCAGAGATATGGTTTAAAAATATTTTCTCCCATTCTGTAGGTTACCTTTTCCCTCTGTTGATTGTTTCCTTTGCTGTGCCAAAGCTTTTAAGCTTGATGTAATCCCACTTGTTTATTTTTGCTTTTGTTGCCTGTGCTTTTGGTGTCATATCCAAAAAATCATTGTCTAGACCAATATCATGAGCTTTTCCCCTATGTTTTCTTCTAGGAGATTTCTAAAAATTCATGTTTTATATCTACACCTTTAATCCATTTTGAGTTGATTTTTGTGTATGGTGTAAGATAAGGGACTAATTTCATTTTTTTGCATACAAATATCCAGTTTCCCTAACACATTTACTGAAGATACGATTCTTTCCCCATTATGGAAAGAATGGCACCCTTGTTGAAGATCAGTTTACTATATGCGTGTGTGTTTATTTCCGGGCTCTCTATTCTGTTCCATTGGTCTATGTGTCTGTTTTTATGACAGTACCTTACAGTTTTAATTACCATAGATTTGTGATATATTTTGAAATCAGGAAGTGTGCGGTCTCTAGCTTTGTTCTTCTTTCTCAGGATTCCTTTGGCTTTTCAGGGTCTTTGGTGGTTCCACATGAATTTTAGGATTGTTTTTTCTATTTCAAAAAAAAAATGTCATTGGAATTTTGATTGGGATTTCATTGAATCTGTAGATCACTTTGGGTAGTATGGATACTTTAACAGTATTAAGTCTTCCAAACCATGAATACAGAATGTCTTTTCACTTATTTGTGTCTTCTTTAATTTCTTTCATCAATGTTTTATAGTTTTCAGTGTACAAGTCGTTCACTTCTTTGGTTAAGTTTATTCCTAAGTATTTTATTCTTTTTGCTGCTATAGTAAATAGGATTGTTTAACTAATTTTTTTTTTGGATAATTTGCTGTTAATATGTAGAAATGAAACTGATTTTTATATGTTGATTTTGTATCCTACAAATTTAGTAAATTCATTTATTAGTTTAAGCTGATTAACTTGTGGCTCTGGATGTATCAGGCTTGGTTTTATCCTGTAGGGAATGCCTTTGATTGATATTTTAAAATTTCAATTTTTCTCATTTTCAGTCATGATGAACTGCTAGTCTAGAAACAATGTATCCCACTGTGTGCATGGCTCAATTTGGTGCCTTGGCCAGCTCATTGGAAATAAATGATGAAATGTCCTAGTGGCCTATTACAGATGCCACCCCATCACAGCATCCTGAGACAAGGCCATTTGTCTGCAGCTTTTCTAGGAAGAGGCCTCTGGCCAGATGTATTTCTTTTTGACATGATTGTGGAGGCCATTTTGTGGTGATTAAAAAAATATATGAGTTTATTCTTCTTTCCACTTAGCTCTTTACCCATTGGTTATGCAGGCATATAGAGGGCACAGAGGGGCAAGTCATTTTTTAAAGTAGTTTAAAATCGAACAAATTCAAGGAGAACTGGAGGCTTGTCTTTCCATCTCTTTCTTGTTTGCCATGCTCCCAGAGCATGGCTTCCTCAGCGTAAGCACACCATGAACATGCCTAGCTCAGCATCTTTTCTCACAGCTTCCTCTGTCTCTTGAATTCTCTCCCCCAACCTCCAAACCCAATGGTTCTGCCTCCTCCAGGAACCCTTCTTGATCTTCCTGGCTCTCTCTGGTTTCACTTGTCTCAGAACTCCTAGCTCATGTTCTATGTACATGTGCCACTTCTTTTGCACTTCCCATATATACCTAAGGTTGTAATAAAATTTTTCATGTGAATCTGCTGTGTTTCTCCAGATGAGGCTTTCCTTGAGGCAAGGGCCATGTCTGATTCATCTCCATTTCTTTAGCGACTTGCATTCACTAAGCACTCAGGAAATTCTGGTTGAATCAATAAGATCAGCCAAGATCCAAGCCTTGAGGGCAGCTTTACTCTGGGATTTGAGTCAAGATTTCTTTTACAGCTAACCCAGAGCATCCAGCTATTATCCATAGGTCTTTTGAAACAAGTCACCGTTCTAGACCCTCATATTGAGGGAAAGTAGAAAAAGGAGTGTGGAACCGATGGGGAGGAGTCCTGGGTGCAACTCCAATCTCATTCATCGCTAACTGAATGAGTCATTTCATCTCGTGCAAAAATTGTTTGTTTTTTCCAACTGTAAAATAGTTGTTATTGCACTTCATAGGTTCTAAGGATTCAATGAAGTAGTATACCCAAAAGAGCCTGCAGGCAAGTTAAAACACAAAATGCTTACTTTGTGCTTGTGTAAATATTACCTTTTTCCTTCTCTATTTACAGGCATCACTATTTTTCTGTTCTCTTTCCATCCATGTCTGACCTATCCACAACATTACTATTCACAAAATTCACCCTAGCACAAGATGCTCTTGCCTATAGCAAACAGCAGCCTCTACAAGTTCAAATTTTATAACTGCAAACGGAGTCATTCAAAAATACCAGGGTCAGGGCCACGGCTGGCATCTACAATGAGTGTCCAGAAGGAGTGATAAAAATCAAATGACCTGGGCTTCCCTGGTGGCGCAGTGGTTGAGAATCTGCCTGCCAATGCAGGGGACACGGGTTCGAGCCCTGGTCTGGGAAGATCCCACATGCCACGGAGCAACTGGGCCCGTGAGCCACACCTGCTGAGCCTGCACGTCTGGAGCCTGTGCTCCGCAACAAGAGAGGCCGCGATGGTGAGAGGCCTGCGCACCGCGATGAAGAGTGGTCCCCACTTGCCACAACTAGAGAAAGCCCTCGCACAGAAACGAAGACCCAACACAGTCATAAATAAATAAATAAATAAAAGAACGCGAATTTCTTAAAAAAAAAAAAAAAAATCAAATGACCTCTCTATTGTTATAGTCAATATGCCCTGGAGGGATTTATCTTAGCAGTAGGAATGTCTAGGTGGTAACAATAAAAGGGGATATGCAAATGGAATTGGTGCAAATTATACTGGGTATCCTGTGTGAAGATCCAGTGTTTATCTCCTTTGGTTCACAGTGCTGCCAGCACACCAGCATCCCACATTTCCTTACCTATGGCTAAGTAAATAGGGCCTGGTCATACAAACAGAGCATGGATCCTTCATCTTTCCACCATTTGATATGTAGAATTTATATAATGTGAGTGTTCACCTTATCTCTTGATTCTAGACATGGGAGAGCTCATATATGAGTCTAAGAGAAATATCCTTGGTACCAAGATGCCAGGAGGGCCAGATCTATGTGGAGCTTTCCTGGGGCTTTTGTATAATGCAATGCACCCAGAGTCCAGAAGAAAATATTATTGGGTGAGACCTTGAAAGACAAACACCTCTGAACTGGGGGCAAAGGTCACAGTGACAGCTGGTTCTTCCTGTCTCTCCTACAATTACCACGTCTCATGGGTGGAGTGGCATTGAACCTAGAGGGAAACAGGAAATCTTGCTATAGGCTATGGCTTCTCTGCTCTCCTGCCATGTCTTCTTCACTTCTCTCTTCTTAACCACAGTCTGCCAAGTCAACCATGAACAGCCATGAGCCTTCTATCTTAGAGTCATTGTAACCCCTTCCCCACATTTCTACCCAGTAGCTCACTTACAGATGCTTGTTCTCTGACTGGTTCCTTTCAGACAGATAACTTCTTAGGATTAGCTACAGATTTTAGACTTGACTTCTCTCCTCTAGCAAATAATGCACTGCAGGCCTAAGGCAAGTGAGGCACCCAGGTTCCTGGGACACTGCCCTTGCTAAGACTTCTGAGTATCCAGGTCCCTGATTTCTGAAAGAGAAAACTGGACACACATATCCTCTGCAATACATTTATAATCCCCTGTGAGATTCTCTCATTGGATCAGAGCTCAGTCTGATACTTTAGAAGAATATACTTTCTTTGTCACTAAATGAGGAGTGCAGTTGAGAAGAGCCTGGAGTTGGAACTGGCTGTAGGCTCAGCGAGGGTGGACAGTGACATGGCTGCTTAGCAAGTCTCCAGCAACATGGGCAGCCTTGGTAAATGAGAAGAGGTCAAATGAATGGGAGGGAAGCGGGCAGCCCCATTCTAGCCTTTGCTGGTCATTCCATAGCTGGATTACCACACTCCCCATTACAAGTCCCTTCATAGAAGACAGATAACCTGAGTCCACAATGGGAAGAGGAGCAGGGTGGCTAAAGGGTGGGACATATAACAGATCTGAAGAAACCGGGAATCTTTAGCTTGTAGGGAAGAAGGCATGTGAGGCTCTTTAAGAGCTGCCTCCAAATATCTGAAAGGTTGTCATTTGGAAATGAGATCAACCATGTTCTATGTGAAAACTAAAACCAACAGCTGAAGATAAGTTAATCTGGGCTCAGTGTTAAGTATCCCTTTCCTAACAAACAGAGCTGGTTATCAGTGGAAAAGACTGCCTTGTGAAGGAAGGAGGCCCCTACCAGTGGGAGTGTTCAAGCAGAGATTCGATAATAAGCCATTAAGAGCATGGTCTATGAGATTCCAACTTTTGGGACTCAAACCTAATGGCATCCAGTGGCCTTCTCAATTCCACAAACTTCTGATGCCAAGAGAGAGTATAGAACCTAATTCCAAAGAGCAGCGTTTCCCTCCACCTCCCTTTCTGTTCCCAGCACACTAATTTTCTCTCCTTCGGTGCTGGTAGGAAGCAGGACTCCATGAGAGGTGGTAAGTGAGACAAGGCTCTGCCCAGCCCTCTCAGCATGATTGGCAATTAGCTGGACTCCAGCCTTCCAGGACTCACAAGCTCTCAGCAGGTCGTGATACTCCACTGGTGCTTATTTAGAAGCCAGGGAAGGAGGCAGCCACAGGTAGCAGGGGCTTAATTCTGAACCCATGCTAACCAAACATTAACATTTGCATTTAAAAACAGAAGCAGGAAAAAGAGCAATGAAAACTCTACTCAATTAAAGCTGTTTGCAAATGCAAATATGCCTGACACGGAAGAGAAAGGGACTCCTGAGTGGCCACCCCTCTCTGCTGACATTTGTGACCAGACAGAAGAGGGGAGTGTATACATATGCTGGAAGAAGAAACCGGAGTGGGTTCGGGAGTGGAGGACGAGGAGGGACAGAAAGATAATTTTGTTCTATACCTTGAAACCTATAATTTCACTCTGACATGAAAATTAGCTCTGTAGCTAATTAGCTTCCTAATATCATTTGCTGCCATAGAAAGGATAAAAGTTTATGAATTTATGAACCTACCTGAAAAAGAAAAAAGGGCTGCAAGTTTGCAAGAGGGGATTAGCTGACTCAAATCACAGGGGCCATTTCAGGGGATTAGGCCTATCATTGCCTTTGTGCCCTGAAGAGCCCCAAGACTCAGGCCTCATGTTGTGTCTGCACACCATCACCCCCATGGCTGGCTTGGCTTCTCTGAGGAGCCCTCCAGTATTTGGAAAGGGTCTCCTTGTACTGTGCAGGACTCTAAGCTCTGCAGCTCCCGCCACTGGTCCTCATTGTGCCCTCTTGAGCCCCTGAGCACACTTTCCCTCCCGCTGCCCAGGACAAGCCTACTGTGACTTGAAGTAATTTGTGAATCAGGCCATGAGTCCACTTGGCAGCTGGCCTGCTTACCCTATCAAACATCCTCCCTTCACCTCTCTGGACTGTTCTAGCCCCCTTGGCCTTCCCTACCAAGATCAATGTGATCCACTTAGGTTTAGAGCCTTCTGGAAGCTTCCAGAACTCAGCCTGGCCTTGGGAAATCTTTTAGTTTTATTTTCTTTAAAATATAATTATAGTATGTCAGCAAGAAGGCAGAATATGAAGTTCTAACCCTCATGACTCCCACAGAAACATTGATTTTAACAACTACTCGTGGATGAGAATACCTTTATTAGAGTCTAAGAGTATAGCAGAGACGTTCCAGCACCTGGGCGGAGCATAAAATCCAAGAATAGGTGCATTGAAGAGTGTCAGAAGAGCAGTTTCCCTTTACCTATGCCAACCTTTCCCCAAGGTGGCCCAGCTCAAGTCCAAGAGAGAACCCCCTGACCCATGATTTCTCCCACAAGGGAAAGTGAGAGCAAAGTGAGTATCCAGCTTCCCCAGCCTTGCAGGACGCCGCCCAATATGCCCACTTCTGTCTCATCCCACCCAGAACACTGAGGGGATGGACACAGCTGAATCATCTGGGAACAGCTAGAAGCAGAGAAAAGGGGTGAGGGCTCAGAGCGACCAGCATGCATCTCTCAACAACCACCCACAGATTCTACTAACTAGTTTGCAGTCTCCATTAAGAGCCCTAGAACAGATCAACAAAACTAAAAGTTGGTTTTTTGAAAAGATAAAATTGACAAACCTTTAGTTAGACTAAAAAAAACTGAGAAGACTCAAATAATTAAAACTATAAACGAAAGATGAGACATTAAAACTGATTCCACAGAAACACAAAGGATCATGAGACTACTATGACCAATTGTATACCAATAAATTGGGTAACCTAGAAGAAACAGGTAAATTCCTAGACACATACAACCTACCAAGATTGAATCATGGAGGAAAAGAAAAGCTGAACAGACCAATAACAAGCAAGGAGATTAAATCAGTAATCCAAAACCTCTCAACTAAGAAAAGTCCGGGACCAGACAGCTTCACTGGTGAATTCTACCAAACATTTAAGGAACTAATGCCAATCCTTCTCAAACTCTTCCAAAAATTTGAAGAGAAGGGAACACTTCCAAACTCATTTTACAATGCCAGCATTATACCAAAGCCAGACAAAAAACATTACAAAAAAAGAAAATTACAGGCCAATATTCCTGGTGAACACTGATGCAAAAATCCTCAACAAGATAATAGCACACCCATTCAACAACACATCAAAAGGACCATACATCATGATCAAGTGAGATTTATCCCTAGAATAAAGATTAGTTCAATGTATGCAAATCAGTAAATGTAATATACCACATTAACAGAATGAAAGATAAAAATCATATGGTCATCTCAATAGATGCAGAAAAAGCATTTGACAAAGTTCAACATCCTTTCATGATAAAACCTCTCAAGAAATTAGGTACAGAAGGAACGTACCTCAACCTAGTAAAGGCCGTGTATGACAAGCCCATAGCTAACATCAGACTCAGTGGTGAAAAGGTGAAAGTTTTTCCTCCAAGATCGGGAACAAGATGAGGATGTCCACTCTTGCCACATCTATTCAACCTAGTCCTGGAAGTCCTAGGCAGAGCAATTAGGCAAGAAAAAGAAATAAAATGCATCCAAATCAAAAAGGAAGAAGTAAAATTGTCTGTGTTTGCAGATGACATGATACTATATATAGAAAATTCTAAAGAATTCACCAAAAAACTGTTAGGATTAATAAATGAATTCAGTAAAGTTGCAGGATTCAAAATCAATATACAAAAACCAGTTGTATTTCTATATACTAACAACAAATTATCCAAAAAAGAAATTAAGAAAACAATCCTATCTATAATAGCACCCTCTCCCCAAAAATACTTAGGAATAAACTTACCCAAGTAGATGAAAAACTCTGTACACTGAAAACTATAAAACACTGATGAAAGATCCAGCAATCCCACTTCTGGGTATATATCCAAAGGAAATGAAATAAGTATCTTGAGACATCTGCACTCCCAAGTTCATTACAGCATTATTCATAGTAGACAAGATACGGAAACAACCTAAGTTCCATTGACAGGTGAATGGATAAAGAAAATGTGATATATATATGTATATATATACACAAATGGAATATTATTCAGACATAGAAAAGAAGGAAATCCTGCCATTTGTGACAACATGGATGAACCTGGATGACATTATACTAAGTGAAATAAACCAGACACAGAAAGACAAATACTGTATGATCTCATTTACATGTGGAATCTAAAAAAGTCAAACTCATAGAAACGGAGAGTATAACAGTAGTTGCCAGGGGCTGGGGGCTGGGGAAAATGGGGAGATGTTGGTCAAAGAATATAAACTTTCAGTTAGAAGATGAATAAATTCTGGGGATCTAATGTACAGAATGGTGTTTATACTTAACAATACTGTATTGTACACTTGAAATTTTCTAAAGAGTAAATCTTAAATGTTACCACCAGAATTAAAAAAAAAAAAAAAAAAGTAACTAAGGTAGGTGATGGATGTGTTAAGTAGCTTGATATGGTAATCACTTCACGATGTACATGTATAACAAATAACTTGCTTTAAAAATAAGCAAAGGGCTTGAATAGACATTTTTCCAAAGAAGACATATAAATCACCAACAAGTTCATGAAAAAATGCTCGACATCACTAATTATGGAAATGGAAATGAAAACCACAATGAGATATCACCTCATATCTATTAGGATGGCTATTAAAAAAAAATAAGATAAATGCTGGCAAAGATGTGGAGAAAAGGGAACCCTGGTCCACTGTTGGTGTGAATGTAAATTGGTGCCACCATTATGGAAAACAGAGCAGAGTTTCCTCAAAATATTAAAAAACAGGACTACCATATGATCCAGCAATTTTACTTTTGGGTATTTATCCAAAGGAATTGAAATCAAGATCTTGGAGAGATGCCTGCACTTCCACATTCACTGCAGCCTTGTTCATAGTAGCCAAGATATGGAAATAACATAAATGCTCACTGATGGATGAATATGTTAAAAAAATGTGGTATATACATACAGTGGAATATTATTCAGCCTTTAAAAAGAAGGAAATCCAGCCGTTTGCAAAAACATGGATAGATATGGAGGACATTATCCTAAGTGAAATAAGCCAGACCCAGAAAGACAAATACTTTATGATATCACTTATATGTGGAATCTAAAATAGTCAGTCATAGAAGCAGAGTAGAATGGTGGCTGCCAGGGGCTCGGAAGAGGAGGAAATGGGGATGTGAAGGTTAAAGGGTACAAAGTTTCAGTTACACAGGATAAGTAAGTTCTGGAGATTTACTATATAGCATAGTGACTTAGTTAACAATACTCTTTTGTATACTTAAAATTTGCCTAGGGAGTAGATCTTATGTTAAGTGTTCTTACCACAAAATAATAATAATAACAATAATAAGAATGGAGGTAGAAGGAAACTTTGGAGAGGATGGATATGTTTACAGCCTTGATGGTTTCATGGGTACAGCTTTTTATATGTCAATCATACCTCAATAAAGTGTTTTTTATAATATGTGTATAATTATAGTCACACTTACTAAGCATATATTATGGGCCACATATGTCATGTGCATTATTTCATTTACCCTTCACAGGAACCCTAGGACTTAGATGTTAGATTACTATTTCCACTTAACAGTTGAGAAAACTGAGTCTAAGAGAGGATAATTTACTTGCCAAAGGTTACAGACCTGGTAAATTCTATAGCCAGGATTTTGAACCCCGGCCTGTCATTTATTACCAATATCACTACCTCACACATGCAGGACCTTTCACAGCTTACTGATTATCACTGTCATTAGCTCTGTGAATTCTCTCATTCCCCAGGTGCGGGTGAAGAATGTGAGCCTCACAGAGATTGAGTGGCCTGCCCCTGTCCACAGTTGGCAATCAGCGGTTCTGGGGTTGGAACCCAGACTCTCTGCTCTGCGCTCTCTGTACCACAGCACACTGACATACACCTGCTAAATATTCTGTCCTAAAATTGTTTTCTTTTATTATGACTTCCATAAAACACAACCAAAAAAGGTAAACACGTGAGATTAACACAGAGAAATGTTGAATGACTGCCTGTAATTAAACTTATTTTTAAGACCCCTTTCCATGGGGCCCTAAACATGATGTAATTGCAGTCCAAGGTTTCCTACACACAGATAGATATCAGCTCCCGGCCACGTGTAAACACTAGGCTCTGGGTCCAAATGATCTCCATCTAAGACTCCTGGGGGTGGGAATCATTCAAAGGAGGCCATGAGGCTACAGAACCCTGCCCAGCTCTCCATCCATACAAAGCAATTTCCTGCCCTCCCTCCTATTTCTTGTCCCCCTGCCGGTCCCTCCCACTTTGAGGCTGGATTTGCCCCATGACTACAACTCCCACGCTGACCCCCAACCTAAGTTCTCCCGGGCTGGGGCCCATTAATGATTCCTCTTTGGCCTCCCAACCAGATCTGGACACTGTGCAGCATACTCCCTATAATCTGACCATACTCCTTCCCAGATATCTTGATACCTATAGTCTGGAGTGAACTCAACCCCAGATAAGACACTTCAAAGAATAATGTCATCCACTCATCTGATAAAGTCCATAATGCATAGAACCCCCACTGAGTAAAAGTGGACCCTTAGTAAAAGCCATTAATTAAGCTGAATTAAAAAAATATCAGGACTTCCCTGGTGGTGCAGTGGTTAAGAATCCGCCTGCCAACGCAGGGGACACGGGTTCGAGCCCTGGTTCGGGAAGATCCCACATGCTGCGGAGTAACTAAGCCCGTGCGCCACAACTACTGAGCCTGTGTTCTGGAGCCCACGAGCTGCAACTACTGAGCCTGCATGCCACAACTACTGAAGCCCGCGAGCCTAGAGACCATGCTCCGCAACAAGAGAAGCCACCACAGTGAGAAGCCTGCGCACCACAACGAAGTGTAGCCCTTGCTTGTCGCAACTAGAGAAAGCCCGCTCACAGCAAAAATGACCCAACGCAGCCAAAAATAAATAAATAAAAATAAATAAATTTATAAAAAAGAAAATCTATGTCAAGTTAGCACTCTTTCCAAATATCATTGTGAATTAGAGTTCTTTAAATGATTACATTCATTAGTTGTAACAAATTTATTTTGGGATGTCTTAAAGAACAGATTTGAAGATGAATCAACTAATGCTTCCTGATACTGAAATTGCTAAACTTCTCATGGAATATAAAAAGCAAATTTACTTTTAAAACATCCTCTTCCAGGTTATGGGGCTTAGGGGACTGATTGCAAGTGTTACTTGGCTACTTCTATAGAAAGGTTTGTGATATCCAATAATAGTACTCTTAAAGAATAATTAGCATCTTTAGAATAGGATTCATGAATATTACTCATCACAGCTTGTGGAATTCAACCAAACCACAGCCAAGGGACCAACGCCTGGTTGATATCCAGAAATAGCCAGACCTGGCAGTCTGGTCTGTGGCCTCAACAGTCCAAGCAAGGAGTGGAATAGGACTCAAGGGGGCATGGGAGTAAATACTTCCCACAGCATCCCAAAGATGGTCATCTGGCTCAAGTGACCCTAAAATTCAATTTTTCATTCCCAATAGTGCCCTTAAAAAAAGTCAGGCTTAATTATTATAATAAAGAAATCCAGTTTTGAAACTCTTGTGCCTTATTTAAGAATACTTCCCCACTTTCTGTTTTTATGTGATCTCTATTACACAGTTGAGTTTCACCCATTTTTGGTAATAATTTCTATCTTTCAAAACTTGTGCTGAACCTCTACTTTGCTCACAAATGAATGAGAGTCCCTGATCTCCAGGCAGCCTCTCCTTTTACCTCCCTGCTCTGTTAAACACTGCCATTCCCTTCCTAGTCCCTCCAAAGTGGGTTCCACCTAAAGTAGACTTGCTACTCCATCCTCTAGATGAGTCCCCCACTCATTTCTCTACGTATCTCCCACCACATCCTCATTTCCTCTGTGGACTTCAGATGCAGCTGACACATCTAAGCCCATTCTGGCAGACTGTCCTCAGAAAGGACTCCTTTGATTCTGCTGTCTCCTTGCTGTATCTGGTATTTAGCCTTAATGATTTTGTTTGCTTGTTTCATCTCATTCTATTCACTTCCCCCAACTCCTCTTGACAAGCATCATCTTGGTTTCTCCATCAATCACCAAACTCCTTTAGAAATATAATGGAAAGGAGGGTGGAGTGGGAAGGATGGCTTTTGAAAACCTGAATGCAAATGGCATTGCTAACAAGCTGTGTGACCTAAGGAAAATCACATAGCATCTCTGAGCCTCTATTTGCTGGTTTGTAAAAGGGAGATTATCACCCCAATTAACCAGGGTTGGAATACGATGATCATGAAATGATGAAAGGGAAGGAGCTCCATAAATCACAAAGAACTGTCCAGAAGTAAACTGTTATTCTCCTAGCAACATCCCTGCAGCTGTTAGCAGCTGTATAATTCTTCCACCCACAGGACCCAATGTTCTCATCTCTTCTCTTGAAAACTTACTCCAGGGAGGCCTGTCCCAATGACCCCAGTTTTAGTTTCATAGGAGGTGCAGCTGGGTCCTCACCCATTGCAGCAAGGCTCTAAGTTTGCTAGTGGTCTGCCACATAGATAATTTCTTAAAATGTCCCCATGACACATCTTATTCCTTCTCAGTCCCTGGAGAAAAGCACCTGGTAAGTGGTTAATCCGAGCCATCCTCACCACCTTGCCATTTCACACATGTCTAGGGGCAACAGAATGGTGTTGAAAGGGCACAGGCTTTGAGGTTTGATGGGCCTGGGTTTGAATTCTACCATCAACCCTTACTAGCTGTGTGATCCTGGCAAGTCTCTTAACTCTGTGAGCCTCAGTTTTCTCATCTATAAAATGGAGACAATAATATCTCACATAGGCGCTCAATAGATAGTAATCATTACGATGATGATTTATATTACAGAAATGTGAGGAATTTGTTTAAGGAGCATCTAGTTTTACTGCTTTTACTGGGATTGTTCATACTTCTTAATAATTGGTTAACCAAGTCCCAAGGTTTCTTGAAACTACTGTGCCATTCATAGGCCGAAGGAGGGAAACCCTTCAGCATCCCCCTAGATGACCAATTTTTCTCCTAGGACATCTGCCAAGATAAATCCCATTTCTCATACCATGCTCCATATCGCCAGAAAATGGAAATAAGACAAATATAACTCTTGGATTAATTCCAAACTGAACCACTCACTGTTCCCCAAATAAGCCCCTTATATTCTTGCCCAAATCCTGCTTTGGCAAATCCATCTTCCAAGTCTCACACTCTCTGCTTCCCCTGGTGTTCTTGGATAACATGTCTTATCTCTTTCTCTGTCTTGATACCTCCCAGAGGGCAGAGACCCTGCTACCATCTCATTGGGGAAGTTCAGAGTGGGGCTTAAGGGGAAGAGGAGATGGGGAAGATGGTACCAATGACCTATACAGGAAGTAGAAAGATCAATTACTGAAGTCAGGGAAAATTTGAACCCAAGAGTTACCCTATGTTCAGACAGGATTTTCATGATGGGAAGATGCAGTCTAGTGTAAGAAACCAAATGAGAGAAGAGCTATGGGGACTCTTTACCCTGGAAAAATGCAAAATATCCTCACAGGGCTTTCCACATACAATGTTCTGTAAGGCCATGATTAAAATCCATAAATAATGAGAAGGTAGATGTGAACATAGAATACACATTATTGTTCAATCAGTGCAGAAATTATCATCAATTAGGCCAACTGGAGAGTCTCAGAACTGTAGAGGTGTTCAAACTGTGCTAGAGGTCTCTCCTCCTCTGAATACTTTTAGTGTGTTTAATATTCCTTTTCCCTGCAGGATCCCATGTATTGTAGTTGTCCCCTTCTCGGGCTCCTCAGGGTCGAAGCTGAGTTTGATTCCTGCCTGTCTTCTTGGTGCCCAGCAGAGGGTGAGCCACAGAATCCTCCTCTATAACTGGGTGATGGACCACATCTCCTCACACCTGAGTAAGCCTCAGGGTCAGGGCTTGAGATGCAGAAATTTGATTGATTCTGAGTCCAGTATCTTTAGAAGACAATGCAACCACCATGCTAGCTGAGAGACCACCATGAATATCTGCTGACAGAGACCTGCCCACCTCCTGGCCCCCTCTTCCCTTACCTGTCTAACCCTGGCAGGAATGCCTCCTCAACCCTACCTGTGGGCTCAGCCTGGCCCCTAGCTCTTTACCTCTATCCTGTTCTGAGGTAAAGGGAAGCATGAGGCCTCAGTATAAGCGTAAGCCAACACGGTGACTGAGCCAACTCAGACTTAATCTCCAGGAGACAAGACCTCCAGTCTTTTTACCATCTAGTCAATGCTGTAACAACAATGGATTTGGAGTGCTATTACCTTAAGAAATCACCTGTTTTCATTTTTCCTTGTTCTAGTACAGACATAACTTTTGCATAGCAAAAACCATAGAAAAATTACAAGTTTTATTTTGCTTTTTTTTGCTTCACATTATAAAAATTTGTTTCCATCTTGTTACCTAGTCTCTAGTGGTCTAGTGGCTGCATAATATTTCATCAGGTTGATATACCACAATTTACTTAAAGAGCTCTCTATTTTGGGACAATCAGTTACTTCCAAATTGAAAATAAACAATACTGCAATGAATACCTTTTTCTGAATTTAAATTATTTTCAAGGATAGATTTTTCAGAAATGGAATCAATGAATCAAAGAATAAAAGTTTTCAAAGACAACAAGGAGTTCGTATTTAAAGTTAGTGAGGCATTTTTTTTAACATCTTTATTGGAGTATAATTGCTTTACAATGTTGTGTTAGTTTCTGCTGTGTAACAAAGTGAATCAGCTATATGTATACATATATTCCCATATCCCCTCCCTCTTGTGTCTCCCTCTCACCCTCCCTATCCCACCCCTCTAGGTGGTCACAAAGCACTGAGCTGATCTCCCTGTGCTATGCAGCTGCTTCCCAGTAGCTATTTTATATTTGGTAGTGTATATATGTCAGTGCTTCTCACTCAGCTTACCCTTCCCCCTCCCCGTGTCCTCAAGTCCATTCTCTACGTCTGTGTCTTTATTCTTGTCCTACCCTTAGGTTCTTTAGAACCCTTTTTTTTTTTTTTTTTTTTTAGATTCCATATATATGTGTTAGCATACGGTATTTGATTTTCTCTTTCTGACTTACTTCACTCTGTATGACAGACTCTAGGTCCATCCACTTCACTACAAATAACTCAATTTCATTTCTTTTCATGGCTGAGTAATATTCCATTGTATATATGTGCCACATCTTCTTTATCCATTCATCTGTCAATGGACGCTTAGGTTGCTTCCATGTCCTGGCTATTGTAAATAGTGCTGCAATGAACATTGTGGTACATGACTCTTTTTGAATTATGGTTTTCTCAGGGTATATGCCCAGTAGTGGGATTGCTGGGTCATATGGTAGTTCTATTTTTAGTTCTTTAAGGAACCTCCATACTGTTCTCCATAGTGGCTGTGTCAATTTACATTCCCACAAACAGTGCAAGACGGTTCCCTTTTCTCCACACTCTCTCCAGCATTTATTGTTTGAAGACTTTTTGATGATGGCCATTGTGTGAGGTGATACCTCACTGTGGTACTGATTTGCATTTCTCTAATGATTAGTGATGTTGAGCATCCTTTCCTGTGTTTGTTGGCAATCTGTATAACTTCTTTGGAGAAATGTCTATTTAGGTCTTCTGCCCATTTTTGGATTGGGTTGTGTTTTAGATATTGAGCTGCGCGAGCTGCTTATAAATTTTGGAGATTAATCCTTTGTCAGTTGCTTCGTTTGCAAATATTTTCTCCCATTCTGAGGGCTGCATTTTCGTCATGTTTATGGTTTCCTTTGGTGTGCAAAAGCTTTTAAGTTTCATTAGGTCCCATTTGTTTATTTTTGTTTTTATTTCCATTTCTCTAGGAGGTGCGTCAAAAAGAATCTTGCTGTGATTTATGTCATAGAGTGTTCTGCCTATGTTTTCCTCTAAGAGTTTTATAGTGTCTGGCCTTACATTTAGGTCTTTAATCCATGGAGAGATATACCATGTTCTTGGATTGAAAGAATCAACATTGTGAAAATGACTATACTACCCAAAGCAATCTACAGATGCAATGCAATCCCCATCAAACTACCAATGGCATTTTTCACAGAACAAGAACAAAAAATTTCACAATTTGTATGGAAACACAAAAGACCCCGAATAGCCAAAGCAATCTTGAGAAAGAAAAACAGAGCTGGAGGAATCAGGCTCCCAGACTTCAGACTATACTACAAAGCTACAGTAATCAAGACAGTATGGTACTGGCACAAAAACAGAAATATAGCTCAATGGAAGAGGATAGGAAGCCCAGAGATAAACCCAAGCACATATGGTCACCTTATCTTTGATAAAGAAGACAAGAATATACAATGGAGAAAAGACGGCCTCTTCAATAAGTGGTGCTGTGAAAACTGGACAGCTACATGTAAAAGAATGAAATTAGGACACTTCCTTACACCATACACAAAAATAGTGGGGTATTTTTAAAGACTTTACTTTACTATAAGCAATATGTAAATAAGTATTTCAGTTTTAGCACAGCATTACCTTTATCACGTATCATGATTATCTAACATTTTTAATAATTTAGAATATATAGTAGTATCTCATTAAAAAATTTTTTGTACTTTAATTACTGGTGAGTTGGAAGGTTTCCTTTATGTTTGTTACTAACCACATTGTAACTTGTATATTTTAACAGCACAAGAATTTTTGCTCTAGTGGTCTAGATGTTTGGGTTCCTGCATTTATAAACTGTTCTCCCTGGCTCTGGCTTTATAACCTATATGCTAATCTTCCTGATACCACTTGATCTGATATTTGTCTACTGTTTAACCAAAGTCTACAGACTTGGATAGGGACTTATAATCATGGATTAAGACAATGTCACTTGCAGTTAGAAGTTTGTGCTCCAGTATAAACTCTGGTGTTTTTTTTGTTTTTTAAACTATGTGGCATTAACTGATTCACTTTTTCTCTCAGAGCCTCCCTTTTCTCACTTGGAGAAAAGAGTAACACCACTTATCCGCTTACCCCACAGTGTTATATGAGAACTGTGAGTCTTGTAAAAGCAGGGTCAGACAACTTTTTCTGTAAAGGGCCATATGGTAACTATTTTGGGCTTATAGATCATATGGTCTCTGTCACACCTACTTAACTCTGCTATTGTAGCATGAAAGTAGCATAGACAATGATAGTCTATGAATGAGTATGCCTGTGGTCCAGCAAAGCTTTTTTATGAATATTGATATTTAATTTTATATTTGTATAGAAACATACCATTTATATGTAGATATATTTATGTATGTAAATAAATTTACATTTTAATAAGTTACATATAACATGTTATAACATATATTATATATAATAACATTTTACATGTTACATATAGTATACTTACATTTAAATGTTATATAATTACATATAATTATATATAAATGTATAATTTAATTTTATAAAATTTTCATGTATCACAAAATATTGTTCTTCTTTTTATTTTTTCCAACCATTTGAAAGTGTAAAATGTAAAACCATTCTTTGCTCATGCTCTATACAAAAACAGGCAGCAGGCTGGATTTGGCCCACAGTCTGTAGTTTGCCAACCTCTGCTCTAAAGCCCTATCCAACAGCATGAGATCTCATGGGACAGTCAAAACAAATAGGTAGATAGAACAGGACTTTTTGTTGTGAAAACAAGGGACAAAGAAGGTGGAGTGACTTGCCCAAAGCCACACAGCCCTCCAGAGGCTGAACTGGGATTTCAATCAGATCTGCCTGATTCCAAACCCCCAAGCAATGTCTGCTGTAGCAGCTACCTCCCCAGTCAGTGATTCCAGCCCTGGGCCAACTCTTTCCTGCCAGAACCTATTCCTGATCTCCCCTCCTTCCTTAGCCTGCTCCACACTGCCCCCACCCAAGGCCAGGGACTGCCATGGCAGCATCAGAATTTAAGAGAGAAAGAGCAAACCTAGCTCTTTTGGCTCCTACAAAGAGGCCCTTGATTCTCCAACCACAGAGCCATGTATTTGCAGGAATCAAGAACCAGCTTTCCACATTCATGGACATGTTTAGTGGTATACAGACAGAGTTCAAATCTGCCTGCCATGCTCTGCACTCACTCGCTCGTCAGGCATCTCAGATTATAAATCTTTTCTCTCATGATGTGTGACCATAATCACATCCTTCTTTTTAGTCTGCTTTTGAGGAGTTCTATACTCTTGGAGGACAAGGCCAGCAACAATAACAAAATCACCTCTGTTGGAAACAAGAAATGGTACTATGACAGGAACAGGGGTAGGCCAGTGGAAAGAGAACACAATTTGTAAAACGATCACCAAAGTTCAAGAGTTGATTCTGCCATGAATTATCTGATCCCCCTGAGGTTTAGTTTCTTAGCTGAAAATGAGGATAATTAGCTTCAAATGAGAACATATATGTAGTGTGCTTTGTAAACTGTTGAGTGCTATACAAACTTTAGTTAACAATACTATTATCAGGCTTTTACTATTCCAAACACTATCTTGAATCATGATTTTCTCAGCCCTATTTGAAATGTGATGTTTGTCATCTTCTACAGAAGCTCCAAGGCAATGTTTTCAGATTTTTTTTCCCCCAAGCCTTACTTGATTTCCTGAATGAATGGGAAACTGAATTCATTATGAATTCTCTTGGCACCAGCACGAATCCAAAGTATACGGGTTTGAAGTGACAAATGATAGGATGTTATTGCAGGGGCTTCTGGGGGCTGGCAGCACAAGTAGAGGAGCGAGCCCCATCTTCCTTGGCAGTGGCATCAACAGCCTCTGCACAGCACCAAGGCTGCCGCCTACACTGAGCTCATCGCAAAGTTTCCTACAGCATCAACTCTCAGCCTGGCTGGGCCCTGAAACCCCAGGGATGTCAGATACACACCTCACCCCGGCTCTCTGGGGACTCAGTCACCTAGACAAGCACCCTCTCCTTAGGTTCTGATCAGTGCCTGTTAACCCTGCCTCACTTGGTCCAATTTATTCATTTTACTTATGGGGAAATTGAGGCTCATATCGTAAAGGTGACCTGCTCCAAGTTATGTAAGCCCTAGTCTTAGCATTAGGAGACTTTGGTGTAAGTTCCTATTCTGCAACCGACTAGCTATGTGACCTTGGTCGACTTATCATTGGTGAAAGGTGATTAATTCTATCATCTAGCATTTCAATAGCACTTTAGGGTTGATCAACTGTATTCACAATGTAATCCCTACAATAAGGTAGGCATTGTGGTAATCTGCATTTTGTCTAAGAGGAAAGAGAAGCTCAGAGAAACTAAGTGATTTGCAAAGTTACATTACTAATAAGTGGCATCTTCTGGATCCAAATAACATATTTTCTCCACCAATTCATATGGCTCAAATTACTCAGTAATGAAACAGAATTAAAACTTGCCTTGAAAAACTTACAGGATATATATGAAAGTATGCTGAACTAAAAACTACTCGACCATCAGTTCCCAGCATCTTGAAAATGAGGGCTTATATTAGTTATCTATAGCTGGGAAATAAACCACCCCTAAACGTAGCAGTTTATAACAACACTTATGTTCTCACCCAGTTTCAGAGGGTAAGGAACATGGGAGCAGCTTAGCTGGGAGACTTTGGCAAAGTTGCAGTCATCTCAAGACTTGACTGGGGCTGGAATCCTCTTCCAGGCTGTCTCCTGTGGCTGGTGGCTGGAGGCCTCCATTCCTCCCCATGGGGGTTGGGGAACCATCTCCATAGGCTGCCTGAGTGTCCTCATGATGTGGCAGCTGGCTTCCCTCAGACTGAGTGATCCAAGAGCGAGACAGAGTACACCCAACATGGAAACCACAGTCTCTTTATAACCTAATTTTAAGAGTGACATATCATCACTTCTGCAGTTTTCTATTCTCTAAGTCCAACCTACACTCAAGGGGAGAGGATTACACCCATACACATGAATATCATGAGATCAGGAGCATGAGGGCCATTTTGGAAACTGGTTACCATAAGATACCTTTATAATTCTAAAATCTTTGTTGACTCTCATGAGATCAAGATCATAATTTTTGTATCATCTGTTTTATTGATAAAATATTAACTACATGAAATTGCTCAGGTTTGACTCTTTGTGACTCACAGAAATGGTAATTTCATATGGTTCAGCCTAATTTTTAACCTCTAGAAGTTCTCAGATATTTACTAACACTTTTTGATTAAGTTGTACTTTATTAATTATAATAGCATATGTGTTCATTGGGAAAATGTTAATATTTATAGTTGGAGGTATGTTATTTATTTAGTCTTTGGACAATGCTTGGTGGAAAATGGATTCCTGCTTATCCCCCATCTTTCTAGAATTAATTGCATAAACCCACAGGGGTCTAAACCTCAGAAACTTAATCACTGAACAAGCTAGGTATGACAATAACTCTAGTAGATGCCAAGAGTCCTTTTTATTATAGCATACTGCCTTTCAGTAGGTCTTATTATCAGACATAGAAACAGCCCTTCTGTTAAAAGAACAATTCTAATGAATCAGTTCCGATTTGCCAGTGAGGCTTTTGTCATACTTTACAGTCCTGAAGCAATGAACCTACAGGAATAGTGTCCTAAGCTTATTTATGATTTTAGTCCCCCAACTTTTGACAGTCTCTACTTGAAGCTATTAGTCTGTTGCATACTTACGGATCTACATGGTTAATACTGTTACCATTAATACTACTCTATACGAAGTAGTTGATGCCAACAGTTCATTTAGGGAGCTGCTATTCTACATAGTTACTGAGAAACTTCTATGGGCAGAAACTCATCTAGCTCCTGGAGGTACAGTTGTGAATGAGACAGGCAAGATCTTGCCTCTCATGAACTTTATAGTCTAATGGTCCTCAAACCTGGCTTTTTAGAAATATGGATCCTTAGGACCCACACTAGACTTACTGAATCAGGAAACGTGGGATTGAGGCCAGGAATTTACATTTCCTAATGCCCCACAAGTGACTCTGATGCAGCTGAGTCCATGGCTCAGCACTTGGGCACCACTGGTGCATATTTCAGTTCTCAACTGCTTCACCTCCCATTTAGTCCACAGCCCACAGCAATGGTTGCCACTTAACTACTTCACAGAAATTGCTCTTGCTAACATCACCATGAACTCCTGAGAGACAAGTCCATTAATTATTCTAGACTTCTCTTACTTTCTCCCTATGGCATGATGTTGCTGGCCTCACCCTGCTTCTTAAAATCCCCCTGGCTTTTAACAACATTCTCTTTTTGTTCTCCTCCTACATTCACTCTGGTTGCTCCCTTTCAGTGTCCCGCTGTTGATCCTCTTCCTTTCCCACTGGATAAATGGCGGCATTGCTCAGTATTCTGGCTTCAGTCAACTCTTCTCACTCTCCAAAGTGTTCCTGGGTGATTTCCCCCATAACCCTGGTTTAAGCAGTCTATGTCAATGACTTGAAACCCTGTACACCAGACCTCATTCCCCAGGACTAGTGGCGCTCATCAGCACACAACACTCAATAGACCCAATGATGTAACCCATGTATTCATGAAGGATATTAATAAATACATCCTTACTTAGGATCCAGTGGTCCAGAGCTATTTATTAAGCTAAACAAACAATGTAATTTAACTCAAACTATGTGGTGAACTTCCTGAGAGCAAGAACTGGGTCTTTTTATTTCTGTGCCCTCACTTATTCAGGACACTTTTTTGAGAATATAACAGAATAACCAGTTGAAAAATTGACTTGTGTCAATCTCAGGACCCAAACCCATCAGAAAAAAATAGAAAAAGTCTATGTTCCTGCCCC